>NC_135815.1:56243569-56561464 GCF_964213995.1 Mustelus asterias
CTTTCTAATTACACTCGAGTACTGACAGTTCCATTTATAATCAGGCTGCAGGTCAAAAAGCAGTTTTGTCATTTTTTTTAAAAAACGCAATTGCTCAAGTCATTCAGCAAGCTAGGACATTTGAGATTTAGTATCTTGCTTAAATTGCAAATAACTATTTATGTTTCATTCATTTTTTTTCCTTTGAGCTAGTTATTGGCAACAAGAAATCTGAGTGCAACACGGAGTGTGACAGACAGGGAATGCATGATCACAACTGAACATTGATAGTACTGTAGGGTGTCCCTGAGGTTTTGCAAGACTAGAAAGAGGAAACCAGACATCTGTCTGAACTGGAGTTGTATGGTCCTTGGGGGGTTGGGGGGTGTGGGGGGCAGCGACAGAGAGAGACATAGACAAGACTGTGGAAAAGAGCAAACCCAATACGTCTGAGAAATAAATGGTTTAATACTTTTGATATAAAATAGCATATGCTCCAAAGAGTAACAGGAGTACAGGGAGAGAAATAAGAGATTCAAAACAAATGTTACAACATTGCCAGTAGTAAAAAGGGCAAGTGTGATAGTTTCCTACACAGCACCCATCATAAAACTGAATTAAAAATTACAATGGATAAAATTTGTCACAAACACATGACAGAAGAGACAGGAAGTGCCTCCATTTACAGGTGCTGCAAGTAGGCAAAATATTTGTTGAATGCTTTATTTGTGCGAGTATACTCAGGAAGGTTATGTTCAAATGGCTTGCAACAGCAACTGTGTCATTAGGGATAAAGTTGGGGGCAGTGTTTAAGCCGAATATGGATTTCTTCTAAAAAGGTCATTTTAGAATGTGTGACGGTGGATGTGTGAATCATAGAAACCCTACAGTGCAGAAGGAGGCCATTCGGCCCATCGAGTCTGCACCGACCACAATCCCACCCCACATATTTACCCGCTAATCCCTCTAACCTACGCATCCCAGGACTCGAAGGGGCAATTTTTTTAACCTGGCCAATCAACCTAACCCGCACATCTTTGGACTGTGGGAGGAAACCGGAGCACCCGGAGGAAACCCACGCAGACACGAGGAGAATGTGCAAACTCCACACAGACAGTGACCCGAGCCGGGAATCGAACCCGGGACCCTGGAGCTGTGAAGCAGCAGTGCTAACCACTGTGCTACCGTGCCGCCCCACGGAGGGGAGGGAAAGTTGGCAACTTTGGATTCTATGATAGAGGTATGAAAGCATGCAGTTCATGGTGGCTTTGTAGGGAAGTAAGCGGTAGTGTTGACTGTCACTTGCAAAATGTTATTACTTAGGGAATCTTGAAAGGATGTGAACGAAGAATGCTAGAAACGAACTTAAAAGTTTATTGGCAGATCTAGAAGACAAATGATGGGAGGTGCAAGGAAGGAGATTAAGGGCAATAATAAAGGAGAGAAAAGCAGCACAATCCTGGGTGGGTGCTTTGGCCCGAATTTCAGTTATTGGCAAAGTGACGGCACTCACCACAGACCTCAAAAGAAAGTTGCCCACAAAGTTCTAGGAATCTTTGATTTGGATTTCTCCTTTCCCAATGTCAGGTTGAATCTGGCACCAAGTCCAGTGGATCTCCAAGCAACTGACAACAGTGCGATCATTAAGTAGGATAGGCAGCTAATTACATAAATATTCTCATAAAGCAAGCTAGGGAAAAAATTCAATGCAATCTTAATCTTTAACTACAATTTTACAGAGAACACAATAAAATTGAGATGTACAAATGGGATTACTGATCAGCAGTAATTATGACTTTAGTACACTATTAAAAACCCCGTTACACTTCATTAACAAGGTGCAACTTCTACATGGACTTCTGAGGGAGACTAATAGCATAATTGCACAGCATCTCATCATTTCAGTGATTTCTAATGGATCGCAGTCTGGAGAGTCTTTAACAATACATCTACAATGAAGTGAAGACAGCAACTTCTAGATTCCAGCATCCACAGTATTTTACTTTTAAGAAAGGAAGCCATGTTGTGAGAGATTTGGCAGCACGATGTAGGAGTGTTGGATTGCAGTACAGACAGAGGGACCACTTTGGAACCACTGGAATAACCAGACAGAACAATAAGATGCTGGTTGCGCCAAGGGATGAGGAAGATTAAGAACTTGGGCCTTTTGCTGCAATGTTGGTTGTTAGCCTAATACAGGGATTCCCAAGCTGGGTTCTATAAAACTCCTGGAGGAGTTTTAGATTTTAAAAATAGCTTTCTTTGTAGCTTGTCCAATTGGAGGCAATTGTTTCACTTTGTTGGCTACTGATGGGCACACTAGTCAGCTTGTCAACAGCCAATGAATTGAGAAGCTGGAGATAATGGAGGTAAGTGAGATTTGGGAGCCACAGGGGCCGGGGCCATGAGAGACAAGAGTACCTCCACAGTTTCCAACTTTTCACCAATTCAAAAGCACTCTAGGTCCAAAGTGGATGACCTCAGATTTGCCTGCACTAAATTTCTATTTCTTTGCAATTTGATACTTACATCTACACCATTAACAATGACACCCATCATTGCACCATCAGCAAATGTGGATACTGGACTTTCCATCCCATCATCTTATTTTTTAATAAATGCAGTGAATATTTGTAGTCCCATCATTGAGGGACACTACCGATCACATCCTGCCTATAATCCCTTCTGTCCGTTTCATGCTACCTAGACAATTTGCTAACCAGGTCAATAATTTGTCTTTAATTCTATGAACTACAACTTTAACCAACAGTCTCTTGAGGAACTTTAACAAATACCTTCTAAAAGGTCCATACAAATAATGGCCATAGATAGACATTCCCCTGTTCACTACTTTAGTCCGTTCTCAATCAGGTTCATCAGGCATGACCTAGTCTTTATAAATCCAAGCTGACTTGCTCTGATCAGCTGAAAATTTAAGATGTTCAGTCACCCCATCCATATTTATAGATGCTAATAATTTCCCCAACAATAGCTAACTGGCTTATAATTCTCTCGTTGCCCTCTCTCAGCTTTCTTAAATGCCAGTAGTATTCACACAACTTTTCAATCTAATGAGGGAGTTTTTGAATTGAGAACACCATGGAAGATAAAAGTTAAAGCACCAACAATATTCTCACCTACTTCCTTTAAAATCCTGGGGTGGAAACTATCTGGTCCTGGGATGTGCCATTAGTTTCTTCATGACTGTTATTTTGTTTATGTTAATTTTGCTGAGTTCCCATCTCTAATTTATTAAGTTTCCTTGGAATTTCTAGCATGCTTTCCTCGACCATAAAAAAAATGCAAAATAATTCAACTTGTCCACTATTTCTTTATTTTCATTGCAAATAATGATGATATTGTCAAAGCACCTCTATTGCTCCTAATTAGGGGCAACACAATGGCACAGTTTTAGCACTGCTGCCTCACAGCGCCAGGGACCCGGATTGAGTCACTGTCTGGGCGGAGTCTGCATGTTCTCCCAGTGTCTGCGTGGGTTTCCTCCAGATGCTCTGGTTTCCTCCCACAGTCCAAAAGACATGCTGGTTAAGTGCATTGGCTATGCTAAATTGCCCCTCAATGTACCCAAACAGGTGCCAGTGTGCGGTGACTAGGGGATTTTCACAGTAATTTCATTGCAGTGTTAATGTAAGCTTACATGTGACACTAATAAATAAACTTTTGAGTTGATTTGCTATCCCATGCAAATTTCATATTCCCATTTTTTTTTAAATCACCTTTTGCATATCTCCAATGCATTAGGGTTTGTGCAATTTTTGCATCTTTGTTTGCTTTTCCTTTTAGGTTTATGTTGTCTTTTACCTCTTTATTGTCGATGATGTTTTCTTTGGGCAAGTGAAGCTCTTGCCCCTTGAGTGTGAACCGGTTCTGTAAAAGTACCTCTCACTGATCTTGTCTGTCTCATCCCATTGAAATCAGTCTTGCCCAATTCTAGAATCTCAAGTTTCATGTTTCTCCCTTTCAAACAGTATGTTCAATTCTATCACATTATCCTTAGACAACATGCACACACAGTTAGGCTATTAACTAAATTTAGCTCATTAATAAATTTAACATGGCATACCCTGTTGCAGAAAAACCATTAAAAACCTTTATTTTTTGCTACATGCTTGTCTAATCGCTGCATTTAACTATTTCATAGTTGCTACCAGGAGTGCAAAACAAAGCTCCCAATATATCCCTAAATCTTTTTCCACTTCTTAATTCTACCCATATTAGCTCTTGATATAACCTCCCTTATCACTGAAATGATTTTATCCTTAAACACTAAGGCTACTATTCCTCTACTACCATTTCCCTCATCTTCCCGTTGACCTCATGAGCCAAGTATATTTATTTCATAGTCCTCAACATTTTGCAACCACACCTCAGTAACGACTACCATGTCACATCTGCCAATTTGGATTTCCGACCATAATTCATTCAACTGGTTTCTTATACTCTGCAAGTTTGTATAAAAGCTGCTCATCTGGGCCAAACACCCTAATCTGTCCTTCTACTTGATGTTTTACTCACAGCTTGACTTCTCTCTTACTTGTTTAGTCACTATACAGCTTTTAAATTTTCCCTTTACATATGGTGCCAACCGCACAATTTCTGACTGCAACTCTATTCTCTTCCCTTTTATTTTCAAACTATTACGAGTCTTATTTTTTCAACCCGAGCCCTCACCTCATCAACACCTCTCCCTCTGCAAGTTTAAAATTCTCATGGCCACCCTATTTATCCTGTCTGCTAAGTCTGGTCTCACTCAAGTTCAGGTGGAGCCCATGACAATATTTCCTTCCTGTCCCAATGCTGGTGCCAGTGTCCCATGAAATGGAATTTAGAAATAGAGTTTAGGAGTGAGAGGGGGTTTCATAGAAACTTATAAAATTCTAACAGGGTTAGACAGGGTAGATTCAGAAAGAATGTTCCCAATGGTGGGGGAGTCCAGAACTAGGGTTCTTAGTTTGAGGATAAGGGGTAAACCTTTTAGAACTGAGATGAGGAGAAATTTCTTCACCCAAAGGGTGTAAATGTGTGGAATTCACTACCGCCTAATGTAGTTGAGGCCAAAACATTGTCTGATTTCAAGAAGAAATTAGATATAGTTCTTGGGGCTAAAGGGATCAAGGGATATAGAAGGGAGGAGGATCAGGATATTGAATTCAACGATCAGTCATGATCAAGATGAATGGCAGAGCCGATTGGCCTACTCCTGCTTCTAGTTTCCATATTTCTATGAACCTCTCTTTCCTATACCACTCCTCCAGCCACATGTTAGTCTCCCTAATCTGCTTATTCCTGTATCAATTTTGTACATGGCCTGGTTTACAAAGGATGTTATCCGGCATCCGAATGAATCCACAGTAACAACATTTGCTTCCCCTCCTCTGCCCCTTTTTACACAGTTTCCTGTTCCAAGATGTCATGGTAGCATTTTGGCTGGCCCACTGCCAATCCAACAACCGAGTGATCCCACAGCCAACAGATCCTATCAAAGCTCTCCTGTCCTGAATGGTAGACTCACCTGAAGAAGGGGCTTGGAGCTCCGAAAGCTTGTGCGGCTTTTGCTACCAAATAAACCTGTTGGACTTTAACCTGGTGTTGTTAAACTTCTTACTGTCCTGAATGATAACAGAAAATAAAACAGGAACAGAAGACTCCACTAACATCCACATCTCCAAATCTAAAATAAGGTGAACTGAAGGAACTGTCCTTAACATTAAAGCAGCATTTCAACAAATGTGGCATCAAAAAAGCCCTAGCAAAACTGCAATTACTGGAATCAGAGGGGAAACTCTCCACTGGTTGGACTCATACCTAGCAAAAAAGGCTGTGGTTGTCAAAGACCGATCACCTCAACCCCAGGTCACCACTGTAAGGGTTTCTCCAGGCAGTGTCCTAGGTCCAATCATCTTCAGCTTCCTCAACAAACTACACTCCCCCCCCCCCCCCCCCATCATAAGGGCAGGAAGTATACTGTCGACTGCACAGTGGTCAATCCCATTCACAACTCTTGAAACAGACTGTACCCAAATGCACAAATACCTGTACAACATCCAGGCTTGGGCTGCTGAGTGGCAGACAATGTCTATCTCCAAAAAAACAATCTAGGCACCTTCCTTTGACATTCAACAGCATTATTGTCATTAGATGGTCGAGAAAATTAAACATGTAATGGTAGGAGGAGACTCCTTGAATATCTTCATCTTCAACAAAGGCAGAATCCAGCATGAGTGCAGAGGAAAGGCTGAAGCATCTGCAAAACAACATTCAGCCAGAAATGCCAAGTGCATGATCCATCTTGGCCTCCTCCTGAGATCCCCGTCTTTCACCAATTTAATTGAGTCCACATGATAGCAAGAACAAGGGTCACAATTAACCTTAAACGCAAGTGGTCAGCTACATAAATTCAGTAGCTACAAGAGCAGATCATTCTGTGAAGAGTAACTCACCTTCTGACTTCTTAAAGCCTCTAAGAATACGAGTCAGGCATGCATTGGAATGTTCTCTCCACACGTCTGGATAAGTGCAACAACACTCAAAAAGCTCAACACCATTCAAAGCAGCCCACTTAATTGCCAAAACATCTACCACCTCAAATATTCACTTCCTCCACCACAATCAGCATAACGTGGCTGCTGTGTACACCATTTATTATAGGGTGCACTGCAACATCTCACCAAGACTTCATCAATAGCACCTCCCAATCCATGACCTCTACTGCTCAGAAGAGCAAGGGCAGCATGGGAATACCACCATCTGCAAGTTCCCAAAGTCATACACCATGTTGACCGAGGGGGAAAAAAATTGCTCCTTCATCATCATTGAAATTCCAGGACTTTGGCCCAAACAGCACTGTTGATGTACCTATACCACAAGGACTGCAACAGTTCAAAAAAAGCAGCTCAGTGTCACCTTCTCCAGGGGAATTAGGATGGGCAACATTGACTGTGTGAGTGACATCCACATCCTGTAAATGAATTCTAAAAATGCTTTGGTCTTTAACCTCACCTGTAACAAGTACAGTGCAACTATTGGATTGGATCAGTTTCTCTATTTAATTTGGGTTCCTTTACTCTATATGCACAGCAGGCTTGTTCTAATTCTGCACCTCCAAGAAGTTTGACCAAAGTTTGGAGGAAACGACAAACTATCCAGCTAATCCTTGAATAATAATACAACACTTAAGCTTTGCAATCAGTAATTTGTCTATCTTTTAGTTTGTTTTCTGTTTTCCTGCACATTAACTTTCAACTAGCACTAAGACACTGGACAAAATTATAAACGCTTATTTACATGAATACAAGTATTGAAGGCAAAAATGAACTGCACCATATTCCCAACTTTAACTCTAATTATGTTGTACTCCACTTATGACCGCTCTGTGCAACCACTTAGGAGTACATTTGTATTGTGATGATAGATATATACGTTTAAGGGGAATGTTTAAAAATTCAGCTTTATTCTACAGGTAGTCAGTATGTCTGGAGGGGTGCAACTCAGATGCTGGGAGGTCAGGATAGTTACTCATTTCAGAACTTACAAATGTTTAAGTAGAGTTAATGGACTTTTGTTTACTTAAGTTCCCCTGGGATTTCTGATTAGAGTGATTGACAAGGTCATATGATTGTGTGTTTTTGTGCAGAGCTGAGTCTGTTGCATGAGAAAGAGGCTTTTGCATTTTAAAGTCGGAGTTCTGGCTGGGAATTATGTGAAGGCAGAGGTTTCTGCAAGCTGCTCTGAAACTCTGAAAGCTTCAAGACTGTTTACACTCATTATAGCAAGCATATTTATGGTATTTAAAGTGCCATAAGTCTGCAAGTTCAACTGTTAATAGTTAAGTTGCTTCATTTGATATATTTAAACTTTGTTAAATAAAGTTTGTTTTAGTGGAATTACTGCTGGAGCAAAGCATCCTATCCTCATATTTATGGCAAAATAGAAAAATTATTGGAACCTCGTCTGGCATCCTAATGTAGCTTGCGGTTCTGATCCAGTACCCTAATAGTATTACGCAGGATATTTTCATTCATTATAAATATTAATATAACTCAGTTGCAAAATATATTTTTGTAATTAATCCCCTTCGCAATTCTCAAACATAGTTCAGAATTCTACCTTTAACCACCATCTCACTGCAATCCACAAGAAATCAGGGGAGGAAAATGGACTTAGACAAAGTGTCTCACCTGAAAAAAAAGTTTTTAATAATATCGAAAGATACAAAATCTCACATTATTTATCGATGCTACTTTACAAAATCTGAACATGCACACATTTCCCCTATTATAAATGCCATCTCCCACCCTGTTGGAGACTGAGGCAGACCACTCAAAACATCAACATTCCACCTGCTTTAGCTGAGCTTCTAACCCCATATCATGCACAACACAAAGGCTGCCCACTTCCACCTCCATAACATAACCAGACTTTACCTGAAATCAGCCATCTGTTGCTGAAACCCAGCCTCCAAACTGCATGAACTGGAGCTCATGCAAAACTCTGAATAACCATATCCTAACCACTCAACCCATACCCATGTGCTCATTAGCCTAACTGGCTTATGGTTCACTAATCCCATCATTTTAAAAATTCTTCCCTTCAATTTCCATCTACTTCTTTAATTATTGCCAGCTCTACAACCCTTCAACTCTGCATTCCTCCAATTCTGTTCCTCTCCACATCCCCATTCTCTACTCCCATTATCAGTGGCTTTGCTTTCAGCAGTCTAGGGCACAAGCTTTGGAATGTCTTCCCTAAATCATTCCACTTTTCTCAACTTCTTTAAGACATTCTTCAAATTTACCTATTTGACCAAGCTTCTTGTCACCCTTCACTAGATCACTATGATAACCCCTACTGATCCATGGAGAATCTTTGGTTGATCTCCTGGTGGGACACATTGAGTATGAGTTCCCCTGGTAAAAGGCAATGGCTCGCCCAGATGGGACTCATTACCTAAGCCTTTTATAAGGCAGACTCAGGACTGGGCCTGCAGAACTATTTGTCCCAGGCAGGGTCCAGTGTGTGTATGCCATAGTGGTGATTTTACTTAGCATTCTGTAAATAAGCTATGTTCCTTTCCAGTTGGGTTTCCTGAATTATTACAATCACCTTCTTTGGTTCAATGTCAACTTAAGTCTGATGATACCTCTATGAAGTGAGCTGGGACCTACTTTAAATGGTGCTATATGTATGCAGTTTTTATTGCCCTACTTCCTGAGGTAGGTCTGGTTACAGGAAATAAATGCACGTACTTAATTTTCCTAACTCCTACCCCTTTTCTCTCAGATCTGTGCATGCTGAGAAAAATCAATTCCCTTCCCACAATAAATCTACCATTAATCACTGATGTTTCACTACAATTGGAAGACCCCTCCACTGTGAAAGTGTATTCTAGAAACTGTTGTTGCATGAGAGCAGCAGGATTAACTCCAACTCCCATGGTTTCTCTTTCACACATGTGCAAAATTACTCAAAGGCAGTTGGAAATCCTCAGTACTTGAGGTTCAAAGAATGTTCCAATTCTGGATGGATACAAAGCTCCAAAGAGAGGTGCAGGCAAAAGCAGAGAAAACTTCATCCTTCAAAATTCAGGATGCTCCAAAGCATTTTAGGACCAATTAAATATTTTTTGAAGTGTAATCACTGTTGTAATGTAGGAAAAATAGCAGACAATTTGCACACAGTAAGTTCCCATAATGAGAAATGGGAAAATCACCAGACAAGGTCTGATTCAACATCTGACAGGTGCCAAGGAGGGGGATAGAGTCAGCAGCTAGAAAAAGGAATTTGTGACAGGATTAAAAACAATTTCCTCAGACTTTGCATTATTTAATTAGACAAAATTTCTGTTCATCCAGTACCTGATGCTGGACAAGCAGTTTAACAATTTAGAGATAGTGGAGGGGTCAAGAATGGCGAGATTAAAGTTGTGTGTCATCAGAATACAAGTGAAAACCAATGCTTGATGTAACCAAGGGACAGCATGTAAACGAGAAATAGGAGGGCGCCAATGACAGGTCCTTTGGCGGATCAGCGTGGGAGTGGGAAAAGATGAGATTGTAGTTATTCTCAACTCAAGAATAGAACCACGTTGCATGTAGTCCCATGTAGCTGGGTGATAATGGAGTGATCTTGGAGGAATTGGAATGATCAAAGTAGCCTCAAAGGCTACTGTTTGAGAAAGTCAAGGGGATCATAGTTTACTTTTGGTCACAGTCACACAGGATGTCATTTGCGATTGAGAATTATTTTGGTACACTGGCTGGGGTGAAAATCTGATTAGGAGGGATTCACCAGTGAGTTCCCAGAAAGTTGGGAAAGGATTCAGGAGATGAAAACAAGTTCAAGGACTTGAGATGAAAGAGAGGCAAGGACAGAGGGGTCAAGGGTTGATAACTTGAGCAGAGCAAAGATAAGGATACCAGAGGAGAAAATACCAAGCTGTTAAAGCAAGTTTTGTAACAACCACATATACACAATGTCTTATTACTCTACTCATTTACTGAAAATAAAATAGATTTCTCAATTGAGGTTAAAAAAAACAAATGCCAAGACTCAAGTTCGCTGCGAAGCAGTTTCAGAATTTAGAGACCTCAAGAAAGTGAGCAAAATTGTGCAAGGGGTTTTTAGTCAGAGCAGTGAGCACAAAAAGGGGGTGGGGGAGAAGAGTGCACCAGTGTTCTCACTTCACTATTCAGGTGGATGTAAAGAAACCAAAGGCATCATTTACAGGAGATTGTGGACTGTCCTCTAATAATCAGCAATCATCCCTAAACTACCAACAAATAAAATGATAGAATTAACTAGTCATTCATCCTATTTTCTGCCCAACTGGTGATTTCAGAAATAGTAATTCATTAGTTGTTAAAGCACTTAGTATCTTGTCATAATGCCTCTTCCAAGCATTCCCAAAATATATGTTCTTTCTCCATCTTTTCAAATTTGTGGTGTCCTACACTAGAAATCAACTAGTTAAAACCCAACTACCTGGCAAAGCTTTTAGACAGTTTTCCTGAACTATAACTCAGCATCTCTCCTTTAATCAATCATAGAATCCCTACAGTGCATAAGGAGGCAATTCAGCCCATCAAGTCTGCACCGACCACAATCCCACCCAGGCCCTGTCCCCATAACCCTATCCATTTTCCCCAGCTAGTCCCCCTGACACTAAGGAGCAATTTAGCATGGCCAATCCACCTGACCTACACACCATTGGACTGGAGGAGGAAACCCACAGACAGGGGGAGAATGTGCAAACTCCACACAGACAGTGACCCAAGCCAAGAATCGAACCCAGGTCCCTGGCACTGTGAGGCAGCAGTGCTAACCACTGCCACCGTGCTGTTCAATAACCACTGAAGCATCTTGCGATATTTTAAATGTTTAAGATGTAAATGCAAATTGTATTCCAAATAATCTGAAAAAATAAACTGTCAATTGTTACAAGATGTTCCAATTATCTATTTGTCAGAAAGATTGCAGTGATTCAAGAAGATTCCTTCCACTTTCTCAGCCTAACTAATGCTGGGTAATGAATGCAGTCATGCTCATTCATGATCAGACAAAAGATACCAATATCCGGGTAAAACAATGGAACTAATTCAAAACCAAGATTTGTCATAAGTTTTAGTTGCAAATAACCATCAAACTAAATTTTGATTTAGTCTATAAAAGACAAATTGCCATTTTATATTTCAGTTATAATCTATGGAGTTACATACCCTATCATCTCCTATCGCACTGTTTCGAGTCAGTGGACTGATCAATATTTAAGAACTCAGCGACCAACCTGAATGAGTACGCCACTACAGTAACCGACTTCATTAGTAAGTGCACAGAAGACTGTGCCAAAGAAGCAAATGTTTGTGTTCCCCAACTGGAAACCATGGATGAACAAGGATATTCACTGCTCGCTGAAGTTCAGGTCTGAAGCATTCAAGTCAGGTGACCCTGACCTACACAAGAAATCCAGAGATGATCTATGGAGAACCATCAAAGATGCCAAGAAACAAGCTAGAGTCCCAGGCTACCCACACGGACTCCCACCAATTATGGCACGGTCTGCAACACATAACAGGCTACAAGATGAAGACATGTAGAGTCGGCAGCAACAATGCACTCCTCCCCAATGAGCTCAATGCATTCTAAGCCTGTTTTGAGCAAGAGGTCAGCCGGAGGACACCTTTTGCCCTGGAAGCCTCGGCCAAACTGGTATCCAAGGTCCTCATCACAGATGTCAGATCAACCTTCTTGAAAGTCAAACCACGGAAAGCAACTGGCCCGGTTGGGGTACCAGGACGAGCACTCAGATCCTGCTCGGACCAGCAGGCAAGGGTATTCGCAGACATCTCTCACCTCTCCTTACACCGATCGGAGGTCCCTACCTGCTTCAAAAAGACGACCACCATCCCTGTACCAAAGAAAAGCCAGGCAGAGTTCCTTAATGACTATTGCCCAGTGACTCTGACATCCATCATTATGAAGTGCTTCGAAAGGTTAGTCAAGGCACATGTCAACTCCAGCCTCCCAGGTTGCCTAGATCTACCACAGTTCGCCTATCGCTGCAACAGGTCCACAGCAGACGTCATCTCCCTGCCCCTACACTCAATCCTGGAACACCTGGATAATAAAGACACTTATGTCAGACTCCTGTTTATTGACTACAGCTCAGCCTTCAACACCATTATTGCTACAAAACCCATCTCCAAACTCTGTGGCCTAGGGCTTGGCTCCTCACTCTGCAACTGAATGCTCAATTTCCTAACCCACAGACCGCAATCAGTAAGGATAAGTAATGACACCTCCTCCACGATTATCCTCAACGCTGGTGCCCTGCAAGGCTGTGTCCTGGGCCCCTTATTATACTCCTTATACACTTATGACTGTGTGGCCAAATTCCACTCAATTTTCAAGTTTGCTGATGACACCACTATAGTGGGTCGAATCTCAAACAATGATGAGACGGAGTACAGGAAAGAGATAGGGAATCTGGTGAATTGGTGCAATGACAATAATCTCCCCTTCAATGTCAGTAAAACGAAGGAGATAGTGCTCTTGTCTACATCAACAGGGATGAAGTGAAAATGGTAGAGAGCTTCAAGTTTCTAGGTGTCCAGATCACCAACCTGTCATGGTCCCTCCACGCTGAAAGCAGTTAGGACGGCACGGTGGCACAGTGGTTAGCACTGCTGCCTCACAGCACCAGGGACCCGAGTTCGATTCCCGGCTTGGGTCACTGTCTGTATGGAGTTTGTACACTCTCCTCATGTCTGCATGGAGTTTGTACACTCTCCTCATGTCTGCATGGGTTTCCTCCGGGTACTCATTTCCTTCCACAGTCCAAAGATGCGTGGGTTAGTTGATTGGCCATGTTAAATTGCCCCTTAGTGTCAGGGGGACTAGCAGGATAAATGTGGGGCTATGGACTGGGTGGAATTGTGGTTGGTGCAGACTTGATGGGCCAAATGGCCTCCTTCTGCACTGTAGGGCTTCTATAAAGCCCACCAACACCTCTACTTTCTCAGGAGGCTGAGGAAATTCAGCATGTCTGCCAAGACTCTCACCAATTTCTAGAGATGCACCACAGAAAGCATCCTTTCCGAATGTATCACAGCTCGGTATGGCTTCTGCTCTGACCAAGACTGCAAGAAATCACAAAGGGTTGTGAACGTAGCCCAAACATATCACACAAACCAGCCTCCCATCCATTGACTCTGTCTACACTTCCCACTGCTCAGAAAAGCAGCTAGCATAATCAAGGGCCCCATACATCCCAGACATACTCTCTTCCACCTACTTCCATTGGAAAAAAGATACAAAGGTCGGAGGTCACGCAACCAACTCCAAAACAGCTTCTTCCCTGCTGCCATCAGATTTTTGAATCGACCTACCTTATCAGGGTGGCAGTGACACAGTGGTTAGCACTGCTGCCTCACAGTGCCAGGGACCCAGGTTCAATTCCGGCCTCGCGTCACTGTCTACGTGGAGTTTGCACTTTCTCCGTGTCTGCGTGGGTTTCCTCCGGGTGCTCCAGTTTCCTCCCACACTCCAAAGATGTGTGGGTTAGGTTGATTGGTCACGCTAAGTTGACTAGTGTCAGGGGGACTAGCAGGGTAAATATGTGGGGTTACGGGAATAGGGCCTGGGTGGGATTGTGGTTGGTACAGACTCGATGGGCCAAATGGCCTCCCTCTGTACTGTAGGGATTCTATGATATTAAGTTGATCTTTCTCTACACTCTAGCTATTACTGTAACACTACATTCTGCACCCTCTCCTTTCCTTCTCCCCTACATATGTATGCTTTGTCTGTATAGCACGCAAGAAACAATACCTTTCATTGTATACCAATACACGTGACAATAAGTCAAATCAAAATCAAAAACCCACAAAATGCACTCAAAATGTCACAAATGCTATTTCGGCATGTCTGACAAGAGATCCCATAGGATTATTTGAATCAGAGCAAGGAAGTGCTCACAGTGTCACAAGATAGAATCCCTAGTGCGGAAGGAGGCCATTCGACCCATTGAGCCAGCATCGCGAACAATCCCATCCATGCCCTATCCCTGTAACCCCACATATTTACCTTGCTTGTCCCCGACACCAAGGATCAATTTACCATGGCCAATCAATATAACCTGCACATCTTTAGACTTGGGAGGAAACCGGAGCACACAGAGGAATTACATGCAGACATGGGGAGAACGTTCAAAGTCCAAGCAGACAGTGACCCAAGGCCAGAATTGAACCCGGGTCCCTGGCGCTGTGAGACAGCAGTGTTAACCACTGTGCCACCGTATCCTGACCAACATTAATGAAAGCAAATTATCTGATCATTTATCACATTACTGAGGTTAGTATGTTTGACCCGATGCCATGACACTTCATGGGGTCAATATTAAGGACCCCCAATGTCATTCCCTCCTTACTGTATACCAGTGTGCCACCACCACCTCTGGTGGGTGTGAACTGCAGGTGTGACAAGACAAACTTAATGATGGTGATGGAGGAACCTAGGTCATTGACTGTAAGGTATGATTTTGAGTATGACCTTGTCAGGTTTTTGCTTGATCAGCACGTGGGACAGCTCTCCCAATTTTGACATCAAGTCTCTAGATGTCTAATAGCCATTACCAAAAGGTGGTTATAAGGAAGTCAAAGCTGGGAACCAAATATTCAGAGATAGGTGACTTTTTTTAAGGACAGGCAGGAAGGAAAGGACGGTGGGGTATCTTTGTTAATACGAGACGAAGTAAGTATGACAACAAGAAATCTTGGATTGGAAGATGTAGAATCCATATGGTTGGAAGAAAGAAATAAAAAGACGACGTCATTGGTCGGAGTAGATTATAGGCCCCCTATTCTAAATTCTCTGTAGGACAGAGAATAAATCAGGAGATAATGAGGGCATGTAAAAAAAAAAGCAGTGAATTTATCTAGGTGACTTTAATCTTCCATGTGGATTGGGAAAATCAAATTGGCAGAGGTAGCCATAAGGAAGAATTCATAGAGTGAATTCGGGACAGTTTCCTAGAACAATATGTTGTGGATCCAACTAGGGATCAGGCTACTTTGGATCTGGTAATGAGGCAGGTTTAGTAAACAATGAGTAAAAATCACTTAGGAAACAGTGACTATAACACAATGTAGCATTCAGTTTGAGAGTGAGAAAATTCCTAGAATCATAGAATCCGACAGGAGGAGGCCATTTGGCCCATCTAGTCTGCATCAACCACAATCCCACCCTGGCCCCATCTCCATAACCCCATGCATCTACCCTAGCCAGTCCCCCTGACACTAAGGGGCAATTTAGCATGGCTAATCCACCTAACCCACACATCTTTGGACTGTGGGAGGAAACCGGAATACCCAGAGGAAACCCACGCAGACACGAGGAAAATGTGCAAACTCCGCACAGACAGTGAGTGACCCGAGGCTGGATTTGAACTCAGGTCCCTGGCACTGTGACGCAGCAGTGCTAACAACTGTGCCATTGTGCCACCCCTTGGGTCAGAAACAACTATGCTAAACTAGGGATAATTACAAAGGAATGAAGGCAGAATTGCCAGGAATCGACTGGGAAAGGAATTTAATGGCTGATCAGCAATGGCAGACATTTATGAAAATAGTTCATGACTCACAACAAAGATCTATCCTAGTGAGGAAGGAGGATTCTGGGAAAGGGATAAATCAACAATGGTTAACCCAGAAGTCAAAGATAGTAAAAAAGTGAAAAAACATTGTGGCAAAGATTAGTGGTAAACCAGAAAGTTGGGAAAGTTTTAAAAACCAGAGAATGACCAAAAGAGGGAGAAAATATGAGGGTAAACTAGCAAGTAATATAAAAACAGACAGAGAGCTTTTTAAATATAAAAAAAAGAGGGCCCAAAGTAAACACAGGCACTGTATAGAATAAGACTGGGAAATAATGAGGCAGAAAATGGCATACGAGTTAAATACTTTGTGTTAGTCTTCAAGGTAGAAGACACTAATACCATTCCAAAAATACTCAATAATCAAAGGGTAAAAAGGGGGTGAAGAAAATAAATATTACTAGAGAAAAAATACTAGGGAAACTAAAGGCCAATAAGTCCCCTGACCTGATGGGTTGCAACCTAGGATATTAAAAGGAACAGAGATAGTGGATGCACTGGTAGTAATCTTCCAAGAATCCTTAAATTCTGGAGAAGTCCCAGAGGATTGGAATACTGCCAATGTAACAGCCTTATTTAAAAAGGGAGGGAGACAAAAACAGGTAATTATGGGCCAGTTGGCTTATCATGCCATTGGGAAAATGTTAGAGTCCATTATAAAGGATGTAATATCAAAGTATTCAGAAATACATAATGTAATCAAGCAGAGTCAGCATGCCTGCCTGAAGGGTTCAAAAAATTGTGGTAACAAACAAGAAAGATAAAAGGGAAACTAGTAGATGTAATACACCTGGATTTCCAAAAAACGTTTGATAAGGTACTGCACAAAAGGCTACTTACAATAAGAGCTCAGGGTGTAGAGAGTAGTATATTAGCATGGATAGAGAATTAGCTAACAAGTTGGGATAAGATGGGAATTTTTAGGAGAGCAACCTGTAACTAGGAGTGTCACAGAGATCAGTGCTGGGACCACAATTATTCACAATATATATTAATGATTTGGACAAAGGAAGTGAATATACTATTACCAAGTTCATGGAGGAAACAAAAATAGATGGGAAGACAAGTGGTGAGGATGACACAGTCTACAGAGGGATCTAGATGGGTTGAGTGGGCAAAGGTGGAATAGAAATATAGGAAAATGTAAAGCCATGCACTTTATTTGACAGAATAAAGAAGCCGAAATCTTTTTTATAAATGGAGAAAGACTGCAGAAAGCTGCAGCGCAGAGGAAATTGGGTGTCCTCATTCATTTCTCGCCGCAACAGGTCCACAGCAGATAACATTCCCCTGATCCTGCACTCAACCCTGGAACACCTAGATAACAAGGACACCTATGTCAGACTCCTATTTATTGACTACAGTTCAACCTTCAACACTATTACTCTCACGAAACTCATCTCCAAACTCCGTGGCCCAAGCCTCAGCATCTTCCTCTACGACCGGATCCTGAACTTCCCAACTCACAGACCACAATCAGTAAGGATAGGCAACAACATCTCCTCCATGATAATCCTCAACACCAGTGCCCCACAAGGCTGTATTCTCAGCCCCCTACTATACTCCTTATACATCTATGACTGTGTGGCCAAATTTCCCTCCAATTTGATTTTCAAGTTTGCTGACGACACCACCGTAGTGGGTCAGATCTCAAACAATGATGAGAGAGTACAGGAATGAGATAGAGAATCTGGTGAACTGGTGCGGCAACAATAATCTCTCCCTCAGTGTCAAGAAAATGAAGGAGATTGTCATCGACTTCAGGAAGTGTAAAGGAGAACATGCCCCTGTCTACATCAATGGGGACAAAGTAGAAAGGGTCGAGAGCTTCAAGTTTTTAGGTGTCCAGATCACCAACAGCCCGTCCTGGTACCCCCATGCCAACACTATAGTTAAGAAAGTCCACCAACGCCTCTACTTTCTCAGAAGACTAAGGAAATTTGGCATGTCAGCTATGACTCACACCAACTTTTACAGATCACAGCTTGGTATGGCTCCTGCTCTGCCCAAGACCGCAAGGAACTACAAAAGGTCGTGAATGTAGCCCAATCCATCACGCAAACCAGCCTCCAGTCCATTGACTCTGTCTACACTTCCCGCTACCTCGGCAAAGCAGCCAGCATAATTAAGGACCCCCCGCACCCCGGACATTCTCTCTTCCACCTTCTTCCGTCGGGAAAAAGGATACAAAAGTCTGAGATCATGTACCAACCAACTCTAGAACAGCTTCTTCCCTGCTGCCTTCAGACTTTTGAATGGACTTACCTTGCATTAAGTTGATCTTTCTCTACACCCTAGCTATGACTGTAGCACTACATTCTGCACTCTCTCGTTTCCTTCTCTATGAACGGTATGTTTTGTCTGTATAGCGTGCAAGAAACAATACTTTTCACTACTATTGATACATGTGACAATAATAAATCAAATCATAAATCACAAAAAGCTAGCATGCAAGTTCAGCAGGTAATAGGAAAGGCAAATGGAATGTTGGCCTTTATTTCAAAAGGGAATTGGAGTATAAAATAAGGAAGTCTTGCTAAAACTATATACGGCACAAGTTAAGACCAAACTTGGAATACCATGAACAGTTTTGGTCCCCTTATCTAAGGGACGATGGACTGCCTCCAATGCCAGTAAAGAGAAAGTTCACTCAGTTGATCCCAAGTATGAACAAAGGTTGAGTAGGTTGGGCCTGTACTCATTGAAGTTTTAGAAGAATGAGAGGCTGCCGTAATGAGACATATAGGGATCTCAGGGAGCTTGACAGGGTAGGCATGGAGAATTTGATTCCACTTGCGGACGGGTCTAGGGTCAGAGGGCATAATCTCAAGAGAAAAGGGTTGCCCATTTAAGGCAGAGGTGAGGAGGAATTTCTTCCCGCAGAGAGGCTGGGTCATTATGTTCAAGGCTTAGATAGACAGATTTTTCATCAGGAAGGGAATCATGGATTATGGGGATAGTGGAGTTGAGGATTATCATGAGACCAGTCATGATCTCATTGAGTGGCAAGGCAGACTCGATGGACCAGATGGCCCACTTCTGCTCCTATGTCTTATGATGTTAGTGAGGAGGACTTTGTGGGATTGACTGTGCAGGATATGCATTTGTCATATCTCCCAAGTGCAATCTGATTTTGTTATTGGATTGTTCTTTAATTGCTTTATAAAACTGAGTGGCTTGCCAGTCCACTGCAAAGGGCAATTAAGAGTCAACCACATTGCTGTGGATCTGGAGTCACAGGTGGTCAGACTGGTTAAGGGGGCGACACATTTCCTTTCTTAAAAGGACATCAGTGAACCAGGTGGATTTTAATGACAATCCAGTAGTTTCATTGTCATCATTACTGAGAATAGTTTTTTTAATTCCAGATTTAATTGAAAGAATTTAAATTTCCCCAGCTGCCATGGCACGAATTGAACAAACGTCTCCAAATCATTAGTCAAGGCCGCTGGATTACGAGTCCAGTAACAGTATCACCGGTGATACTGCGCCCATTGATTACCACCCATTACCCTACCTCCACTGATCATTGCACCTTCATGTTGAACACCAATTGGAAGGCTAACAGGTGCACGGAATTGAGCGACCACAGTTTCAGAACAGATAAAGTAGCTCAAAATTGGGCATCCATAAAAAGGTGCTGTTGGCAGATTTGTGTTGGACCACAATCTATAACCTTGTGATTTGGCATAGCCTTCACTCTGTTACCATCAAGCTAGGGGACCAAACCTGGTTTAAATGAGGAAAGCATGACAGCAATTGCAAGATGCGTACCCAAAAATGAGGTGTCTCGCTTGTAAAGCTACCAATCGGAACTACATCATGCTGGATAGCAGAAACAATATGATAAAAGAGCTAAACTATCCAACAAGCAATGGATTAGATTGATGGTCTGCAATTCCACACGTCCAGGTGTGAATGATGAACAATTAGCCAAAGATGATTCAAAAAACATCCTCAATGATGGTGATGCTTAACACAATGAAAAAGACAAGGCTGAAGTCAGCAAAATGGTTAAGTGGGTGATTCATCTCAGCACCTTTATTTGGTACCCATTATCACAGATCTCACCAATTTGATTTCATCCAACTGATATCAAGAAACAGCTGAAAGCATTAGATCGAAAGCCCTGACAACATCCAGGCTGTACAACTGAAGACAAGTGCTCCTGAACATTGGTCATGCTAATCCAGTACAGCTACATCACTGGCATCTACCCGACAACATGTAAAATGCCCAAGCGAGCTACACACCAAAAACCAAATACAATCTGCCAAATCACTGTCCTATTAGCATAGCCTCAATCAATGAAGTAACACAATATGTCACGGTGCCATCAAGTGGCAATTATCAAACAATCTGCTCACTAGGTTCTGCCATGGCCACTCCCACTCAGCTCTAGATTTCATCACAACCTTGGTCCAAATGCAGACAAAAGAGCCAACTCTAGAAGAAAGATGAGAGTGACTTCTCTTGACATCAAGACAGAGACAGCATCTAACCAAGTGTGGCAAAAAGGAACCCTAGCAAAACCCTAGACAATGGGAATCAGGGGAAAACTCTCCACTGGTTGGAATCATATCTAACATAAAGTAAAATAGTTGTGGTCGTTGGTCGATCATCTTCTCCCTCGACATTGGAAAACCAGGAGAGAAGACAGGGAAAAAATTTTTAAAGTTCCCAGTAAGGGATGAAAATAAAGGGAGGAAACAGGAACCTATCAAGTTAAGAAAAGGAGAAACAGGCTCCAATTAGAGAAAGGGCTAGGAGGAGCTGATCTTTAGTGAGGTTGATTCGGGAGAAGCACTGGCAGTTGAATGAGAGCCCAAAATTCTGAGAAGGCAACTGAAGTTGGTAATACTATGCTGCATGGCACTGTATTCTTATGTCCTGATGAGTGCAAGGTAAAAAGCTTTTACAAAACAGTCTCCTTTTTCAGCAATATCAAGTTCTGTACTACCAAACAACATTGAAGATTCTTGTAAGAAATTAATGGACGTCACTCATTAGCATGACATCAGAGGTACACAGCCTCAAACAGAACTACCAAGAACTAAGATATAACCAAGCTACTTGGTGTGTACAATGCTCACAGATCCTACATTCCTGACAAAAAGAAAAGCTAGATACCATCAAGCAAAACACACACAGCAATCCAAATTAAGTGATAAGAACAAGGCTATATACAGGGCTAAAGCTGCTTTTGAGCATGACCGAATACACTCCATGAAGGTTTATCTGCCCCGAAACCAACAGTATGACACCCATCCTCTCAGCAGACAGCAATCAGCTCCTAACAGGTCTGAAATTCTCTCTCACCAGGCAAAGCATTGTAACAGTCTCCTGAACCAACAATCCACAGTGTACAACGGTATCATTGAATCACTTCTACTTCACTTTCAAGCCAAAGTCACCAAGGCCATGAAGTAGGCAAATACAAAAGCAAAATACTGCAGATGCTGGAAATATGCAGGTCAGACAGCTTGATGACCTTTCATCAGAACAGTAATGTTCTAATGAGAGGTCACTAACCGTTTCTCTCCACAGTTGCTGCCTGACCTGTTGAATGTTTCCTGCATTTTTGGTTTATGCATCACTGAATAAATCTCCAGGCGGTGATGACATTTCACCGTGATACTTAAGTACAGAGGAGCTCATTCGGTTAGGAAACTCAAGTCTCTTCTGCCTAATCTGGAACCAAGACATTGTGCCCTAAGATTACAAGGATGCTTCCATAACTCACTTTTACAAACAGAAGGGATGCAAATCCATCTGTGACAATCATGGTATTTCACATTTCTCCAAAACAGGAAAATTAGCAAGGGTTATTCTCAATAAGATTGTCACTCACCTCATTGACTTGGTGTACCCGGAATCACGGTATTGCTTTGAGGCTGGATGAGGAACAGTCAATACAAACTTTGCAGCTGGACAAGGAACAGTCAGCACGATCTTTGCGGCATGCCAAATTTAAAACAAATGCCAGGAACAAAACCAGGGCCTCTATACAGTATCTGTTGACCTGACCAAGGTCTTCAACACAATAAGCAATGAAGGCCTATAGAAGGTACTGTACAAATTATGGCTGTCCTCAATCATCCATTCATTTCATGACATTGTGCTGACACATCAGATGCCTTTCCTGTCACCAATGGCACCAAGCAACATTGTGGTTCTTTTTGCCATGCTCTTCTAAGCACTCAAAAAGCTCCATGTAGGAGTACTCATTCAGTTAAGGACAGATGGCAACCACTTCTATCTGCAAAGGCTCGAACAAAGATCACAGAGCAGCTACTAAGTGAGCTCATTTGTCAATGACTGTGCTCTCACAGCACACACTCCATCAGCTGCTTATTGACCACTTTGCCAAAGCCTCAAAATGCTCCAGCCTTACAAAATCTTGCAACAATCTGACCTGAGTATAAACTCAAAATTATTCCGCTATCTTGAGTGTATTTATTTATTTGTGGGACACGGGTGTAGCTGGCTGGCCAGCATTTATTGCCCATCCCTAATCACCCTTGGAGGGAGTTGAGAGTCAACCACATTGCTGTGGCTCTGGAGTCACATGTAGGCCAGACCGGGTAAGGATGGCAGATTTCCTTTCCTAAAAAGGACATTAGTGAACCAGGTGGGTTTTTCCAACAATCAACAATGGTTTCACGGTATTCGCTAACAACACCATGTTACATGATGAAATCGCCCAACACCAACTCAGCACATTGTAGGTTCACGAACAGGCTTTGGGAAGAGTATAGTTTGTCTCAAAACAAAGATCAAAATCCACCAGGTAATGTTTCTCAAATCATTTCTCTAAAGGTTGTGATGCACGGACAAACTATTGGCATCACAAAGCAACTCCAGGCATTCCGGCTTTGCTGCTTAAGATCCAACTGCAACATCAAGTGTCACAACAAAATCCCAAACACCCATGTTCTTGCAAGGTGCCACATACCTGTTATCAAGAGCAGGTTAATCAGAGCTCAGCTTTACTGCATCAGTTGTGTGGCTCACAGAGGATTCTACATACCAGAGGCAGTACCCTATAGCCAGCTGACCCATAGAACACAATAAACTCGGATACAAAGCCAATCTCAAGAGTCTATAACACTAAACACATCCAAATGTAGAAGTCTCTATTATCAAGCAATCTTAACATTTGAGCAGATGAGAATCAAATCTCTATAGCTGCAATATTAGTGCCTTTAATCACCCCTCCAACATTAATTTCAAATGTAATGTTTATAATCAAATCTGCAAATGAAGATTTGGTTTAACAGGGTGGCATAGTGGTTAGCACTGCTGCCTCACACCGCCAGGGACCCAGGTTCAATTCCCAGCTTGGGTCTGTGTGAAGTCTGCACATTCTCCCCGTGTATGCGTGGGTTTCCTCCGGACACTCCTGTTTCCTCCCACAGTCTGAACAACGTGCTGGTTAGGTGAATTGGCCATGCTAAATTCTCCCTCAGTGCACCCAAACAGGTGCCGGAGTGTGGCAACTAGGGGATTTCACAGTAACTTCATTGCAGTGTTAATGTAAACCTATTTGTGACTAATAAATAAATTTTATCACACATGAGAAGACACCAACCTAGACAGTGAACAAATGGTCTCCTTGCTGAACATTCATCCATCCAATCACAACACATCGCAAGATCTTAAATTGGAATGAGATAAAATGGTCAATTTGGTGATATTGATTGAGAGATAATTGTTGGCAAGACTGCCCTACTATTCAAATATTGTCACAGAATCATCTATATCCATCAGAACAGAAAAAGTCTCAGTTTAACATCTTATTCGGAAGAGAACACTTTCTGAAAATGCCTTAGTATTACCTCAAAGTGTCAGACTGGAATGCACAATTCTGACTCAGAAACAAGTACTATCAAAACAAGCTGGCATTTGACTCAGTGGTACTGCTTGTGCTTCTGAGGCAGACAGCAATTAAACAGCCAATGATCAAAAAAGTAAACTAGTGAAAATGTGCATTCTGCACTTTACAAATATCAGAAGCAGGATTGTCATTTTGTGCATTTTTTTAAAAAAAAGAGCCAATGTCCTTTATGTGATCTCCCAGCATCAATGAAAATGTGCATCAAATCTGAATAAGGTTTATGATCTCGCACATCCACTTAGACAGCACCTCCACAGAACAAGACAGTAGCAAACCCCAATTATGTGCTGCATTTCAGTCTAAGTGTATAAGCAGGGCTGCAACCCACTATCTCCTTACATGCAGGACAGTGTAATACCAATTGTCAAGCAACTTAAGCCCCAATAATAGATCCCTTTAAATCTAGAAAACAAAATCTTATTTTGAGCTTATTTTTCTTACTTTATGGGTCTGTCCCATTTAAATTAGGATAGAAAAGGGCTGATTTTAGCACTATTTCTTCATTAAATAGAGAAATTCTGATCAGAATATATTGTTTGCATCAGCAACTGATATATTATATATATTTAGAACCTTTATGTATTCAAGACCCCAAAATTACACTTATGCAGCTCATAATGAGAGAAGTTTGGACATGCTTAGCTTGGAGGATAACAGCATCATTTTGGTAAGCCATGCGAACTCATTTCACCTTTTCTCAAACAAGCAAACTTCTTTTTTGTAACCTGAGCTGTTTGTCATACCGATACACATTCATTTACAGTAGACGAGTGCTATGTCACAAATCTCAGCTGAATCTACTTACAGAATTGTATACCCATCTCATTAACATTATATACTCTCAACAAGGATTTGTTACAGCTAAAATAACTGTACCCTATTTGGGTTTCGAACATTTCAGCAGGAAAATAATTTTATACATAATGGTTACCCTATCATTTTAATGGTAGCAATATACCAAATTATCTAAACTGGTCTTGAAACAAAAACTATTGGAGTCAAGATACATCAAGCATAGACCCAGAGTGTGCAAGACACTATAATGTTTACATAGCAACGGGGGAAAAAACAAAATAGTTGACATCTGCACTAAGTACCAAGATTCAACTAGCAGTTGAGCATCCTTTCTGCTGTTAGGGAACTGGAATTCAAGGTGTATAGTATTTTGTAAATTATTTCCCCTTCTTTCTTCCATTTTGACAAAATTAAAAAGAAAATTATTTTAAAACCAACCCATCTGAGCAACTTGCATCCTACAAATGATTACTACCAAGTTTACTGAACATGCATATTACAAAATATAGCAAGAATTACAACTCAAAATCAAAGTTTCTGCATGCACATCCTTTGCTGGGCACAATTTCAGGAAAGTTGAAATGCTTCCATTATCAAAGCTTAGGCTGGACTGATAATTGTCCTCCTGGATTGTCAACACCAGCAGTTGGTTATTTCTAGACAAGGTAGCAGACACCAATTAGAGAAACATGAATCTTATGCATAATCAAGGAATAAAGTAACCTAGGTTCTCCCCAAGAGAAATAAATTCACATTGTTTCACTCTATAGAATTAAGCTATTTTCTCTAAAATTAAATCTTATGAAAGTCCTGCAAACTTACACAAAGGATCCCAATGACGGTGACAAATAAACCCATAATTGTTGATCCCTTTCAAAAATAGACGCTTATTTTCATCTTTCTGTTCTATAAAAGTAATGTAACTGTTGTTCACTGAAATATCTAATGTTATCACTTGAAAAAAGTGAATGATATTCATTGAGCCAAACTAAGGCCTAGCTCTTCAAATCGCAAAGGAACTACATTCAATATTAACCACTAATAGGATGACTCAGCTAGACCCAAAAGAAAGGCAACCACTACTACAGTGAATGACTGATTTTGCCATTACAAACTTCTAACTTTAGTTGTGCTTAAAAGCATGATAGCTTCTGGACACACTGTACAAGTCACTAATGAATATAATGTAGCCATTATCAATGAATTCAACACTATACACAATCTCTGTATTCCCTGAACTAACAGCTGTAATGTTTTCAAGTAAGGCACTGTAGCATTTTAGACAAATCTAAACCCATATACAGGGTTACTGCTGTACACAAGTTTAACAATTTAAAATATACTGTATTTAATACAGCTGAAAAGAGAAACATGCTGTTGAAGTCTTGCACTCATCGGGACAAATACAAGAATACCAGGTTTCAAACAATCATAACAATTACCGGTGCTGATTGGATGACAAGCCAATTCTGAATGGCTGATGTGTACCATAAAGAATGCAGCAGGATATCATAGGCTTCTCAAGCTGTTGTCTAATTCAAAAATCACACAAGTTTTGAACATATTCCAGTTGTTTGCAGAGAATGGAACCATGTATGAATCTATATCATTGCTAGCAAGTGCAAAAGAGCCACATTATGAGCTTCTGACAGCATCTGAGGGGAAAGAATAGAGCCAACGTTGAGTCTAGATGACCCTTCGAAGGGTCATTTAGACTTGAACGTTGGCTCTATTCTCTCCCCACAGATGCTGTCAGACCTGCTGAGTCCAGCATTTTCTGTTTTTGTATCAGATTCCAGCATTCGCAGTATTTTGCTTTTATCACATTATGAGCTTGACTGATTATCTTAAATTGTTGTTAGTGTAACTATTAGCACACTCGGGATTGTTCAGCAAGTGCTGCCTGATCGCATAGTCACATCAAACAGTAGACATTTTGTTTTTACAGGAATGATCTGGTTGAGAACAGCCTGTACTCTATGATGAACAACTGAAGTAACATGCTATTTGATTCAATCAGCCAATCATTGGGATGTACAGCCTACATGCCCATATCGCACCAGCACCGTAATTCTTACACAATGTTGCTCAATTGTATGATAGGCAGCATGTATTTTTGGATTGACAGCATTATCCTGTCAGAGGAAAATACCACTGCGTAGCAGCAGTATGTAAAATGGTTTGCTTAACCTGTTTAATTTTTTGAGATACTGTGCCCTTCCAGGGTAATACAAAATAGATTGCCACTTTCAGACCTGCAAAGTGCCCCAGTCTTTGGCCAATTTGTGGGTTTGCACGATACACAGCAAACAATGATCTGTTCAGGATAACCACTGTCCAGTACAATAGCTTTGACGTGTTCCATCTACACATCAAGCTTGCGAGGTAAGCAAATGGTTAGGGTCCTATTCACACGACTGCTGATAACGTCAATGTTATAGCACATGGAGTTATACAAATTCCAATGTTTATATTGACTGGCAAAGTTAGGCTTGCGGTAGAGAATAGTGGACAATCCATTAGCAGATTTCTCAACCAGCACATTGAAGAAGAAGGAGAGCACATTAGACTGCTCCATCTCAAACACCAATTAGAGCATGGGATAGAGCATATTGTGCATAAACAATCCTTCCACAAAACTTCAGATTTAAAGATTCTGAACATATCATTTATTATCAGAAATATGCATGGGGTAGAATAGGAGATTCGAGTTCATTCCATCAAAACTGTTTCTTCTGAAAACCAACAAAAATGTTATCTGGACCTAGAGGAGATCCCATATAATTGAGGCTACAGGGTGTGATTTAAAGTGCACCTCACTCACTGCACAAGTTGCTAATTCAGATAGTGATGCATGTATATTGTCATGATATAGTGGTGTGGCGCAAATATCGATGGCTTGCTTTAGCAACATGTTCATCATAAGCTTGAAATGTCCAAAGAGCACATAAACAAGGCTATCCATATGTAGGTTATGTATAGTCTTCAAAGTTGAAGAAATTATTTCATTGTGTACATGGCAAACTCAATAAGAACTTGCTATCGTAATTTACTCAACCATTTGACCAATTCATACTGTGTAGAATCAGTCAATGATAAAATAGGGCGTAATGGACATCACTTGTGTATCTCTTCAGCAGCGCATGCATGTACTGGCATATTCAACCATGAGGATGAATCCTATGTTACAAGACAGCTTTTGAATTCAATTTTGTATGAAATTGAACAAGTACAGTATACCAAAATTACAATAGAAAGTAGACCACTTGACCCAACTAGTTCAGTTTGGCATATACCCTCTAAGTGAGCAAATCATTCTAACAACATTAACCTGCCCTTTTTCCTCATTCATCTATTCATTCTTGTTTTGGTGTTGACAGTTTCTGCCTCAATCACCAAGCCTGGAAGCAAATTATATAGCCTCACAATTCTGTGGAAGTTTCATCTGCCCTCTGTGCAATGTCCCAATCATTGGGATGTACAGCCTACATGCCCATATCGCACCAGCACCGTAATTCTTACACAATGTTGCTCATTGTATCTATGATACCTCATCCTGGAGTCCTCAACCACTAGTGAGTCTGCTTTCAGCTAACCTGTCCCATTTATTGTTAATTTTCTACTATATTTCTCCAGTATGTGTTGTTGTAATAACACATGCACACAATGTAGAGACCAGATTTCTTAGGCAATACAATGGAATACAATTTGAAAACACAGCCAATAATCACTATATCATATCAATGGCTTACGAACCTTGTCTGTTCAGAGGGTAAAGAAATTAAAGGCCTGACATGAAAAAAATAGGCAGCTGGAGTTTCAGATACAATCAATAATAGAACTTCTCTTAAATCTATACTTAAATACAATGAACATCAGTTGTCAATGCATTTTGCACAGGTGTTAATTAATTCTAGTGAGATAGACAATGATAACTGAACCAAATGATTTTTATATGCACCAACCAAGACAATCTTTAGGTGAGTAAACCTGTCACAATTTCCTCAACCTTTTGGATAAAATCTGCTCATAATTTCTAATATACAGGAGCATATTTCAATCTTAGAATCAATGATTTCTGCAAAAATGTGGATTTCAAATAATTGTGGTGTCTCAAATTCCATATTGTATAAGAAAATCTCTATACATGCTTAAATCATAAAATGCACACAAAAATAAACAAATAACTGAATGCTGGCAAACTTTTAGCTGATGAAAACTCAGTTTCCTACAAGAATACTAAAATTTACATCACAATCTCTCAATAACTAAAATGAATGTTGCATATATGTACTAGCACCAAATAAATTTATTCAATACTGCCACTATATTGCACACGACTTTTCAAAACGTACTTGACAACCTTGGAACATTTAGGGACGATACTGACAATTTGAAAGCGATTCAAGGTGTGTTTACTCATTAAGGCCAACGTTTTTAAACGTTTTAGCCTCACTTTAAGTGTGCAAAAAATTCATAAAATCAAATGATATCAATAAACTAATCTGATTTTAAATAATTGATTAAACTATCTTCCTCAGCTGTTAACCCATAATCAAAGTGAAATCAAAGCAACTTCGTGCTAAAATGTGCATATTCTCCCACAATACAATTGAGTTGCAAATTACTGGAATTGGGAAAGCAACGCATGCATCTCATTTATACACTTACTATCAATAAAAAATTGCGTAAACATATGACATTATTGAACTCAAGGCAATATTTTAACCACCAACCATAATAGTAACCATCATTTGTGCTGTAAAAATATCAGCCTGACTTATTAGGCCACAAAAACTGCAAGACATAAACTAAATGTATTTAAATAATATTGCAGTAAACTTGAAATGAACATTAAATATTGCAGAACTTCAATTTCACGTGTAAGTAATGGCAAATAGCGAAAGTAACATTTTAAATACAAAATGCCTTGAATGACCGGAGCACTTTTAAGACAGTGTCTAGGCCTGCACGAAGGCTGAAGACCCACGGGCCGGAACCAATGGCTATGCATTACTGCAGATTATTATTTTCCACACAAATACCGACAGGCCTATGCAGCAACAAGGACGTAATTTTACCACTTACTTGCATTTAACACGTCCAGCAGCTCTGCACAGTTTTCGCACATCTTTCGCTAATTTAACCATTTATCTGCCCTACAGCGTCTTATTAACTTCAATTGTTTGTTGTGTGATCGTTCGTTGTTTTGAAAAGGCGCCGAGGGAGGGGGAAGGGAGGGTAAGAGAGGGAAAAAAATCTGAATGCAAATTAACCGATCCGCACCACAACGACCAGCTCGAACCTCCGCGCCATTTTGATTTGGACAAGTCGGACGAACAGCTTCGGGTGTTTCCGCCAACAATCGGCTCCTTCTCCTGCGCCGGGCACCACACGCAGCGCCCAAGATGGCCGCCCCTCCCCGCCATGGGCGGCACGCTGCGTTCGCATGTCATTACCAGGGCAACCTACGTAACCACGGACACGGCCGCCATGCTCCGCCCAGACTGATAAAGAGTGGGAGGAAATTCCTGTGTGTCAGATAGAGGTTGTAACTGGGTTTAAACAGTGTGTTTTTGCTGCTGCTTCTTCACTGAAACGCATTGCTCGCTTATCAGGTTAGCTGTTTCATTGATGAAGTGGTTGCATTATTTTTTTGAAGACCGGCGTCTCTACAAAGTGAGGGAAAAGGCCTCTTACTCCGTGTATCAAACACGGTTCCTCAATGTGACGGTGGTGCAAATGTCCCTGGTGGCTATTTTGGAGGAATAACTTGTTGATGTCCGCCGGAACATCGTCCAACTCCAATTTAAATGAATGGCGTATTTCCTGTAGGAGCTTGTTAAATCGTCTTTCGAAATAATTAATTTAGTGTTGCGATGATTGATTTATAAAACATTTATAGAAACATTTGAATGGTTAGAACATAACAGGTTCATAGGCCTGTCGAGCCGGGGTCGATTCTACAAGAACAACTCTTCTAGTCCCTCTGCCCAGTCTCTGTGGTTTTGCATTTTTTCCCCTTAAAATGATCCAATTCTCTTTTGAAATTGAATGTGCTTTGTGTATTCCAGGTCCTAACCACTCGCTGCGCAAAATAAGATTTTCCTTCTGTTACTTCCTTTGTTAATCTTAAAAAGATGTCCGTTTGTTCTCGATCTTTCCACCAGTGGAAACAGTTTCTCCCTACAACAAACACAGAAAATGGTGGAAAATCTCAGCAGGTCTGAGAGCTTGCTTGTTTCTCCCTATGCTCTGTCGATACACCCCCCCCCCCCCCCCAAATGATTTCAAACACCTATCAAATCTCTTAACTTTCGCTTCTCCAAGGAGAACAGCCCTGTGTTCTCTAAGTTAGTAAGAAGTCTAACAACACCAGGTTAAAGTCTAATTTCTCTAAGTTACCCACATAACTGAAGTCCTTCAATCTTGGAAGCATTGTCACAAATCTTATTTGCAACCTTCCTAATACTGACACACCCTTTAAAATGCTCTGTAGTTAACACAATACTCCAGTTGAGGCTGAACCAGTGTTTTGATACCAATTTTTCATAGCTTCTCTGCTTTTGTACTCTACCCCTTTTTATAAAGCAGTAGGATACCATTAGCTTTAATAACTGCCCTCTCAACTTGTCCCGTCACCTTTTTCACTTTACCCATTAAACTGCATACCTCTATATAAGGTCACTTTTCAGATTTTGTCATTCAAGGCTGAAAAGCCTGAATGTCTCCTGTCTTTCATTATAACTCAGCTGACACTACAGAGCAGCTGAGTTCTGCAGAAGAGTCATATTCAAATTCAAAACACTAACTATGTTTCTGTCTTCACACACACACTGCTAGATTTGCTGAGTATTTCAAGCATTTCTGTTTTTTCCAGATTTGCAGCATCTGCAGTATTTTGTTTTTATCAGCTATCTCCACCACTTCCAAGTGCCTGAATGTCTTCCAGGTTTCTTGGTGACCAGAACTGATTGCAGTATTAAAGGTGTTCTATAACCCGAAATCTTCTGTCATGACTTTCTATGACATATTCTGTTGCTGTGGCTATTTGACTCTACATTTGGTTTTGTTAATTCTTATCTTATTTTGATTAGACATGTTAAAAGTTAATTCTAAGAATCTTGGATCATTCAATTATATCATTTCACTACCATTCATAGAGGTTTACAGCATAGAAACAGGCCCTTCGGCCCAACTTGTCCATACCGCTAAGCTAGTCCCAATTGTCTGCATTTGGCTCATATCCCTCTATACCATCTTACCCATGTAACTGTCTAAATGCTTTTTAAAAGACAAACAAAAATGTACCCGCCTCTACTACTGCCTCCAGCAGCTCATTCCAGACACGACTCAGTGAAAGAATTGCCCCTCTAGACCCTTTTGTATCTCTCCCCTCTCACCTTAAACCTATCTAGTTTTAGACTACTTTTGGGAAAATATGTTGACTATCTAGCTGATCTATGCCCCTCATTATTTTATAGACCTCTATAAGATCACCCCCAAGTCTTCTACACTCCAGGGAAAAAAAGTCCCAGTCTATCCAGCCTCTCCTTATAACTCAAACCATCAAGTCCTGGTAGCATCCTAGTAAATCTCCTCTGCACTCTTTCTAGTTTAATAATATCCTTTCCGTAATAGGGTGAGCAGAACTGTACACAGTTTTCCAAGTGTGGCCTTACTAATGTCTGGCACAACTTCAACACGATGTCTCAACTCCTGTATTCAACGTTCTGACGAATGAAACCAAGCATGCTGAATGCCTTTTTCACAACCCTGTCCACCTGTGACTCCACTTTCAAGGAGCTATGAACCTGTGCTCTTAGATCTCTTTGTTCTATAACTCTCTCCACTGCCCTACCATTAACTGAGTAGGTTCTGCCCTGATTCGATCTACCAAAATGCAGGACCTCACATTTATCTAAATTAAACTCCATCTGCCATTCATCGGCCAACTGGCCCAATTGATCAAGATCCTGTTGCAATCCTAGATAATCTTCTTCACTGTCCACTATGCCACCAATCTTGGTGTCATCTGCAAACTTACTAAGCATACCCCATAAATTCTAATCCAAATCATTTATATAAATAACAAATAACAGTGGACCCAGCACCGATCCCTGAGGCACACCACTGGTCACAGGCCTCCAGTTTGAAAAACAACCCTCTACTACCAACCACCCTCTGTCTTCTGTTATCAACACCAGGTTAAAGTCCAACAGGTTTATTTGTTGGACTTTAACCTGGTGTTGTTAAACTTCTTACTGTGTTTACCCCAGTCCAACGCCGGCATCTCCACATTCTGTTATCAAGCCAATTTTGTATCCAATTGGCTACCTCACCCTGGATCCTGTGAAATTTAACCTTATGCAACAACCTACCATATGGTACCTTGCCAAAGGCCTTGCTAAAGTCCATGTAGACAACATCGACTTCACTGCCCTCATCTACCTTCTTAGTTACCCCTTCAAAAACTCCTGAAAGTTCCTGTCTAATACCATCAAAATTGGCCTTACCCCAATTTAGAATTTTAATTTTTGGGCCAGACCTATCAGTCTCTATAGCTATCTTAAAACTAATGGAATTATGGTCACTGATCCCAAACTGATCCCTCACTAATACTTTTGTCACCTGCCCTTCCTTATTTACCAAGAGGAGGTCAAGTTTTGCCTGCTCTCCAGTCAGGCCATCCACATACTGAATGAGAAAGTGAGTACATCTGTGACTTAGGCACCACAGAGAGTGAAGTGCCTAATAGACACAATAATAATATGATTTAGTTGTTTCATTTTGTTTTGTTTAACTTGGACTTTATTTTTCAATTGTTTTATTGTGCCTCCTTACAAGGAGACACATCATTGTTATATTGGAAATTAAAGCCTTATTTGATTATTTAAAGAGTGTCACTCATTTTTCCTTCATATGTACAGTACTTTACAAATCTAAGTAACTGTTGCTTGGAACATCCTTGATTTCCGACTGAGGACCATGCCCACAGATTTCACGAATGGGATCACTTAACCATTCCCATAACATCAGGACAGATGGATGCTGATTAGAGTAACATAATTTAGAAGGCGTATTTGAGAGTTTGTTTTTAAATGTGCTTCAAAAGCTTTGGTCTAATGCCATCTTCTTAGTATTGCAGCTGGAAAAGAATGCTGCAGGTAATGTATCCATTGTAACAAACTTAGTAGAAGTTATCTTTTTATTTTTATGTGCTCCTGTAACTGTTACTAAGTTTTAATTAAAATAAAAGCAAATTACTGTGGATGCTGCAATCTCAAACAAAAACAGAAAATGCTAGAAAATCTCAGCAGGTCTGACAGCATCTGTGGCGGGGAGAACAGAACTAACGTTTCAAGTCCATATGACTTCATCAGAGCTAAAGAGAACTAGAAATAGGATTAGATTTTTACTGTTGGGGGAGTGGACCAGGGTATCCTGGAGAAACAGTGCCTGCGGATTGCTGACAGTGAGAGGAAGATGTGTTTGGTAGTGTCATCATGCTGGAGTTGGTGGAAATGGCAGAGAATGACCCACTGAATGTGGAAGCTGGTGGGGTGAAAAGTGAGGATGGGGGGGAGGGGGGGGGGGGAAGAGACACCCTATCCTAGTTATGGGAGGGAGAGGAGCAGGGTGAGAGCAGAGAGATGGAGATGGGTCAATCACAGTGGGTGGAAAACCACGATTAACGAAGACATCAGCAGCACCGTTTTGGAAAGTGGCATCATCAGAACAAATGCAACAGAAGCGAAGGAACTGAGAGAATGAGATAACATCCTTAGAGGATGGGGTGTGATTTGTCACATGTATTAGTATGCAATAAAAAGGATTGTTTCTTGTGCACTATACAGACAAAGCATACCGTTCATAGAGAAGGAAACAAGAGAGTGCAGAATGTAGTGTTACAGTCATAACTAGGGTGTAGAGATAGATCAACTTAATGCAAGGTAAGTCCATTCAAAAGTCTGATGGCAGCAGGGAAGAAGCTGTTCTTGAGTCGGCTGGTACGTGACCTCAGACTTTTGCATCTTTTCCCAATGGAAAAAGATGGAAGAGACAATGTCCAGGGTGCGTGGGGTCCTTAATTATGCTAGCTGCTTTGCCAAGGCAGTGGAAAGTGAAGACAGGAGTCAATGGATGGGAGGCTGGTTTGCATGATGAATTGGGCTACATTCACAACCTTTTCTAGTTCCTTGTGGTCTTGGGCAGAGCAGGAGCCATACCAAGCTGTGATACAATCAGAAAGAATGCTTTCTATGGTGCATGTGTAGTCAACGTAGCTGTGGAGGTCGGTAGGCTTGCAATGGATACTAGTGTACAGTCTAATCACCAGAAATGGAAACAGATAAAGAAAAGGCAGGCAGTATCAAAGATGGACCTAATGAAGGTGATAATTGGATAGAAATTGGAAGCTAAATTGATCATTTTTTCCAGGACCAGGCAAGAACATGAAGCAGATCCGAAACAGTTGTCAATGTACTGAACAAAGAGTTGAGGAAGGGGGCCGGAGTAGGACTGGAAACAAGGCGTGTTTGACATACCCCACAAAGAGATATGGAAAACTAGGACCCATAGCCACACCTTTAATTTGGAGGAAGTGAGATAAGTTAAAGGAAAAATTGTTCAGTGAAAAGACAAATTCAGCCAGACAAAGGAGTGGTTGACTAAGTTTTAATTGTTGGTATAATTTTCCACTGTCCCACACAAGACTGGAGAAACTAAACAATTTATTTTGGAATGTTTTTTGATGAGATCAGATTGGTTTAATCAGGATCTAAACATTTACGTTAAATGACTTGTCTAGATTGTGTGTGATGTAGACACTTGGTTAAGTCACATTGGAATGTGCAAAATTTGTACTTTTGGGATAGTGATACAGCTATTGTTAATTGTAAATACCAATTACAAAAGACAGATTTCCATTGGTTTAGCATCTTTCATATCCTGACCCTGGAATGCATTCCACCCAATTTACTACTTCGGAAATGTAGTTATGTAAATTAATTAGAGGTGGTAAAATGTTTGGGAAAATGACCAACTACTTTGAGAGGGCAAATAGGAATGGAAAATCATTGCTGACACTGCCAACACCCTAATAAATAAGATAAAACAGCTGTCAGCTTTGGCACAGTGGTGGCATATTCACCCGAGTCAGAAAAACCTCCTTCAGAGATCTGCATGATCTAAGCTGGCACTTCATTGCAGTACTGAGGGATGAACCAAGCTCTTATGCCCTATCAGATGCTCCAGATCCCATGGTATAATCCAAAGAAGAGGAGGGGATTTCATCCAATGCCCTGCCCAACGTTTATTTTTCAGCCAACACCTTAAACAGATGATCTGGTCATTTATTTAATTTTTGTTTGTGTGCCTTACTCTGCACAAATTGGATGCAATAATGCATATGTTACAATGATGGCAACAATTCAGCAAGTACTTCAACTGTAAATGCTTTGGGATGTTCTGAGGTTGTGAAAGGCACTACATAAATGCAAGTTACTTCTTTCGATGAGGAACAGCAGTTGCTCTAAAGTGACATCGCTAGACAGTAGTATTTGAGATCTCAGCCAAAGAATAGTATGTACTTGAAGGGAGATAGATGGAGGAAAAAATTAAATTACAAAAAGGTATATCAATATAATCTGTCCAAGCAAATATTTCTCCTGATCTACTGTACAAAAAATTAGAAATGTGCCATCGTAAAATTATATCCTTTTGTTTACTTAAGATAAAATATTCAGTTGGGTTTGGTGCCATCACATTTCTATTCCTGCTTATGGCAGGTGAATACAGTGTTCTGCTAAATGAAATATGACTTAAATTATTTCACAAATGCTAAGATATATGTTTGGAACAAAAAAAATAATACCCAAGTAGAATTTTTGAATAATATTTCCAAATGACCCCAAATCTATAACTTGGCAAGAAGAAAAATAGAGTTGATGTTCTGAAACCAGAATTTTATTTGGCACTCTATTTTAATTTGGTGCTGTCAATTTGATGGAATTAAAATTGTACTAGGAGAATCTTTTCAAATATTTAGGATGTCTGTTGAAATAGAATGGTTATTTATTAAAATTAAACACTTCAGAAAAATGAAGCATCTGGTAATGTTTTATGGCATTAGGACAACAAATAATTTTACTTCCTTTCAATTTTCAAACCTCATGCTGGTGCGATGGTTTGTGTCACTGTTACAATCCACATAGAGACCAATGTTTAAAAAGAGCTTGGAACTTTCAGTTACTAGCTGAAAGAATGAGATGGCAAGATTTAATGTATTGAAACTTTTACTGTAACAAATGCCTAAAAATATTCACTATTGGCAAAACATTCTTTTTCTAGGCAACATATACTTAAAACTATTAGAAAGTGACATTCCACTTTTATGCTTGCTCATCCATGGAATTTTAGTTCTTTTAGCAGACAATCCAGTCACTCCCAACTTCTAATGAGTTCCTGAATCTGAGTTGACTGTCTCCAGCACATTCCTCAGTTTTTGGAGAATTCCTTAAATCCACCATCAGCAATAAAGTGTTAGCTAATGATTCTTGATCCCCCTTACCCTGCTAGGAAAATCTCCCAGAATCCTCCGAATACTGCATGATGCACCTCTTTAACTAGAGACCATTTATTTCTCATATCTGGCTGCGGTGGCTTGCAAAGCCAGTTAGCCTCCTCTCTGCTTACCACACAGAACTGCTGTCCGTCTGTGATAATTCATTCACAGGAAGCTTGTAACCCAATCTTAAAAATGGCTTCCTCTGCCCTCTTCCCCACAGTAACATGAAACGCATTAACTTTGCGTCCAGGTAGAACTGCTGATTACAAAAGCAAATTAGTGCAAATGCTGGAATCTAAAACAAAAACAGAAAATGCTGGAAAATCTCAGCAGGTCTGACAGCAACTGTGGAGAGAGAATAGAGCCAATGTCACGAGCCTGGATGACCCTTCATTAGAACTGCTGATGAGCTATTCTGACCCCAATTCCCTTTCATCTTAAAAGTAAATGCACATTTTACAACAGAACTGTCCACACCCCATTACCTAAAGCAACTTTCTGTGACTTTGAGACTTCCCGTCTCCCAGGAAGTAAAGGAACCTTCAAGAGTCTGGTATGTAGCCAACAGCTTTCTGTGGGAGGCAAAGTGGAAATTCAGTTGAGGATTTCAGTTTTAAAGTATAAGCAATTGTGTTTATTTTTTATGTATAATTAAGTTAGTGTTTAGAGTACTGTTGACATTGTTGGCCTTGCATTATACTATACTTTGAATAGTAAAATAAATTTGCTTTAAACCATTAAATTCTGTGGCTTCATTCATTTTGTGGAATTTTGAATTTTTTTAAAAACTTGTCATTGTAATAACGTATGCCATCTTTAATGCAAGCAGCTGTCTAGGATGTTGCTGACTTTGAAATCACAGGCTTGCAACTATGCATGAATGGTTGTGGCATCAAAAAATGCAGCCACACATATTTCCCCGAGACATAGTGCCTAAAATTGAAAGCTGGGTTCTGACCGAGGCTCTGTACAACTGAAGAATAACTCCTGTCTTTTGAATTTCAACCTCCCTCTCCCCTTGCATTAATTACTAACTTTAACCTTTGTGATTACTTTTCTGTATCTGTGCACTAGATTTTAATGATTTAGGCCAACAAAATATCCAAATCTCATTGGTCTTTCACTATTAAGAAAATATTCCAATTTGTCTTTCTCATATCAAAGGAGGACACCTCACTCAGAACTCTATTTACTGCCTACTCACCTTTAGTCCATCGGCTCTTTAGAGATGCTGATATAGTTCCAAGTCAGCATACTGTGGGGCTAGGACAGGAACTCGCAGGCACTGGTGTTCCCATGCATCTGCTGCCTTTGACTTTCCAGGTGGTAGATGTTGCAGGTTTGGAATGTGCATTTGAAGAAACAACGATGAGTTGCTGCAGTGCATCTTGTAGCACTCTGCTACCACTGTGCATTGGTGATGGAGGGAGTGTATGGTGTCAAGCTTGTGTTCTTGGAGCTGCATTCATCCAGGGAAGAAGAGTATTCCATCAGATTGCTTATATCACTCCTGACTTGTGCCTTGTAGATGGTGGACAGGCTTTGGAGAGTTGGGAGGAGTTACTCTCGACGAAATTCCTAGCCTCTGACCTGCTCGTCGCCAGTGTATGGCTGGTCCAGTTAAATTTCTGGTCCATAGTAACCCCAAGGATGTTGAGTGACAGTAATGCCATTAAGGGTTGGATTCTCTCTCGTTGGGACATGGTCATTGCCCAGCATTTGTGTGGTGCAAATGTTACTTGCCCCTTATCAACCCATCACCTGAAACTTGTCCCAGTCATTACCTCCCAGAGAACTGTTGATCCTGACTTTCTGCCTCCAATCTCAAGCTTACGTCCAATTTTGGGCATTAATTATGAATTTATGAACCTCCATGCATTCCTCTATCCACCATGCTAGTGACCACCTCAAAAAATTCAACTAAAATTAGACACGTGTGACGCACTCTTCACAAATCAATATATTCTGGGATTCAAGTGCTGCCCTGTTGCTGTTTCCTAATAGAGAAGTTCTAACAAAAATGTTCTGGTGGGTTTTTGAGCTCCTGCAATTTCATGCATACCTGCAGCACTCCACCACCACCAGTTATCCTGCACTCCAGCTTATGAACCAAAATCATGAACCCTTTAAATATGGACTCCAACTAGCCATTGCAGGTGCAGAATGACCATTTATCCAAGGGCTTCAATGCAGCAGAAAACGACATTCCAATATCAAATAGCTAACTTGCTATTTAACTACTTCCAGTTCTGTTGTCTTAATTTGAAACATTATCCGTTTCTCTCTCCACGGATGCTGCCAGAACTATGTATATCCAACATTTAATGTTTTTAATTCAAAGTAGTTAGACCCTTTCTCAAAGAATGCAATTAGTTTATGCTAAATGGACACTTGAATGAGAAACACAAATGAGCATGACACATTTCTTCAGTTATCATTGCTGATAAGCAATATAAAAACTGCTCAACCCTGAGCTAATGAAAGTAAAAAATTAGTGCATCAACTCCTCTAGTTCACCACTAGAATGAAAAGCACCAGTAAAAATATTGGAAATATACTGCATCTGAAGGCAAAAAAGACAGGTTAATATCTTGGGTGTTGATCCCTGATCAGACATTAAATTGCTTTATCTGAACCAACAAGGATCAACTGCATTACAAAAAATGGTCTGTGAAGAATATATCGGAGAAGAACAGAAGCTAGGTTTGGAAGCTTCGTTCACACAGAAGGGAAAGACATACAGTGGCCCAGGGTAGTAACTGTTTCAACTGAGGCGTGCCATGGGTGATCCAGTAATATGTGGACAATATTGTATTAGTATGCAAATAGGGCGGCACGGTGGCACAGTGGTTAGCACTGCTGCTTCACAGCTCCAGGGTCCCGGGTTCGATTCTCGGCTTGGGTCACTGTCTGTGTGGAGTTTGCACATTCTCCTCGTGTCTGCGTGGGTTTCCTCCGGGTGCTCCGGTTTCCTCCCACAGTCCAAAGATGTGCGGGTTAGGTTGATTGGCTATGCTAAAAATAAATTGCCCCTTAGAGTCCTGAGATGCGTAGGTTAGAGGGATTAGCGGGTAAATATGTGGGGGTAGGGCCTGGGTGGGATTGTGGTCGGTGCAGACTCGATGGGCCGAATGGCCTCCTTCTGCACTGTAGGGTTTCTATGATTTCTATGATCTATGAGATTGATTTTTCCTTTGCACATTTTAAAATCAAGTACAATCTGCTCGATTTGCAAATCCAGTCAAGAAATGTATAGACAAATAGATCAGCAAATTAAGCCAAGTAAAACAAGTCATGCCTTAAAAAGATGACACAAAAAGTACAAGACAATAAATTTGCAGAATGGCATGCAAATGGCAAATGAATTTCAATATGGGCAAATGTGAGGCGCTGCACTGTGGCAGAAGAGTCGGTCATAAAGAGACCACATACTATGCAACAGTAACTGGGATACAGGAGCAACAGGACAGGTACAAATTTACAGATTATTTAAAATCACTCAGATCAACAATGCTAGATAAAATGCAAAGAATGTGCCTGGGTTTATTTCTAGCAGAATAGAACTGAAAAGCAGAGAAGAAATATTAAACTTACAGAACCTTGGTTAGACTTCAACTATTTTGCAGTTGTCTTTATACTAAAAAAGGATTACAGAAGCATTTCACAAAATTCAAAAAATATTTTCAAGAATGCTACCAGAAGTGAGATTGAACATGCACCAGCTGTTTTCTTTATTAAAAAATGCTGTGAGGTGACCCAGTAAATCGTCACAGTTATGATGGGGTAGACTAAGACTTATGGGGGTAAAAAATAGGGGTTATGAATACAAAAGTCACTAATAAATCCAACAAGAATTTTAGGAGAAACCTTTTTTAATCCAGAGCGTAGTTAGAATGTGGAACTTACTACCACAAAGCAATTGAGATGAAAAGCATTGAAACATTTGAGAACCCAGCTAAGTACAAGAAGAAAGGAATAGAAGGATGTGCCGAAACGGTGAGTTGAAGTAGGGGTGGAAGGAGGCTGGTGTGAACATTACTCCGGGCATAAATAAGGTGGGCTTAATGGCCTGGCCTTTAAACATTAATGCATTTTGTGGAACTATAATATATTAGAGCAAAAAAGGATGAAACAAGGTGACGTTTCAAGTCCCAATGACTTCCAAAGCAAAAGATCTATAATTCAACTAGTGCAATAAAAACTGCAGCAAATATGGCCCAAATTTACTGGTGGATAAATATCAGCGCCGTTAAAACTTGGAACCCCTCAAAATTTGATATTACATCTGTGAAATAATTTTTTTTAAATCACATTAATTTTAGAAACAACAACATCAACATCAGAAGCCATACTTTAAATGTAAACCAAATTTATTTTGCTCTTAAGTAGTGTTCTGGAAGCACTACAGCATGGTAAACAATGTAAATTAGTACAAGTCATCAAAAGCCATCAGTATTTTCATGAGCTGTTTATAAAGATGCAGCCTATGCTAACTCGATAAATATTTAACCACTTTCACTTAGAATTAATGAAGGCTCACAAATGAGCAACACTCCTCATTGAGGAAAACAAAAAGCTGTTGTCGACAAAGCGACAGCACATACATACACAAAAAAAAAATCATAAAAAATAACCAAGTGTACTGTGTTCCCAAGTCATTCAAGATGCTTCACACTGGGATGATATGCACATGATCTTGCCGCAAACCTATCTGGCTAGAATTGCATTAATTCAGTCAAGCATTACCATTTCTTCCAACTACCCATGGAGACAATTGAAAAGCAGCACTGGGACATGCCTGACACACAACCCTTTGAACATGTTTTTCCACAGATCACTTTCATTCTTCGGCTGCAAAAAAAGGCTATGCTACAATAAAGTAACACACACCTAATTTAAGAGTTTGGTGATCAATTACAGAAAATAATTCCTATATCTGTTGTACACTTCGCAAGCAGAGGCACAAGCAAAGTACACTTTTCAGCTCTCTGTTTTCCTCTCCCTCCCAAAACCATAAAATGGGGCACAAGTGATCTTTAAAAAGTGATTTAATTCATACAACTGCATGCAAATCTAAACAAAGATGACAAAACTTTTAATTTATAACAATGGAAAAAAGGTATTACACAAGAAAACTGCCATAGAAATTGCATACTAAGTAAAAAGAGCTACCAGGTGACAAAGGATTTAATATACACATATTGGCATTGTTTTTGGTCAACACAGATGTGCTATTACCTTCTGCAAAGCTACATTAATAGTGGCTGAAAAGAAGAAATAGCACAACTTGGTTTACTCCATATTTCTCAATCAACCATTTCCTCAGGAATTTCATGTGGGTTAAGAATACCAGGAACAGACATCTGAATTTTATGCTTTTCTTCTTGGGCCTGGCGTAATGCAGCCTCTCTTTCTTCCAAGAACAAGTCAGCGCTATCTTCTCCAGCAAATTCCTGCAGATAAAAAAATAATAAAAGGGAGAAAAATAAAATACTCCAGTTTAAAAAAAATGTTTTTACATATCCAACTTGGAACAATTCCATTCTTCAGCTGCAGAAGTAATCTCCAATGCCCCTTACTGCACACTCGATTGTATCAAAACAAAACTAATTCTAAAAACCTACTTATGCCAAGTCATGAGGCAAGATTGTTTCAGAATGGTTTACATTAAAGGAGCTGTCCAGAGAGATCAGTTGGCTTTCTATTGGCTCTCAACCCATTTACATTTCCACACCTACAGTTTTCATTTTAAGCTCACTTGAGCAGATCTACAAAGCTAGTAGCTCCTTATTACTTCCTTAGCATAAATATTCAAGCTTACTGGAAGGGTATGTTTTCACGCAAGGCACCATAACTGTGTCATTAAACACGTGTTTAACAAAAAAAAAAATCACTGGTCAGCAACTAGTACCACCAACCCACTCCAGCTATAATTCGATGATAATGGAAGATTAGTATTTAAATCGAAAACTTTTTGGTTCTGAAGTGCACTCTCAGCAGTTAAATGTACACCATGTAGTGCAGCTTTAAGACAAATCTATAAAACTTTGTACAGTACTTAATGTTGGGCAACCAAGTTTTAATTAAGGTGTCCACATCCAGGCCAATGGCTCATATGCCTCGAATTACATAATGGCCACCCAGGCATTTCTAAAATGAAAATGCTTGTAAGAAGCTGTGCATGATGGCCTGAAAACCTGCCAAGAAAACCAGAAGCTCCCACCAGCAACCTTGTTGCACCCCCGGGAATGGCCAGGGAAACTTTGGGCGAGAGTACAAAGACATTACAGGACCATTTATGGGCTCAATGTTCTTATCCTGGTTGATGCCTATTCAAAATGGAAAGACGTGCACAGGATGACCTCTATGTCTTCAAATTTCATAGAAAACTCCGGCAATCTTTCTGCACACATGGTATACATGAGGTCCCTTGTAACAGACAAAGAGACCCCATTTACCATCGGGGAGTTTCAAACCTTCATGAACACAAATGGAGTATGGAGCATCCATGCGCACTATCACCCATCTTCAAATGGCTTGGCTGAGCAAGCAGTCCAGGTATGAAAAAAGACAAAAGGTGGGCTCCCTGAAAATGAAGTTGGCACGTTTCCTTTTCAATTATAGGACAACACGGCACATGACAACGGGAATAGCTCCGGTGGAGCTATTGTTGGACTGACGCCTTTGGACCAGGCTTAGCCTCACTTTCCCGAACCTGGGCAGCAAAATTGAAGAAAAACAAGCAGCCCAAAAAGGGCCCACGATGGACATAAGCCTGACAGTACCTTCAAACTGGAAGACACCGTCCACGTATGGAACTTCAGAGACGGCTCCCCGTGGATTCCAGGAATTGTCCTCTCAAAAAACAGGACCAGTGTCATACAAGGTGGAGACAGGCGAGAAGACTTTTAAAAAAATGTTGATCACCTCCACTGCTGGGAATCCTCCACAGGGGCAACTGTTGCACCAGACTACCTTATTAGGCACCAAATGCAATGGCCCGAGGACAGGAAATTCCACCCATGAATGCCCAAGAGAGGTCTATGAGGAAAGCCTCAGAAATGGAGTCAGAGTCACCACAGTCAGAGATCGACACCAAGGACGAACCCCCTACAGTGGTCCTTTGACGCTTCACAAGGGAGAGATGTTCGCCCATTTGGTACATGCCTCCCCCCTCCCCACCGGACTGTGCAAACAGAAATGAGACCAGGAGCCAAATGACAAAAATGACCCCATCACCATAGAAATAGGGGGAACTCTTGCACTCTGAAGAGGAAGAGTGTGATAATCCCCACGAGTTCCATAGGGAATATCTAACTGATCTCCCTGTGGGGCTTGTTGAATACAAGTTCCCTTGATAACAGGTAATGGCCTGCCCAGGAGGAACTCATCACTTGAACCCTTTATAAGGCAGACATCGGGAAAGGTCTGTAGAACTATTGTTCCAGTTGGGACTTGTGTATGTACGCCACAGAGTAGTGGCTTTACTTCATGTTTAACAATAAATACTGTTCCTTTCCAGTAGGGCTTCCTGAATTATTACACTATGTTCAGTAAAATTTCATTCAAATAAGTCCCATACACATAAATCAGTTAAGAAGACGTTTTCACCTTTTCAAGAAAGGAGATCAAGTCACCAAATTCTATTTGCTTAAAGACTGAAACTTTTTTAAAAAAATGAATGAACCATTTTTTCATTATCAGATATCAAAGATATATTTCTAGAAACGGGAAGATTGAACTGGAATGATTGTTAAATTGAACAGAATTAAACCTCTATAGCAGAAGAATAACCTATATTCGTACCTAATTTAGACTCTGTAGGCAGCACAAATTTTAGTATAATTGACTAGAGAGCCATATTATATACGACAGTTTAGAAAACATCTTTAGAGCTACCCACTGACTCCTAACCATGAATATTAGGGCCCACTGTGGAGCAAGACTAATATTGGTAAAACTGCAACAACCTTTCCCCTCACTTGCCTTCCATTGTCAGTCTATACAGTGACAGCCAATACATCTCAGCTTTCCATGCAAGTTTGTGAATGATATTCAGCGAAGCCTGGAACTTGTGTGTGATAGTTATTAAAATATGTATTCGGATATATTTTGATTAGACTAGAACTTCTTTACCTTGATTTGTACGAGAAAATCTCTCAGATGCTCTTTAAAAGCTGCAATGTCTTGATTTAAACTGAAAAGCCCCGTTACAAATAATTTCACTTGTGCCCTGTTAGAAAAAGAAAATGTATGTTACGAAGCAAAGTTAATTATTATTTTTTAAAACTTGTTTTAAATCAATTAAGATCAACTTACTCTTGTAGGTGTGGAAAAGCAGATTTCAGTAGATTGGCCACATAATCCTGAATGAATACATGATTAGTCACAGGATTTGTTGGGTTAAGGGGCACTGATATTTTTCCTTCCTCCACCAGGTTAAACATATATGCAAGTATTGATGCATGCATTGTCAAACCTACAAACAAAAGTGACAAATACAAAAAACGTTATCAACTTTCACTAAATCTGTTGGACATTAACCTGGTGTTGAAAGACTTCTTATTGTACCCACCCCAGTCCAACACCGGCATCTCCACATCATAACTTTCACATGAATATAGACCTCCAAATGAAATCTTTTTTAAAATCTACAATCCTTAATTTAGCAGAGATTGCGATTAGTTTAAACTTGCATAATCAGTTACAAATAAGTTTAGAACATGCCACACACTCCCATCTGATGTAATTAACTAGTGTAATCACAAATTTTAGCATTATATCAAGCACCGAGTTCAATTCACCCATCACCCTATTCTCACTGACCTAAATTGGGTCCCAACCCCAAAACTCAATTCTAACATTCTTGTCCGGGTCTTAAATTCTTTGATCTCGTCCCTCTCCATTTCTGTAACGTTCTCCAACCTTACACCGAACAAACTCTCCATTTCCCTGCCGTGACCATATAAGGCACTAGTTAGACCTCAGCTAGAACAGTACACAGTTCTGGAGGCCACACTATAGGAACGATGTGAACGCATTGGAGATGGTTCCAGGGATGAGTAACTTCAGTTAGGAGGATAAATTGAAGTGGTTTGGACAGTTCTCCTTGGAGAAAAGGCTAAGAGGGGATTTGATAAAGATGTCCAAAAGTAAATGCAATAGATCTTCTTCACACAACATGGTGGTTTGGGTCTGTAATGCACTGCCTGGATCTGTGGTGGAGACAGGTTCAATTGAAGAATTCAAGAGGGCATTAGACAATTATTTGAATAAAATACTATGTGCCGTTCAGACATGATGGGCCAAAATGGTCACTTCCTGCACTAACAATTCTGTAATTTCTAGGTTTGTTATTATACCCCACACCTGTGAAGTGCTTTGCTTCTTCTTTTTGACTACATAATAATCTTCTACTAAAAGCCTCATTTCATAGAAATTTTGTCGATTAAATTTCAGTTGTCGATTTCTGTGCAGCTGGGAAGCAGATGGCATAAACTAGCCTAACTGGAAAATTGAATGAAGCTTGGAATATAACCTCAAGTGCTTAAAAAAAAACCTGGATATACTGCAAATTGTATCTTAGGTATGCTGTGATCGTGAGATGGTGGTGTAAATACCATTACTGCCTAATCCAGTCAATTTTTACTAATACTTCATCACTTATTTAATCTTTTATCTATTAGAACATTAACACCAAACTGGCAACAATTACCATTAAGCAACTTGTTAAAATAAAATTTGATTTCCCAATTTTGCAAGTATTTCTTAACGTGCACAATTTATGATCTTAAACACATATGCAATCCTAGGTCACAAATTTAAATGTAGGAATCCATTTCCACCATTCAAAGGTGTCTTTATTACTACTAACTCATACTGGAAGAATTCATTAGTCCCATCTTCATGCACTAGTACTACAATTCTTTTCAGTTTATCAAACTCCAGTAAATACTTAATCGACTTCAGCAACTTCCTGGGGCAATCCATTCCTTCTAGCCTTAAAGAAGGACTTGTGTTTACATGATGTCTTTCACAACCTCAGGACAGGCCAAAGTGTTTTCCAGTTATCAAATCATAGAATCCTTACAGTACAGGAGGCCGCCATTTGGCTCATCAAGTCTGTACTGACCACAATTCCACCCAGGCCCTATTCCCGTAAACCTCATTTACCCTGCTTGGCCAATCAACCTAACACGCACATGTTTGGACTGTGGGAAGTAACCTGAGCTCCTGGAGGAAACCCATGCAAACACAGGGAGAAAGTGCAAACTCCTCACAGACAGTGACCAGAGGTCAGAATTGAACCCAGGTCCCTGGCTCTGTGAGACAGCAGTGCTAACCACTTGTGCCCTCCTTTTGAAGTGCAATCATTATTGAAATGCAGGAAACTCAGCAGTCAATTTGCCTAACAACAAAGTCCAAGGTTTCTGGTCCTAATCCTAATTTTATGGAAATACTATTTCACTCCTATGATCTCATCATTTTATATTGTCGAACGCTTCTGTTAACCTACTCTTAACCTTTACTGATTCAGTGAATATAGTCCCAATATGCAAGATTACATCTGGCCGGCACAGTGGTTAGCATTGCTGCCTCACAGCACTAGGGACACGGGTTTGATTCCTGCCTTGGGTCACTGTCTGTGCGGAGTCTGCACGTTTTCCCCGTGTCTACGTGGGTTTCCTCCAGGTGCTCCGGTTTCCTCCCACAGTCCAAAGATATGCAGGTTAGGTTCATTGGCATGCTAAATTGTCCCTTAGTGTCAGGGGGACTAACAGGGTAAATACGTGGGATTACAGGGATAGGGCCTGGGTGGGATTGTGGTCAGTGCAGACTCGATGGGCTGAATGACCTCCTCCTGCACTGTAGGGATTCTATGAGATTCAATATTATCTTTGCAGCAGGGCAACCACAAATGCGTTCGAAGAATCCCGCCCTGCATTTCTTTTCCATGGCCCCAATAATGACACATTTCTCTAAAATGCCAAATTTTCTAGGGGTATCAATGCCAATTAACAGCATCAAACCAGACTTGCCATAAAATGTTAAGTTAGAAAGAATGATTTCAAAACATTTAGCTCACTTCACAAATAAGAAAAATTCAGTGCAGACTCAATGGGCTGAATGACCTCCTCCTGCACTGTAGGGATTCTATGGGATTCAATATTATCTTTGCAGCAGGGCAACCACAAATGCGTTCGAAGAATCCCGCCCTGCATTTCTTTTCCATGGCCCCAATAATGACACATTTCTCTAAAATGCCAATTTTCTAGAGGTATCAATGCCAATTAACAGCATCAAAGATGAAAGATGAGTTTAATCCAGAATTGGTCTACAAGTGAAATGACAATAATTTAAAACATGCTACTTGCTTAATTGCTAGTCATAGTATGCAAGACATTGTGCTGATTTGTGAATGAAGATCTGTTGTAAGCAATATACTAAAGCAACCCAGTCTTGGATTCCTGGATTGTTTGAAGTTGATTTTAGCGGAGGCAATTGTTGATAAACCATAATAGCAATCGATAAGGAAAAGCCCAGGTTACTATTTCTCATCATTATCCAAGAATAATTGGGCTCAGCTATAATTGTCTCCATATACAGTCAATAGTTAGTCAGCATTTCTGTGTTCACATGCTGATCCACTTGAGTAAAGCACCAGGGGGCTGTTGATCCCTGTGAACTGTACCCTATTAAGAACCAATTCAAAATTAATTGGGTGGGATGGTGCCAGCACAATTAAAACAAACATTGAATGAACAGTTGTATAAGAACAAGAAACAAAATCAACTTCATGAGCACTGAATATCAGATCAGCTGACTAAACCTTTTCCAACTCTATATACAAAATTGTGACATTAATCGAATCATAGGTTCAATGCTAAAGCCAAACTTGGGTCATTCAGATATTTCTTGCCCAGAAAAAAAGACGATGTACAAATTGAAATATATAACATACATGTACAGCACTGAATTCCAACTGAAGTAACCTGCAAACTAAAATACATTAATAGGAGAAATACAATATACGATCAATGTTTTAAAGAAAATTAGACTAACTTTGTGCTTTGTCCAGGCTCCATCTAGTGGCAGAAGTGGGTTGGCACAGGTAGAAATTGATATTTCAGGACTACATACACTGATCAACTTCTGCCAGCAGATGGAACTCAAAACTTCAGTGCGAGTTCATAACAGCAATTGAAGAACACACTTCAGGAACAAAAGCAAAAACAAAGCAGGGGAAGAGGGACTGACAGTGGGAGCAAAAGCACTGTGGGAAAGTCATGTGAGCAGGCAGCACAAAAGAGGTGGCCTGTGGCAAATGACTTAAGTGAAACGGGCAGCGCTGAATGGATATACTGACACCATTTTATTAACAAGGTTAAGTCAATGTTAAAGGGGGACTTGGTGTAACCAGAAATACCAAAAGCCCACATTAACTAATCAAATCTCCCATTAGACATTCCCCATGTAGATTGGTATAGAAGTTTGATTTGGAAACCAATTATAATTCAACTTGTTATAAGCAGATAATGTAACTAATATTTAGCCAACTTCAACAAATCTCAAAAGTAGTGAAAACAAAATATACTATGTTGCTCATACAAAGTAAACTTACCAGCAGTGTGAGATGTATCTGTGACAACTGAAAATATGTGTTGAAGAATATCACAAAAGTATGTCTGATAGAAACTTTGTGCAGCCGCCTCTTCCTGGGCAACGTTTTGCAACAGTGTATAGAGAATTTGTAGACCTGTTACAGAAAACAATTTAGTTGCAGAAAGTTGTCAGATTGATTTAATTTCATCAAATTTAGTAATGTAATTTTAACAAACCTGTATCAGCAACATTTCTCATGGTGTGCTTAAAAGCCCATATTATGGAATCTAAAACTAGCTTAAATTGTGCTGGAGGAATGGCTAGGAATGCTGGAAAACAGTGCGAATTTACAGCTTGTAAAAGCAAGAAGAAATTTGTTCTATGTTCAGGGTATTCCTCAAAGTCCTGAAAGAAAATAAATAGTTTTGAGATATTACTGGAGTTTAAATTATTCAGCGGAGAACAGAATGCAAACATTAAAATCCCCAGAGCACCGAAGAGTAAAATTACACTATGCTCATTAGGATTTCTAATTAGAGCTACATTCCTGCAAAATGAAAAGGTTATTTTAAAAAAGCGTTAGGCCAGTGCCAAACTAATCTGCAACTTGGTCACTTTTAATAGGGGAATAGAGAAGACCCGAATAATTGGCTGATTTTGGGCACAGCCTAGGAGCAGGAAGAAAACAAGAGAAGAGGATTCATAAATTCAGATATTAAAGACAAAAATCAAAGAAAAACATTTCCCAAGGATGCACAGCTTAAATGCTACAAAATATTAACAATGCAATAAACTGAATTATTTTGATCATGGATGATTTTGAAAGTCCTCACCGGACTTTTTGTTTGCTCCTTTCCTGAGGGCAAAGCTCATCTTGTGGTAACAGCAGAATCATAGATTTTTCAAACTAACACACAATGGCTTACCATCTCAAAGTTGAGAACATTAAAGGTTGTAGCAAGATAGGCCCTAACTCCATCCTTTATCAGCTACTCACCTCATGACCTTGGCCTAGATTTTGCAGTCCGCAGGGAATCAGTGCTCACTATTGACCTTAATGAAAGCTGGCCCCAAACCTCCCTCTACCTTTCCTTCGCTGTGGGCAACTAGCTTGATCTATTATGCAATCCCCTCAAAACTGCTGCACAGCCAAGAATTTTAAGGGGAAATGCTACTTCATCCTTTGCTTTAATATTTTAGAGATCAAAATAAATGACTGGAACACAAGTTAAAGTAGAAAATGAAATATTGAACTCGAGTACAAGAACACAAACACAGAAATTATGAACTTGGTGCACCATTTATCCAGTTAGGCCACATTCAATAAAGGTGTAACTTTTCAAGGATTTTTGCAGTAAAACTAATATAACAAGGAAAATTCTAATCAACTCAGTGGAGTAATTTTTATTTGATTGCAGACTGCAGGGATTTCAACTGTGCACCCTTTGAGTAACTATTAACAACTTATGGACTTGTGTTTAATTGCACATATGGACTTCAGGAGTTGTTGTGTTTCAAAGCAGTAATGACAATAAAGTCAATGTTTCGCATTATTACTACTGCAAAGTCTCAGCCATCAACTTGAGAACCATATTGTTTAAGTCAAATTACTGTAAATCATGGCATACAAGATAACCCAATATTTTCAGCCTCAATCATGTTTTTGTATATCCTCAGCATACCTTTCAACACCGCATCCCCTCAACATAACAGCTAAAAAGTGAATTGCTAGCAGTTCACTTTTATACCGTGTACAAGTCGACCCGTTTTTGCAGAGACTTGAGGCTTCACTTTCGATCAGCTGTATAATAGTCATATTCTCTTATTCTAAAACTGTGTTCCCAATAACTGCATCTTTCACGAGCGAAGACATTCACAGTGATTCCCATTAGTTATAATGTTTGTCAGTTTACTTTCCTATGACCAGATAGTCAGGTAACATTAGGGATTCTGGCTAAGTGCTTTCTGCAGCAAAATCTTTTTTTTGCTTTTTTTATTGTATCCAATCAGATATTCACACTCTTTCCAACACTCCCTCCCCCTCCCAAGCTCTGTCAATTAGCAGGTCTTTAATGCTCCATTTGCTTCCTTGTTTCATCACAATGTCACAAGAATTCATATTCAACTGAATCTACCACCAACTGACCATTACTTAAAAGGCACAGTGCTTCAGTGTTATCTGTTTTAGCATCATCCATTAACAAATGTTGCTTTCAATATAGTACATTCATGAGGTAACAACAATGGCAACAATACAATCACAGAATCGTTACAGTATTGGTAGAGACCATTTGGCCAGTTATGTCTGCACTGGCTCTCCAAATGAGCAATTTACCCAGCGTCACTCCTGGCTATTTCCTCGTATCCATTTTCCAGATCGCAATCACTTACAAACATACGAATTAGGAGTAGGCCACTTGGCCCGCCAATAATATGGCTGACCTGATTGATTGAGTCAGAGGTTTACAGCATGGAAACAGGCCCTTTGGCCCAACTTGTCCCTGCTGCCCCTTTTCTTAAAAAAACTCGTAAGCTAGTCCCAATTGCCTGTATTTGGCCCATATTTCTGTATACCCATCTTACCCACGTAACTGTCTAAACGCTCTTTAAAAGACAAAATTGTACCCGCTTCTACTACCACCTCTGGCAGCTTGTTCTAGACACACCACCCTGTGTGAAAAAATTGCCCCTCTGGGCACTTTTGTATCTCTCCCCTCTCACCTTAAACCTATGCCCTCTAGTTTTAGACTCCCCTACCTTTGGGAAAATATTTTGACTATCTAGCTGATCTATGCCCATCATTATTTTATAGACTTCTATCACCCCTCAGCCTCCTACACTCCAGAGAAAAAAGTCCCAGTCCATCCAGCCTCTCCTTATAACTCAAGCCATCAAGTCCCGGTAGCATCCTAGTAAATCTCTTCTAATATCCTTTCTATAATAGGGTGACCAGAATTTCACACAGTATTCTAAGTGTGGCCGTACCAATGTCTTGTACAACTTCAACAAGACGTCCCAACTCCTGTATTCAATGTTCTGACTAATGAAACCAAGCATGCTGAATGCCTTCTTCACCACTCTGTCCACCTGTGACTCCACTTTCAAGGAGCTATGAACCTGTACCCCTAGATCTCTTTGTTCTGTAACTCCCCAATTAACTGAGTAAGTCCTGCCCTGATTCAATCTACCAAAATGCAGAACCTCACATTTATCCAAATTAAACTCCATCTGCCATTTGTCAGCCCACTGGCCTAATTGATCAAGATCCCGTTGCAATCCGAAATAACCTTCTTCACTGTCCACTATGCCACCAATCTCGGTGTCATCTGCAAACTTACTAACCATGCCTCCTATATTCTCAACCAAATCATTAATATAAATGACAAACAGTGGACTTAGCACTGATCCTGAGGCACAGACCTCCAGTTTGACAAACAACCCTCTACCCACAGGCCTCCAGTTTGAAAAACAACCCACTCGGTCTTGTCATCAAGCCAATTTTGTATCCATTTAGCTACCTCACCCTGGATCCCGTGAGATTTAACCTTATGCAACAACCTACCATGCAGTACCTTGTCAAGCAACATCAACTGCATCGCCCTCATCTACCTTCTTGGTTACCCCTTCAAAAAACTGAATTAAATTTGTGAGACATGATTTTCCACTCACAAAGCCATGCTGACTGTCCCTAATCAGTCCTTGCATCTCTAAATGCCTGTAGATCCTGTCTCTCAAAATACCTTCTAACAACTTACCCACTACAGATGTGAGGCTCATCGGCCTGCAGTTCCCAGGTTTTTCCCTGCAGTCCTTCTTAAGCAAAGGCACAACATTTGCCACCCTCCAATCTTCAGGCAACTCACCTGTGACTACGGATGATTCAAATATCTCTGCTAAGGGACCCGCAATTTCCTCCCTAGCCTTCCACAATGTCCTGGGATACACTTCATCGGGTCCCGGGGATTTATCTACCTTGATGCGCTTTAAGACTTTCAGCACCTCCTTCTCTGTAATATGTACACTCAAGACACCACTATTTATTTCCCCAAGTTCCCTAACATCCATGCTTGTCTCAACAGTAAATATTGATGAGAAATATTCTTTTAGGATCTTACCCATCTCTTGTGGATCCGCACATAGATTACCTTGTTGATCCTTAAGAGGCTGTACCTCTCCCTAGTTACTCTTTTGCCCTTTATGTATTTGTAGAAGCTCTTTGGATTCTCCTTTGCCTTATCTGCCAAAACAATCTCGTGTCCCCTTTTTATCCTCCTGATTTCTCTCTCAACTCTACTCCTACACCCTCTATCCTCTTCAAGGATTCACCTGATCCCAGCTGCCTATGCATGTCATGTGCCTCCTCCTTCTTCTTGACCTCAATATCCCAAGTCACCCAGGGTTCCCTACTTCTACCAGCCTTGTCCTTCACTCTAAGAGGAATGTGCTTACCCTGAACCCTGATTAACACACTTTTGGAAGTCTCCCACTTACCTGATGTCCCTTCGCCTTCCCACAGACTCCCCCAATTAACTTTCAAAAGTTCCTGCCTGATACCATCAAAATTGGCCTTGCCCCAATTTAGAATGTTAATTTTTGGGCCAGACCCATCAGTCTCCATAGCGAAAATTAGTGGCATTATGGTCATTGGCCCCAAAGTGATCCCTTACTAACACTTCTGTCACCTGCCCTTCCTTATTGTGGTTTGATGAGGTCCAGTTTTGCCCCCTCTCTATTCGGGCCATCCACATACTGAATGAGAAATTCCTCCTGAATACACTCAAATTTCTCTCCATCCAACCCTCTAATACCATGGCTGTCCCAGTCAATGTTGGGAAAGTTAAAATCTCCTACAATAACCACCCTATTTTTCTTGGAGCTGTCTGTAATCTCCTTACATATTTGCTCCTCAATTTCCCACTGACTATTTGGGGGCCTATAGTACAACCCTATCAAAGTGATTTCCCCCTTCTTATTTCTCAGTTCTACCCATATAGACTCAGTGGGCGAACCCTCAGATATATCCCCTTTCAGTACTGCCATGATGTTTTCCTTAATCAAAAGTGCAACTCCCCCTCCTCTCTTACCTCCTGTTCCACCTTTCCTATAGCATCTGTACCCTGGAACATTCAGCTGCCAGTCCTGTCCCTTCCTTAGTCCTGTCTCAGTAATTGCTATAATATCCCAGTCCCACGTATGCCCCGAGTTCATCTGCCTTGCCCGTCAGGCCTCTTGCATTGAAATAAATGCAGTTTAATCTGGACTTCCCTTGCTCTCTGCTCTGCTTTTGCCTGATCTGTCTGGTACTAGGATTACTAACATTGCCTTTACTACTTAATGTGCTCTCTAACTTCTGTGCTGTCCTCAACCTTTCCTTCTGTCCCCCTGCCAAACTAATTTAAACCCTCCCAAGTGGCTCTAGGAAATCTCCCCTCCAGAATATTAGTCCCCCTCCAGTTCAGGTGTAACCCGTCCCTCTTGAACAGGTCATCCCTTTCCCAGAAGAGATCCCAATGATCCAAAAATCTAAATTCCTGCCACCTGCACCAGCTCTCAAGCCACGCATTCATCTGCCTAATCTTCCTACTCTCACTAGCACGTGGCATCGGTAGTAGTCCAGAAATTACTACCTTCGAGGTCCTGCACTTTAGCCTTCTGCGTAACTTTCTACATTCACACTTCAGGACCTCATCCCTTTTACTACCTATGTCGTTGGTACCAATATGTACAACGACGTCTGGCTGTTCACCCTCCCCCTTAAAAATATTGCTTTAAAAATATTCAAGACTCACATCCACTATCTTTTGAGAACTCTTTTGAGTCATCCAGACTCGAAACATTAGCTGTATATTCTCACCACAGATGCTGTCAGACCTGCTGAGATTTTCTGTTTTACATCAACCTAGCTCTAAAACCCCAGGATGAAACTAACCCTAACTTGTCAGTCTACAGCTCCAACAATTTACTCAGTTCCATTTCCCAGGCAATTTCAATTTTCCTGATTTACAACTATTTATTGGATGTTACTTGTAACCTCTCTAGTGAAGAACAATTCAAAATAATTGTTCAATTCATCTACCATTTCCTTATTTTCCATTATTACTTCACCAGACTTGCTTTCTATAGGACTAATGCTCATTTTGTGAACTCTTACAATCTGTTATATTTCTAGCCAACTTTCTCTAATTTTAATTTTTCCCTCCTTAATCTTTTAGTCATTCTTTGCTTCTTTTTATATTCTGTCCAATCTTCTGACCTGCCACCCATTTTTGTGCCTTTTCTTTAAGTTTTATACTATCTTTAATCTTTTTAGTTAACCACAGATGATGGCTCCTCCAATTGAAAATTTTCTATTGTGTATTGGAATACCCCCTTAAATGTCTGCCACTGCATCTCTACTGACTTAGCCCTTAACCTAATTTGCCAGTTCACTTTAGCTAGCTCTGCTTTCACATCCTCATAACTGACCGTACTCAAGTTTAAAATACTAGACTCAGACCCACTCTTCTCTTTCTCAAATTGAATATTAAATTCCATCATATTATGATCACTGCAATCTAGAGGCACTTCATGAGGTCATTTAATTAATCGCATCCTACTACACAATACCAAATCTAGTACAGCCTGCTCTCAGAACTTGCTATTCTAAGAAACCATCCCAAAAACGCAATATGAACTCATTTAGGCTACCGTTGCACATCTGATTTTTCCAATTTATATTTAGTTTAAAATCCCCAATATTATCACCGTACCTTTCTGGCAAGCTCCCATAATTTATTCCTATATATACGCCATCCAACTGTGTGGTTACTGTTAGGAGGTCTGTACAAAATTCCCACAAATGACTTTCTGCCTTCATCATTTCTCATCTCTATCCAAACTACTTCTACATCCTGGTCTCCTAAACTTGGGTCACCCCTCTGTATTGTGTTAATACCATCATTAACACAGAGCCAACCTTCCACCTTTTGCTAACTTCATTACCTTTCGAAAAGCACCCTTCAATATTCAGAACCCAATCCATGTCATTCTGCCACCATGTCTCTAATAGCAATCAAATTACTTATTTACTTTCATTTGTGCTATCAGTTCATCTGTTCTGTTTCGAATTCTATGTGCAGATATAGAACCTTTAGTTTTATCATTTAGAATTGTGTTCTCTATCCCTTCCTGTCACAATCTGTTCATTCTTTCTCTCTTGCCTTGTCTCTACTCGGATTTATCACAGCTTCCCAAATTTGATCTGTTGACCCCACCATTTAATTTAAAACAGTCTCTACATCCCAAGAAATGCACTCACTAGAACACAGATCCTAGCACATTTCAAATGTAGACTATTCCAAAGGTACAGCCCCACTGACCACTGCACTGGAACCCACTCCTACCACCCCAGTCTTCGAGCCACACATTTAATTTCTTTAATCTGATTTTCCTTATGCCAATTTGCACATAATCTTTGATTTATTATCAAAGCCATGAGCTTTGTAGTTCTGCTTAACTTGGTGCCTAGCTCCTTCTTTTGACTTTGCAGAACCTGGTTTCTTGTCCTACCCAAGTCATTGGTATTTACATGGACCACAATGACTGGATTCGCCCCTTCCCACTCAAAAGTTCATCTTCACCCTTGAGCAGATGCCCCGAACCCTGGTGCTGGGCAGACAACACAGCTTTCTGAACTCTCATGCATTGCTGCAAAGAACAGTGTCAATCCTCCTCATTATACTGCTACCTACTATCACTACATTCCCTTTTGCTCCCCCCACTTGATTGGCTTCCTGTTCCAGTGTTCTGTCAAATAGCTCATTAACCGCACAGCCCCCACTCTCATCCAAACAAAGGCAAGAGAATCTCAAACCTATGGAACAAGTGCAAAAGGCCGAAGTTCCTACCCTCTGGGTCCCCTTCCTTGCAGTTACATCCTCCTGTACCTGGTCACTGACCAAAGCAGAAGACCCTATTCTAAGGGGTGTGACTCCCTCCTGGTATAAAGCATCCAGGTAACTTACTTTCTCCCTGATGTGCTGCAGCTCAGCCTCCAGCTCAATGACTGAGCTGAAGCTCCTCAAGCTACAATCACTTAACACAAATGTCTGCCCCAGGATAATTTACAGGACATAATTTTGAAAAAACAAATCTTCCAGTTAAATTAAACAACTGAAATCACCACCTGGTCTACAAAGGTCTGTGCAAGTTATAGTATGATGTGGAGATGCCGGCGTTGGACTGGGGTAAGCACAGTAAGAAGTCTCACAACAACAGGTTAAAGTCGAACAGGTTTATTTGGCAGCACAAGCTTTCGGAGTCTCGCTCCTTCATCAGGTGAGTGATGTACCGGGATCTTGGGTTCATGTCACACTACCTGTAACCCCTACGACTTGCCTGGGCTTGCAAAATCTCATTAACTGTCCTGGCTGGAGACAATACACATCTCTTTAATCTGTGCTTGGCCCTCTCTGCATTACCTATAAAGACTCACATTTCAACCATTATCTTGTAAATTGAGTTTGTGTCTGTATATGCCCTGTTTGTGAACACAAGTCCTCACTCACCTGAAGAAGGAGCGAGACTCCGAAAGCTTGTGCTGCCAAATAAACCTGTTGGACTACAAGTTATAGTAAACAATAACTATGCATCTTGAAGGGATTTGCTTGAAGTTTTTAGGGTAAATTGTACAGTTGGCACTTCCGACATTGGTGCATTTTCAAATGATTGCCAAAATAGAAGGTTTAATATTTGCCAGTGTCTACAGCCAGAAATGTCAAGAGGATCCCAATCAGCCTGCTCCCAAGATCTGCACTGCAGAAGCAAGCTATCTGGCCTTTCACGCCTATTCTGCCATTCAATAAAATCACAGTTAATCTGGTTGCGTTGAGTCCAAAATTCCTCTCTCCCCCCAACAACCTTTACTTCCCTTGCCCAAGAATCCATCGACCTGCGCCTTAAAAATATTCAATGACCCCTGCTTTCACCACCTTCTGAAACAGAGTTCTGTTGTGTAGCAAAATAATCTCAGAACACCCAGTACAGAACAAGCGTTTATCAGCCAACATGTTGGGACAGCACAACTCAGAGAAAGGCCTCTGGGACTGACTCACCCCAGCAAGAACCACACAGTATTTATACAATGCAAGTCACATAGGCAAGGCATTATTTACATTCCAACATTGTCTGATTTAGGTTTTACATTAAACAATTTGCAGATGTTCTCAAGGTTCGGTGTCTACCATTCCAAGAACTAACTGTCTTTCCTCATCTCCCTTCAGTTCCTCACAACTCCTTCACATTGTACATTGCTACCAGCTTCAGCTTTGCACTGCTAGCTTTGACTGTTAATTCAAGCCATCTAAGTATTAGAGGTCTCCAGGCACACAGGCTACTGATATGGACCCTGAAGATGTTTTATGTTTACTGGTACTGCTTAGTCGCATATGCATTTGGCTAGCCTGCCTGTCTTTTGTCTTGCTCCCCATGTGAGGAGAGCAAAACTGTACATAGTACTCCTGGTGTGGTCTCCCCAATGTCCTGTACAGTTGTAGCAACACTTGCCTACTTTTAGGCAACCCCCTTGCAATAAAGACCAACATTCTATTTTCATTCCTAATTGTAAAAAATTAGCCTATCCACACATTTTTCCTCATGTACACAAGTCTAAATTGCCAAGTACTGCTCTATTGATGATCTCTTAGTAAACTAGTAAAGCCATGGAATGTACCAACATTGCCATTAAATCACACCTGCTAAGTAATAACCTGCTTGTGCATGCTCAGTTTAGGTTCCTGGATAAGATGTTTCATACCTCGTAAGAAGTGAATGCCAGAGATGAGATAAAGCTAGCTGCCCTCAATATAAAGGGAGCACTCAATTGAGTATCAAAGAATTGTTAGAGAGATCAGAAACTCCAAGATATATTATGAAGTTAGCCTAGACCCTAACTTTCCCTTTTGATTTTGGTATTAGAATGAGCATAAGGTGTTTCGCTCCAGGTAGGATTCAACTGACCCACTAGGAAACTTTTATCAAAAAAATTAAGAACACAGTTAGAGAAGAACAAAAAGAATCAGCATAATTTTTACCAATTAAAATATTTAAAACAGGACAAAGTATAATTCTTATCAGTTATTTATCCCTATTGTTCCAAATTAAGCAGGATCCCCATAGACATAAATTCCTTTTTTGAATCAGCACAACAGATATGCCCATTTGGATGCTAGACTTCTAGCCTTTTAACACCTCTGAACAGAGATCCAGAAAGACACCCCTCCTGACTCTCATACAGCAGAATTTCAGAAAGATCCACCCCCAAACAGCAGAATCTTAGAGATGTTATTTCCTGACCGATTCCAGTCTCCAACTCAAGACAACTCCACATGGCATCTAAGCTTGATTTCTCTGTGCAAGCCGAGCCCCATCCAGTTACCTGATATTACTGCCAATCAATTCAATCAAGTCCTACTCTGCAAAACCTCAGGGGAACACGAGGAACAACAGAACAGCAACAGTCCATATTAAACAAACATTCCAGCAATTAGGAGCAATTATGCCACTGCAGGAACGAGGGGGATGCCAGTTACAGACCCAGTTGCACCAATAATAAGAACTGCTGAAACAGATCGTGCACAAGAAACATGACTAAAATATATTTCTTAAAGGCACAGCATTGTCACAGAATCCTGGAAAAACAGGTCAATAGGAATCAAGAGGGAAATCCTTCAAATTACTGAAGTAATAGTGTCTGACAAAGGAAAGATGGTCGTGAGAAATCAACCACAGCCCTAGCATATCATTGGAGTTTCTCGGAAGAACCCGTAACCCGCCATTGTCAGCTGCTTTAATGATCTGCATGTCAAAAAAAATGTTGAGGATGGTTTGTTCCCGTACAATTTTGGTATCAACTACATTCTCAACATTTTTGATCACAAAGTAGACCATGCTGGCCCACAGGAGGAACATTTAAGTTTGGGCTGCAAAGTATATATTTGCATCACATTGGGCTTTTCTTTGGCAATGCCACTAAACAACTTCCAATAGCTCTGCCATTGCCAAATGTCTAACAAACATATTGGGGCAAGTTGATCAGAAGTTTAAAAAAACTAGCCATATCAACATCATATCTGTAAAAGCAGGGCAGACGCAGATTGGCTCATTTCTAACCACTTAAAGGCTACTCCGAGGCCCAAGTATGATGGAATACTCACACACAGGAACGTAACCACAAGAACTTTTAAGAACTCTCTACCATGAGAAAACAGTTCCCTGGATTGACGTCCCAACGAATGGAATCAAAATCAGACCCTTCACCACCAGCGCACACAGGCTACTGGAAGTACGATCATAACTCAAACTTGCATTGACAACGCCTCCCAATATAATTTCAAAGTTCTTTTTCTAAGGGGTGCATTTTTCAGTCCTGCCTGCAAAGGGGAATCGTCCAGGGTGGGACAGACAATTTGACAGACCATTGAAAGGTCCGTTGACCTCGGGAAGGAATTTCCAGTCTCAGTGTGGGTGGGATTGGAAAATCCCACACTCAAACACAATTGAATATATTTCACTGACACACAATCCTTAAAGCTGAGCTGTCATCTAACACCATCAAGAAGGCATCACTACAAATATCAGAAATAGGTCATTTATCTTTAGTGAGTAATACTGGGTGGGCAATAAAAGTGGATTTCCTGCCCCTCTTTCCATGTAGAAATATTTAAAAACTTGTACCAACAATGCCGAGAGAAAATACTGTACCAATTAAGAATCTAGACCATTGTAATTCCCAAAGTTCTATTCATGCAAAAATATATTCTTCTACTTATTTTTAAGATCTAAATATGTCTAACGGTATCCAACAATCCTTTAATCTTACCTTGTTAATCATATTTAAAGTGCATTCGAAGACAGCATCAAATATCTGAGGAATTTCAGAAGTGATATGTCCACCCAATTTATTCACGATGGTTGCCATGGTGCTAAGTACTTCTGGTTCTCTAGCAGCTGGTACATTCCTCTGGTAGTCAATAAGCACTGCATCCAGCAATGGAGGAACAAAATTTTCACCTACCTATAATAACCAACATTGTAAAGTTATGGTTTGAACAACAACCATTCTTGGGGTAAAAAGGAGCTCCTGCGTTTGTCAAATACACAAATTCAGGATTTTATTTGAAGTAACCATATTTGCATATCAAAAAATTATTAACTTCAGTACGTTAACTGAATGGCATTGAAAACTTGTGTTAACCTCCTCTAATGGGAGACTCCAACATTAAGTTTCATACTTAACTGCTACACCAGTAGGTGCCACTGCAATGACTTTCAATGCTAAAGGTGCTACAGCATATTTGTTCCATGGATATTGATACCTGTCTGTCATATTAGTCTGAGGAAACTGATTAGGAGTCTACATACAATTCTAACCACCAGGTGCTGCTGTAGAGGAGCTTTTGAATGCTCAATCACTACCACTGTGTTCTCTTATTGGCTAGCTTCTCCAAACACAAGTTCCCACCTCTCGATTCAGCTGGCTGGCTGGCACAACTGCCGTCCTGGAAGTCTCTGGTACAACTGACCGCTTGGCTGTTTTTGGCTTTTGTACATGTCCTCAATTGCAGTCAACTTTCACCTACAACTCTGATCCTATGCTAATGGTTTTTGCAGTCCTTTAAAGTATAATAAAAACAAAAGCTTCTCCCACCTCCCATGTTCTACTTGTAGCACCAAATTTCAACTGATCCAAACTGAAGTTTACATTAAACCTCAGTCGGCAAGTTATGGACATAAACTTCAGCACTGCTCAGTTTTTACCTTGCTTCCTCAACCCTTTCATGCTCTTTTCTCCCATTCTTCTTAACCAATTAGTTCGCTATCACCCCACCATTTGATTTTCCCCATTGAGCTATTTTCCAACTGTACTGCAGCCTTTGGCCCTGGTCCAATTAACAATTAATCCCCCCCCCCCCCTCCCCGCCATTCAGCCTGCTTGCCCTCAAGACTCATTGCTTTATTCACAACAAAAATGGAATGTAGTTAACCGAAAAGGGAGTGTAATCTTTAGTTTATAAACAGAAGCATTAATTGCAACATCAAAAGGATATCAAATATATACTTTTAAAAATATAACCTATAAACCCTATGAGTAATTGACTAGACCAGAAGTCTAGGACACAAGTTGGGATGCCTTACTCTAGAATTATATTAAGAAACCATAGTAAAAATAGGAGAGAACCAAGTGTCTAATGAGAGTGAGGAATTTCAATTAGAATCATACAGTGCAGAAGAGTCAGCCCATCAAGTCTGCACAGACATGTGAAACACCCCACCACCTAATCCCATTTACCAGCACTTGGCCCACAGCCTGGAATGTTATGCCGTGCTGATTGATATTGAAAGAAAAAGTACTATGGCTAAAATCCTGACAAAATCCCCTGGAGTTGACAGCCTACATCCTCAGAATCCAAGATGTGGCTTCAAAAATAGTGGACATACTGGCTGTGATCTTCCAAAGTCCCCTAGATTGTCGAATGATCCTAATACATTGGAAGGTAGCAAATTTAACATTATTCAAGAATGGAAGGAGTGTAAAACCATGGAACATTAAGCCTGTCAGCCTGACAGACACTGGAAAATGCTCGAGTCCATTATTAAGGAAGTGGTAACTGAGCACTTAGAAAATCATAATGCGATACCAGCAGGATTGATTACATGGGAAACAAGAACAAAAAATGCTGGAAAATCTCAGCAGGTCTGACCGCATCTGTGGAGAGAGAACAGTGCTAAGTCTGGATGATTATTTATCAGAATGGGAAACATGTGGTTTCAGGGAATTTTGAAAGGCACTCGATAAGATGCTACACAAAAAGGATGTAAAACAAGGACTCATGGGGTTGAGAATAACATATAGCCCTGGATAGAGGAATGGCTAAATGATACCAGAGTGTCAGAATAAACAGATCATTTTCAGGTTGGCTACAAATATCTGGGGTCTCAGATATTTACAATCAATATTAATGACTTAGAAGATTAAAGGGATTAAGTATAATGCATCCAAATCTGTCAATGTTATAAAGATAGGTAGCTGTGAGGAAGACGAAGGTTTTCAAGGTTAAGCAAGTGGGTAAAATGGTGGCAGATGAGCATAATGTGGGAAAATGAGAATTTTGGTAGAGAGAATAGAAGGACAGTAGAAGAAACTGAATGGTGGTTTGCAGAGGGATTTGGAAATCTCTACACGAAACAAAATTAATTGGCGAGTACAACAAGCAACTGGGAAGGTAAACAATATGTTGAACTTTATAGACTGGTTAGAATAAAAGTACAATGAAGTCTTTCTCCAATTGTACTGCGCTTTGGCATGATGTTAATAGGTTGTAATGAACAAAGCATCGTAGCTGTGAGGGACAGCTCGGTGGATAGGATATTGGTATGTAGATAGGCTGGAAAATTGGGCGGGGATCCTGGATTCAGGATTCAATCCTGGACCGGGGAGCGGCGCGGGCTTGGAGGGCCGAAGGGCCTGTTCCTGTGCTGTATTGTTCTTTGTTCTTGTTGTCACCATGTACATTTTGAGCTCAACACTTAAGGCTGTGCCTTAGAAAGGGAGCAACAACAGTTCAGCTGATTGCGAGGATGATGGGATTCTCCCGAGGAGGACCTGAGTTTACAAGAATGAGATATGATTTCATTGAAACATGAGATTGAGGGGGCCTGACATGACCGATGCTGCATTCCTAACTGGAAAGTCTAGAGCTAAAGAGGCACCATCTCAGGAAAATGGTCAGCTACTTAGGACTGAGATGAGGGAAAAAAAACACCCAAGAGTACGAGAAACAAAAGAGAAGACCATATGGCCTGTCAAGCCTGCTCTGCCGTACAAATATAATCATGGGCCTGAACTCCACTTCCCCACCCATTTCTGATTCCCTGAGACCAAAACTCTTGTCTATCTTAGCAAATATATTTAATGGTACCACATCCACTTGTGGTACCCTCCAGGATAGAGCTTTCCAGCACATCGAGAATCTTTAAAATTTTCTTTCCCAGAAGGCTGCAGATACTCAGTTAAATATGTGCACAAAACAGGTCAATAGATTTTAGGATACTATGAAAATCAAGAGGAATGGGGATTAGATGATTAGACAAGTGAATGGAGTTGAGAGATCAGCCATGACTTTATTTATGGTGAACAGGCTTATTTCTTATGCCCATTTGTTTCCTTTATTAAGAATCAGAACAGAGGTCTCCAAATAGTCAATTGCAATCGACAGGTGGATCCTGTAGTCTCAAAGTCTGTCATCCATGGCTGCCGAACAGCTGCCAAAAGTGTGCGGGACTCGGACTTATGATGAATAAATCAGCTTATTGACTGCCGAACCACGCCAAAAACGTACAGAACTCTGGTTTCTTGTGATGACGAGTGAATCAGCTCATTGACTGCTAAAACACAGATGCCAAAATGTGGACTATGCTGGGTAAAGACAAAAAGAACCAAGAGCCAGGAACCTCCAGAAGGGCAAAAATCTAACATTTCCACCAGGAATGGGAAAGTGAATTTCTTTTCAGAAATGTAAAAGGCAAGACCATTTGTCAGTACTGTGTGGCCTTGAATAAAAGAGGTAATTTGGAACAACATCACAAGACAATGCATGCAAAATTTAAGAAAATTTCCCTTTAAACTGTGCCTTTTGGACAAAAAAATAGAGTAGTTAAAGGGAATGTTGCAAGCTCAACAGTCACTCTTTTCAAAACCTGTGCTAGAGGCAAGGACTCTTTTGCCACTCAGACAAGAGGCAAGGATGTCTACAACAAACTTTAAAAAGTACGCAACTGAGAAAAATATTCCGATCAAGAAACTGGTTTCAATCACAACTGATGGTGCACCGTCAATGTAAGCTTTGTTGAACTTTGCAGAAATGATCCCAAATTCCTTCTTTGTCAATTACCACTGCTATCCACCATCATGAACTAGCAAGCAAGGTCACTAATTTTTCCTCATGTAATGACAGTTGTCGTCAAGATCGTCAACTCAATTCGTGCTTGAACTCTGCAACATCGCTTGTTCAAATCGTTACTTGATGCCACCTACTGTGAGCTAATCCTTCATGCAGATATGAGGTGGTTAATTCAAAGAAAAGTCCTCTAGAAATTTTTAGATCTGCTTCCTGAAATTGCCACCTTTCTTAAATCAAGAAATGAGGTGTTAGATCATGTGTGGTTGCTAGAATTGGCGTTTATTACTGACAAGTGCAAAATTGAATGAGCTGAACCATGAACTGCAGGGGAGGGATAGAGACTTGTCACACATGATCAGTGCAGTGAATGTGTTCAAGTTGAAACTGGGCTTGTGGTCCTCCCAGTTAAAGAACAAAATTACTGAGCACTTCCCAAATCTAGAGAAAATCCAACAATAGGTTAAACAGAAAGGGCGCCATCCAAACTGGAAAAGGAATTCAGAAGACGATTTCAGGAGTTAAAGATGGAACAAATTATGTTTGTCTCAAATCCTTTTCTTCAATGGATATCAGAGAACTGACAGCAAAATTTCAGCAGACGTTCAAACAAAACAGTGGACTTGACATGGAAATAATCACCATGCAAAATGACACAGCTGAATGCTAGGTCAATGGACAAAGACTTTTGGGGACTTGTAAACAGAGAAAAGTTTATTTATTAGTGTCAAAAGTAGGCTTACATTAACACTGCAATGAAGTTACTGTGAAAATCCAAGTACCCTCTTACAGATGCAATAGATAAGTAGCTTCCTCCTATGCTTTTAAAGTATGCTGTGATTTCAGTCAATTATAGTCTATTCTGGCTTAACTTATGCCATGTACTTTCCTGTCAAAATAAGGTAGGAGGTAACTTAGGCATCTGCCAGTGACATTAAACACACAGCAATTAACTTTTTAGATTGAAGCCATGCAAATCTCAGGGTTTAAATGGCTGCCACCAGAAGCTAGTAAATGAATTTAACCAAAGAAATTAAGACTGTAATTATTATAACTGCCCATATCTTGTTAGTTTCCAAGGCAACTATAATGGACTGCAATACAGAAAGTACATTTATTGAGAAAGGGCAGGCGAAACAAACAAAGTAGCTTTAAAAGCAAAACACTCAGATGCTGGAAATCTGAAATAAAAACAAAGTACTCAGGTTTGGCAGCTTCCAGAGAGAGAGAAGTAAGAGTTAACATTTCAAGTTGTGATGTTTCATCAGAACAAAAATAATTTCTTCAAAGGGTTGCAAGTCTGGAATGTCTCATAAAGTCACAGACACACAATCGCTTGTGGCATTTATAAAATCTTGGAAAGTGCAGCAGATAAAAAAGATTGGGAACCAAGATACTGGAGCCACTGTGGCCAATAAAGAAAGCGGAGCAGGTTTGATTGGCAATCAATTGAGAAATAAGATGGTGGATCAAAAAAGTGAAGTTATCTCCAATTGCAACGGGATCTTGATCAATTAGGCCAGTGGGCTGACGAATGGAAGATGGAGTTTAATTTAGACAAATGCGAGGTGATGCATTTTGGTACATTGAACCAGGGCAGAACTTACTCAGTTAATGGTAGGGCGTTGGGGAGAGTTACAGAACAAAGAGATCTGGAGGTGCATGTTCATAGCTCCTTGAAAGTGGAGTCACAGGTGGAGAGTGGTGAAGAAGGCATTCGACATGCTTGGTTTCATCAGTCAGAACATTGAATATAGGAGTTGGGACGTCTTGTTGAAGTTATACAAGACATTGGTAAGGCCACACTTGGAATACTGTGTGCAATTCTGGTTACCCTATTATAGAAAGGATATTATTCAACTAGAAAGAGTGCAGAAAAGATTTACTAGGATGGTACCGGGACTTGATGGATTGAGTTATAAGGAGAGGCTGAGTAGACTGGGACTTTTTTCTCTGGAGTGTAGGAGGCCGAGCGGTGATCTTATAGAGGTCTATAAAATAATGAGGGGCATAGACAAGGTAGATAGTCAATACCTTTTCCCAAAGGTAGGGGAGTCTAAAACTAGAGGGCATAGGTTTAAGGTGAGAGGGGAGAGATACAAAAGTGTCCGGAGGGGCAATTTTTTCACACAGAGGGTGGTGAGTGTCTGGACCAAGCTGCCAGAGGTAGTAGTAGAGGCGGGTACAATTTTATCTTTTAAAAAGCATTTAGATAGCTACATGGGTACGATGGGTATGGAGGGATATGGGCCAAATGCGGGCAACTGGGATTAGCTTAGGGGTTTTTAAAAAAGGGCAGCATGGACAAGTTGGGCCGAAGGGCCTGTTTCCATGCTGTAAACCTCTAAGACTCTGAATATCAAATTTCTGTAGAATCACTTGGATATTCAAAATATTACGTTGTGGGAAACGGAGACAAGGCTCAATAAATGCGCAAAATCAGTATCAGAATGCCTGTGTCTCTTAATTTGTCAATAATGGATCAGATCTTTATTTTTAAATTGGGATTTGAATTCAGATAAGAGTGTTACAAACTAGTGCTAAGGTGGTTTCAAATCTGTCTCGCATGGGTATGAGCCAAAAACAAAAAGTCCACTAATTTTCTACTGTTCCTCAGGAGGAGGATAGAATGGGATAAAAATATAATGATGTTATCGAAGAAGCATGTCTGAAGATGGGGCATATTTGATCAATGCATTTCAAATGAACAAAATACTCAGCATTTAAACTCTACATCTTCAACACAAAAGAAATCAATATTTTACTTTTCTACATTCATGATTTGTGACTAAGTTACTGTTCATTTCTCACTCACCATCTGTGGGTCGTTGGATCTGCTCACCCAACCTGAAATAAGCTTCAGGGTCTCCCTTTTCACTGTTCGCATACTTCTGATCAAGGGCTGTTTTGTAACCACATCACCTATGATATAATAGACATCAATAAAATTCAACGGCTCAAAAAATGAGACATTTATTTTGTTAAACAATTCACCTTTTCATGCTCAATTCACTTTTTAATGCTCAAGTTGACAGACATATAAAGGCAATTTTTACTTCCTTTTACAGGGAATAAATTCCAATACTCTGTTAAGCATCTCAAAAAGGAGCACTGAAACAATTCAAACATCACAAACCTGAGAGCTCACACACAGAATGTAAAGTAATTGCTGTCATGCTACATCCATTGTTTTACATCACAATTTTTTGGAAATACAAAACAAATATTCAACCAACCATTTGTTTGAATTGCTGCTGAAATATTTTCACTGAGGCACTTGTATACATTCAACATATCCAGATATATTCGACCAAGCTGGATGACAAATGGGTGACCAACTGCTTTGCAGGCACGAACATTAGTTTTCAGAATACTGCCAAGCTGTTTTACAGTTTCGGGATCCTTAAGAATGTCAACATTCTAAAGATGAAGGGAAAAGAGAATCAATCAACTGGTCCGGATGTTGGATTTCTACTCTCTGCACCCCCAGTTCTTTTATTTTTTGCTGCTACTTCATCTTTTAGACAGAAGCGAGATATTGATAAGAAAGAGCCCTTTTGCCCCACTGTGTCTGCACTGGCCATCAAGCGCCATCTATTCTAATCCCGTTTCCCAGCACTTGGGTTCGTAGCCTTGTATGGTGTTTCAAGTGCTCATCCAAATGCTTTGTAAATGTAGTGAGGGTTCCCACCTCTACCACCCTTTCAGGAAGTGAGTTCCAAATTTCCAACATCCTCTGGGTAAAAAAGCGTTATCCTTCAAATCCCTTCTAAATCTCCTGTCCCTTACTTAAAATCTATACCCCCTTGTTACTCACCCATCTACAAAGGGAGAAATAGTCCCAGATGACCATAGGCTGCTCTTCCCTTTGATGAGGAGAACTGACCAGTGGTGATTTAACCTGAGAATCACCACATGAGGGGGGCAGGACAGGCCTTTCATGAATAACTCCAGCCAGTATAGGAATTGAACCCACGCTGTTGGCATCTCTCTGCATCATGAATCAGCCGCCCAGCCAACTGAGCTGAATCATATTAGATGTCTCACCTTGTCAAAGTGATATTTAAACGTCAGGATTCTACTGCGCTTCTCCAAACTTCTCCTTTAACAAATTTAGTAATGAATGGTTCTGCCTGGAAATCTACATGCATTACCATTTCAATTAGCCTCCATAAATATCACAAACTGCAAGATGCTAAAGAGGACCACTACCTATGTCAAACACTTCACACCAAATATGCTGATCGATCAGTCACACATTATTAATCACTAACATAGGAACAATGGAATTTCCATATAGTTACCTTGAGCAATTAAAAATAATCAGGCTTACCAAATCACAAAATAAGGCATCTATTTTCACATGATCAACAATGCTGCAATTATTCCTATTCACCCGTTATTTACCATCAAGACATAAGCTGCAACTCAAGGGCATACCAAGATCATAAATCTGAAATCAGCTAGTTTACAATAATAAATCTGTGGTTGATACTTAAAATTCGAAAGATTTATGATTGCTTCGCAAAAGGCTAAATTTCAGTACAGGAAGATACAAGAAATAATTCAATTAATTTTACTTTTATTTACAATTCTAATTTCCAACGTCCACAACATTTGATGAAAACTGATGTAGGGGGAAATAAAAGGAATCAGCCTGTAAAAAACAACTACCACTACAAATCCAGTCAACTATGTCTTACAATAAAAACATTTTTATTCAGGGCTTGCTATGAAAACTCAATAAACAGTTAAAAAGGAAAAAAACACAGTAGAGGATGGGGAAGAAAGAAGAATTCATACAATTCATGTAGGATCAAGTATGCCATTCAAACGTAATGAAATTTCAAGAATCACACTTATGCTTAAATATTTATAAAATTTGTATATAATTTCTTAAATGCTAATTTAAAACACCATCACTTACTTTAGTTGCCTGTTGAATTATACTGTCCCAGACCTGATTTGGCAGCATCATATATTTTTCTATTAAATGTTCTTGTACTGTCTGGTCAGTTTGAGCACCTATCATATAACCAACTGCTTCATAAAACGTGTGAACCTATTGACAATGAGAAGAACAAAAATTTATTTTAAACCAGAATAGTGTCAAGATTTTGGGAAAATGAAATTAAACAAGATTCTATATGAAATCACTTACATATCAGCCTTTCAATCCACAGTTTTTTTCCCCCACAAACGCTTGAGTATATAAATCCAAGTTATTTTCAAAACAATATTTGTAACCATACCTGTTGTGGTTGAAGATCACAAATGATAGTATTAATATTATTCAGGATCTCATCAATGAATGGCATGACTTCCCCAACTTGAACCTGAACAAAGTGTCGACGACATTTTTGAGCAATTTTAATAAAAGTATCACAAGCCATGTCTTGAACTCCATCGTGGGTTTCTAAATTCACAAAAATCAAAATATTTATATTTAAATACAAATATGTTTAAGGGAAAAAAAACTAATGTCTCAAATGAAAAAGATCTGGTCAGCAAAATTCAATTACAATTAATTCAGGAACAACTCGCGCTCATGCTCATCTTTCATTATTAGAGAAACCACAATATCACACCAGAGGTAGATTAAGGGCATGGAATTTCATCTCGCCCAAAATACTGTCACCTCAAAACCAAAAGGTTGTTAGGATTTCAAATCCTACTTTTGGACTGGATGGCATTTCATAAACTAACACCAATGGAAGAGTGTCGCATCATTATGAGATCTTTAAATCAAGATCTTATCTGCCTATCCAGCAGGTTATATGACACTTTCTTATTGCTGCTGTTTGGAATTTGCTGGACACAGAATAGCAATAAGATAGTCTGCAAACATACAACTGTTCCCCCTCAAAGTAATTATTTGTGCATGAAGTACCTGAGATCTTTCTGTGTTGTACCTGACCAGATAGTCACAAATAACCCAATTTGATTTTCTAAATAAATTTGAAGTGTATCTCTGTCCTTAGTTCTCATTAAATGAGTATGCCAAGTCAGATCTATTTATTTTTTAAAAAATGAATGCACCAGCTTAGGCAAATAGCCCATTCCTCTAGCCAAAAAACATTATTTTCTCTTGCAGTTTCAAATAGCACATGAACAGAGGTTGCATGGAAAGTTCTGTCGCGAGTTTAAAAATGTGCATTATACATGGTCCTCAGAAGAAACGATGTGATGGGCCTGGTTCTAGTTCTGTGCTTATGTTATGGCTTTAAATGTCTGGGAGTCCCCTTTGCTTTCATATGTGGACTGGGGATCCCATCTCTCAAATTTACTTGAAATACACTATTTTCAAAAACGCATTTCTTCCTTTTCCATCTGACAAACTTACCATGCATAAATTCAAACAGTTTGTTAACCACAGTCTTTAAAAACTTCCAGTGAGCTCTCAAGAAACGTGGGTACTGACCCACAATGTACATGATATTTGAAGCAATAATGGCTTTGTTGTCTTTACCCCTTTTCTGCTCGCACAGTCCTAAAAGATCCTATGGAGTTAAAATAATGCATATTACAACTTAAATCCAAACAAAAAATTGTCATGACCACGCTTATCTAGGATTTATACACAAGATTCAAAAGTTTTGTTTGCTCACAAAAACACCTTAGTAAGAGCTTAATAACAGTATCCCGAATTGAAAGAGATGAGGAAAGCATAAGTTAGGGTATATATAAGACACTACATAAAATCCTTTTTAAAAAGTTGGAATGGATCATGAAGGGAAGGCTAGGTGAGGAAAAATATGCATTTAACCCATTTCTCCTTAAAATTGCTTTTAAATGTCTTAATTGCCCTTGTACTTAATAACAAAACATTAGCATGCAGGTACAGCAAATAATGAGGAAGTCAAATGGAAGGTTGACCTTTATTGCATCCATCCTTGCATTGGATGCATTTCAGAAAAGCTTCATTAGATGCAGTCCTGAGATGAAGGGTTTTGGCTTGTATTGGAAGCAGTTCTGAATAGGTTCAGCAGACAAATCCTTTAGATGAAGGGGTTGTCATAAGAGGAAAGGTTGAGCAGGTTGGGCCTATACTCACTTGAATTTGGAAGAAATGAGGGGTGATTTTATTGAAACAAAGATTGAGGTCACCTGACATCGTGGATGAGGAGGACATTTCCTCTCATGGGTGAATCTAGAACTAGAGGACACAGTTTAAAAATAAGGGGTCTCCCACTTAAGGTGTGCAGATGAGGAACTCCTTCCCTTGAAGGGTTGTTATTCTTTGGAATTAGTTTGCAGAGAGAGTGATGGAGGCTGGATCACGGAACATATTCAAGACCGAGTTAGATCTTTGATTGATGGGGAGTCAAAGGTTATGGAAGACAGGCAAAGTGCAGTTAAGGCCGCAATGAGATCAACCATGACCTTACATGAATGTTGGTGCAGGCTCAAAGGCCTGAATGGCCTATTCCTACTCCAATTTCTTATGCTCCCAAATGAGCATGAGGGACAATAGAAAGGATATGCTGATTGGATATGATTGAGGTGGAAGTAGGCTTGAATTGATCATAACTAGTTAGATGAAATGATCTGTTTCTGTACTGTAAATTCCATGATGTGGAGATGCCGGCATTGGACTGGGGTAAACACAGTAAGAAGTTTAACAACACCAGGTTAAAGTCCAACAGGTTTATTTGGTAGCAAAAGCCACAAGCTTTCGGAGCCTTAAGCCCCTTCGTCAGGTGAGTGGGAACTCTGTTCACAAACAGGGCATATAAAGACACAAACTCAATTTACAGAATAATGGTTGGAAATTCCACAGTTGCTAAGGGACTGGGAGGGGGCTAAAATTCAATCCTCATTCAATCATTAAAACACAAATTACCAAAGTGTATTTCTGTAACAGGTTGCAGCTGTATAAAGCTTTCAACAGAAAGACAACTCAATAAACAAGATTCTCATGACTATTTAGTGCAAAGTTGCAGAAACTTGTCCCTCCCCCCCGCCCCCGCCCACTTCAGATTTTACCATTTTGAATAAGGCAACCAGTTTCTGCCTAGTAATTTAGGACCATCATCATGCTGACCATATGCTAACATCAAAATCCTCAAATCTTGTTGGTAAAATCTAAAACACAAATCCTCAAAATTCATCTGCAAGACTTATTTTTATCAAACCTTTCAATTTATCAATTTAATTTATACGAACCAGGACTTCTTACTAAATAGAAACAAAATACTTCTGATGCTGGAGATCGGAAATGAACAAAATGGTTGGGTCTGGAATAACTCAACAGGTCTGGCAGTCCAAAGTCATCAAAACGTTAACTATTTCTATCTCCTCAGATGATGCAGACTTGCTGAGGTTTTCCAGCACATTTTTCCATTTTATGATTTTTTTTAAAAACTGCTTTTGAAATCTTTCCACAAGCAGTCTCCCCTCCATTTATGGGTCTTCCCACAGAATACAAGATTCCTGGTTGCACCAACAAAAATCAAACTATTGGGTCTCTACTAATGCATGTGTTATGCGATTCTTTACCCCATGGATAATTCCTTGCCCCAAACAGCCATTTGTAATGTTCTTAATTTCTCTTCCTTCTGCCTACCTCACTGTCCTCAACATGAGTTTCAAGACCATTGAAAGCTCCAACCACCTTGGTTTACTTGAATTACCCTTTCCTTTATTATTCTGTGGGGTGACAACCTTCAGTCAAGTTTCTGCTCAAAATATTTGTTCTTGCATGTACTGCAAAATGTTCCTCTCAAGCTCATGTTTCTCTGTTCAAGCAACACAATGTTGACAACTTCAGGAACATGCATTCCACCCAATTACATTCCAAGATATCCATCATCCATTCTGCCAACATCACAAGCTTAACTCTTAGGTGTCACCATTCACCAACTGATATACTGCTGAAGTACCAACTCAAAGTAATACTTTCCTGTTCAGCCAATGGCATACATTCAGGTACACTGAGCATTCTGGTGCTCTAACTCTCGACATTAGGTCTGGCGCGGCAATTTGCAGTCATCGCTTTATTTACATCTACACAAGAGTTGTTACCCAACTAAAAATACCTCCTGATCATCCATATAAAGCCATTCGCAATATTAGTACACTTACTTTTATTACAGTCACCAGAAATCTCTTCTCATCTTCCTCATGCATAGCACCACTAATTGAACCAATTGCCCAACAGAGGGTGTTTAGATTCTTCCATGACCATTCAGTACCATTCACCTGGTTGTGAAGTTTATCAGTCATAATACGTTCTGTATCTGCATAGTCCAAATGAGTAAGGTACACTGCAAAAGAACAGACAAAACTAAGAAAATAGTTAACATTACAGTCACTAAATTTCCTATGACCAGCACTACACTTTGCAAAACACAATTTACAGGAACATTGGTGTACTTTTGTCCCCTTTCAGCCCCTTGAGACTTTACTAGTCAAAGAGATCACGGCTACTCTGCAACCTACTTCCATCTACCCAACTTTATAGTTAACAAGAATGGATAAATTCCAGTTTTAAAATTAATCATCTTGGAATCAATTGCCATTTGTGGAAGAATTCCAAACATTGACCACCCTTTGTAGAAGTTCTTCCTAACTTCATTCCTTGAAAGTCTGGGTCTAATTTCTAGCTATGCCTCCTAGTTCCAGACTCCCCAACCAGTGGCTCCCCATTTAAATTTTTTAAAACTTTGATTAAATTGTGCCATAATCTTCCAAATTTCATGGAATTCAACACCAGTTTTTATAATGTATGTTTTATAAGTTTATTTATTAGTGTCACAAGTAGGCTTACATTATCACAATGAAGTTTCTGTGAAAAGCCCTTAGTCGCCACACTCCAGCACCTGTTTGGGTGCATTGAGGGAGAATTTAGCATGGCTAATGCACCTAACCAGCACGTCTTTCGGACTTGTGGCAGGAAACCAGAGCACCTGGAGGAAACCCACGCAGACAAGGGGAGAGTATGCAAAATCCGCACAGTGACCCAAGCCAGGAATCAAACCCAGGTCCCTGACACCGTGCCGCCCAATGTTAAAGTTTCGGTCATTCACTTGTACCTATCACTATATGTTTACCTACACCATCACCTGCGATGCTTCCAGAGCTGCTTAATGTTTTGTCATTTCCAAATGTGGGTATGGAGCTATTACATCAGTCATTAATAAATAGTGAATATGGAGGTCCCAACACATCCTTGTGGGAAATCACTAGTCACATCCTGCTAATTAGAGCACATCTATTACCCTTACACATCTCCAGCCTGTCAGCCAACAGGTTACTTACAAGTCCATAAGCTTTAACTTTAGCCAAAAGACCTTTATGATGGACATCATCAAATGCCATCAGGAAATCTGATACGAATAAAATCCATAGGCATTCCCTACCCTTTACAAATACATGCTGGGTCTCACTGACCAGTTGAAAATTTAAGGTGTTCTGTCACTCTTTCTTACTGATTTCAAATGACTTTTTTTGAGAAGAGGGATGACTGCAGATTTAAAGGGAGAGGAGGACAACTCCTGAAGACAGAAAACCGTTTACAATATCAACCAACATGGAGGCCAAGAGGGACAATAAATGATCAGAAATTTACTTGGAATAGGATTGAGAGAACAGGAGCACATCTCGTGGGCAAGAGGCGCTCATCGGGCAGGCAATGTGGAAGTTCAAAAGATGCAAGTTCAGAGCTACGACAACATACGATTAGAAGTAGGCCACTCAGGCCCTCAAGCTTGCTCTGCCATTCAATAAGATCATGGCTGATCTTAACTGCAGCTTCAACCTAAACAACCTAACTTTCCTACTCCCTATACTCTGACTGTTGGTAGTCAAGAATTTATTTACCTCTGCCCTAAAATTTTTAGCCCTGTCTCTATCCTTCTCTTAAGACAAGGAGGAACATTAAAGGAAACTTCGTCAGACAGGGACATGACCAAGACAACTCATCAGATAGTCTCAATCTTAATGACAAAGATGTTTATGAGCTCCTCATATTTGTTGCTGAAGGCAAGGATGGAAGGGACAGGGGAGAGAAGCGTTTAAGGCCATCTGCAGTTGAGAAAAGCCTAGGGGGTGACCTTTGTATTCCAGGATGATCCTGTAACAGTGAACCACTTTAGCAGATGTTTTAATAGTTTTGCAAGTGGTTCAGCCACTGGCAAGGGTGGCTAAGTTACTACTGGATCAAGTACAGTGAAACTTATAAATTACAAGTACCCAAAAGATTGACATCAGTAGTCCTTTTAAAGAAAGTGATTGTCTTCGAAACATCCTACGTACTATAAACATTTCTCAGTAAAATGGAAAGCCATTTTATGCAGCATCCATAATTGTTCTACTGCTGGGACATAGCATGCTAGCATTTCCAACCCAGTGATAGGGCAGTTTTTCTCCCACCCTAGATGCTGAATCACATTTCCCCATTCTATGAAAGCCATACAAGTTTTCCAAAAGCCACTGTTACTTGCTGACCAGCATGTCTCGTGTTTACAGTTGTAAAAAGACTAGGTGCATTGAAGAAAGTTTGTAGTTTGCAACTTGCAATGTCCATGGTTTCAAATTGCCTCTTGTATATTCTGGCATTTATACAATTTGGTTCTCACTAAATGCTTCACTGTTTAGAAAATGCTAAATATTTTGAATAATTACCCAAGTTTATCAGTGGTGACTTAAGTTAAGGATAGTATCAAATTAAAAGTAAACATGTGCAATGCTGACAGGATAAGACAAATCTTAGAAACCAGCAGAAGATTGATTAGGAAAGTAATTAAGGGAGAAGAATTAGAGTACAAGAGAAAGCTGGCTAGAAATATAAAAACGGGCACTAAGAGCTTCAACAACCATATAAAAAGGAAAGAGTGTAGCTGAAGTAAATGTTGGTCCCTTGGAGGACAAGACAGGGGAAATAATAATGGCAAACAAGGAAATGGCAGAAGCATTTAACAGGCATTTTGTATCAATCTTCACCGTAGAAGACAAAATGCATCCTAAGAATAGTTGCAAATCCAGGAGAGAGAGAGGGGGGGAGGACCTGAAAACAATCACAAGGGAAAGATATTAGGAAAACTATTAGGACTAAAGGGTAGCAAGAATAATCCAGGTAATTATAGGCCAGTAAGCCTTACCGTCAGGTAGGGAAATTATTTGAGAGGATTCTTCAAGACAGGATTTACTCCCACTTGGAAATAAGCGAGAGACAACATAGTTTTGTGAAGGGGAGGTCATGTCTCACTAACTCGATCAAGTTTTGCGAGGAAGTGACGAAGATGATTGATGAGGGTAAGGCAATAGATGTTGTCTACACAGACTTCAGTAAGGCCTTTGACAAGATCCGTCATGGCAGACTGGTACGGAAAGTGAAGTTGCATGGGATCAGAGGTGAGCTGGCAAGATACAGAACTGGCTCAGTCACAGAAGACAGAGGTAGCAATCGAAGGGTGCGTTTCTGAATGGAAGGCTGGGACTAGTGGTGTTCCTCAGGGATCAGTGCTGGGACCTTTACTGCAATGATTTGGAGGAAAACGTAACTGGTTTGATTAGTAAGTTTGCGGACGACACAAAGGTTGATGGAATTGCAGATAGCGATGAGGACTGTCAGAAAGTACAAATCGGTTGGAGACTTGGGTGGAGAGGTGGAGTTTAAAGTGGACAAATGTGAGGTAATGCATTTTGGAAGGTCTAATACAGATGGGGAATATACAGTGAGTGGCAGAACCCTTAAGAGTTCTGATAGACAGAGGGATCTGGGTGTACAGGTACACAGTTCACTGAAAGTGGCAACACAGGTGAAGGCATATGGCATGCTTGCCTTCATCAGCCGGGGCATGGTGTTTAAAAACTCAAGTCACATTGCAGCTTTATAGATCCCTAGATAGGCCGCACTTGGAATATCGTGTTCAATTCTGGTGCCACTCTGCCAGAAGGATGTGGAGGCTTTGGAGAGGGTACAGAAAAGTTTTACCAGGATGTTGCTTGGTATGGAGGGCATTAGCTATGAGGAGAGGTTGGAGAAACTTGGTTTGTTCTCACTGCAATGACAAAAGGTTGAAGGGCGACCTGATAGAAGTCTACAAAATTATGAGGGGCATGGACGGAGTGGATAGTCAGAAGCTTTTCCCCCAGGGTGGAAGAGTCAATTACAAGGGGGCATAGGTTTAAAGGAATGATGCCATTTTTTTTTTAATAAACCACAGAGTACCTGGAACTTGCTGCCGGGGGAACATAGTGGCAGCAGATACGATAGTGATTTTTAAGGGGCGTCTGGACAAATAGATGACTAGGATGGGAATAGAGGGATATGGTCCCCAAAAGGATAGGGGGTTTTAGTTCACGTGGGCAGCATGGTCAGTGCAGGCTTGGAGGGCTAAAGGGCCTGTTTCCGTGTTGTAATTTTCTTTGTTCTTTAAAGATTGACAAGTCCCTTGGACCTGGATCCGAGGATCTTAAAATGGCTGCAGAGATGGTGGGTGCATTGGTTACAATCTCCCAAAATTCTGGAAATGTGCCAGCAGATTGGAAACCCACAAATATAACACTTTTATCAAAGGTAGGAAGGGGACAGAAAGCAGGTCAGTTAGGCTAACATAGGCCACTGGGAAAAGTGCTGGAATCCATTATTTTAAAGTAGCAAGAGACAAAATACTTTTGAGAATGGGAAATAGGACTATGCAAGACGTATGGCACAGAAACAGATCCTCCAGCCCATAGCAGTGTTTATGCTCCAGATGAATCTCCTCCCCAACTTTGATGAGAAAATGCTTCTTTAGTTTCCTTAAATTAATTTATAATTTCTGGAGAATTTCACAGTAACTTCATGGCAGTGTTAATGTAAGCCTTGTGACTAATAAATAAACTTTTAACTTTAATATTCACTTCAAATCATTCTTGTGGTAGCGAGTTCTACATTCCTACATTCCCATACCAACTCTTTGGAAAAGGACTCTTGAATTCCCTATTGGAGTTTTTGGTGACTAGAGTTTGACAAATTTGTTAAGAGTTCTTTGAGGATTTCACAAGCAGGGTAGATAATGGGGAAAAAATAAGTTGGGAAGCAGAGGGTCAGAATAAATGGGCCATTTTTGGGTTGGCATTATACAACTATCAGGGTGCCACAGGGATCAGTGCTGGGGCCTCGACTATTTACAATCTATGTTAATGAAGGGGAAAATGTATGCCAGTTAGATTTGTTGCGATATTTAGGAAAGCAAGTTGTGAAGGACAGCATCTGCAAAAGTAGTATAGATAGTTGAAGTAACTGGGCAAGAATTTGGCAGTATAATGTGAGAAAATGTGAGCTTGCCCACTTGGAAGAAAAAAAAAAGAGAAACAGCATATTAATTAAATGGAAATAGACTGCAGAAACTTGTGGTACAGAGAGATCTGGGTGTTCTGGTACATGAATCAGAAAAGGCTTGTATGAGGTACAGCAAGTGATTGAGAAGGCAAATAGAACATTGATCATTACTGCAAGGGGAACCGTGTCTAAAAGTAGGAAAGTGTTATTACAACTGTACAAGACCCAAGTGAGACCACATCTGAAGTGGTGTAAAATTTCAGTCTCAAGGAGGGATATAACTGGACTGGAAACAGTCCAGAGAAGGTTAACTTGGCTGGCTCCTGGGCCGAAGAGGTTGTCTTATGAAGGAGGTTGAGCAGGTTAGGCCTATACTCACCGCGGTTTATGGGAACGAGGTGATACTATTGAAACACAAGATTCTGAGGACTCAACAGGGTGGATGCTTTCCTTTGTGGGCGAGTCTAGAGCTAGGAGGCACAGTTGAAAAATAAGGGGTCTCCCACTTAAGATGAAGAGGTATTCTTTTCTCTCGAGAGTCATTACAGTTTGGAATTCTTGTCCCCAAACAGCAGAGGAGGCTAGGTCATTAAAAATACTGAAAGTGGAGGCAAGTAGATCTTTGATTGATAAGGGAGCCAACGGTTAAGAGGGCTAGGGGGGCAGCAGCAATAGCAAAGCAGCAAAGTGGAGTTAAGGCCACAATCAGATCAATTATGATCTTACTGAATGGTGAAGCAGGTTCAATGGGTTGAATGGCCTACCTCTGCCCATTAGGCTGATTATCTTGAAGTTCAAAAATGATTGGACAGCTATCAGGGCAATTGACTCAGTTTTAAACATGTTTAAAGATTTTTTAACAACACCCTATCTGGAGGAGGAGGAGTAAACCTTACCAAGAGTTTCTCTCATATTTTTATACAAGTTGATGGAGTCTGTATCCTTCATGAACTCGCGCACAACCTCGCCTTGGTCATTTTCCACCACAAGTACTTCTTCTGGTTTGGCCATACGACTGACCATTAGCAAGCGAACCTTTGAGGAATATTATATTATAAGTCTTGCATGTAACAATTCAAGCAGGTGTCATGGACATCAAATTTCATGGAACGATCCACATATTTAAGAGTTGCACTATTTAAAGAGCATTTTCTTTGAAAATACCTTCAGATAATTGTACGGACTGCTTCTGAAATTGAAGTATTGTCCCAATAAGCACATATATGCAATGAATTTGGAAAATGTCTTGGTCCAAATGTTAAAAAGGAATGGCACACAAGTGATGTGGCTCCCTCCAGAGAAATAGTAAATCTCAATGAACATCATTTAATACTTCAGTGTTTAGTGATTAAAATTTACTGAAGAAATAACATATTTTAAAAATATAAACAAAACCCTATGTTCACCTTAGACAACACTGGCAAATAAAGTTGTCTCCTCGGGGGAACATCAAAATGTTGACTTCCAGAAAGCACAGGTGATGCAGGTGTTGAAAATGGACTCTCTCTGTAGAGTTCAGAAGCTAAATGGTTCCAATACTCAAGGCAAATTTTGAATATCTCAGTTTCTTCCACTTCAGACACAAGCAGCATGTAATGAAGAGCCTGTAGAATAGATACAAGATTGTTAGAATTCACTTTTCTTTCCTCAATTTATATCAACATTATACAAAACACAATGTGACATTTCCTAAAATTATCTCACCTCCATCAGAGTTTCTCTCAGATTCAATCGTTTTTCAATAAGCTGCCCATGTTCTTTCAAGAATGTACAAAGAAATAGGCTCAAGTTCTGGATGAAATTCTGTTCATCATCCTTTCCATTGGCATAAGCCACTCTAATATTGGTGTTCAATGGCAGCATCTAATAGTAAGTTTAGAGAAATGAACTTGGTTATCCAACATTGAATTGCCTGTCAATTTTTATCTACTCAACTGCTTCAAGCAAGCTCAAATCCTGTCATATGTAATGCTTATGAATCCTTTTCAGATGGGTAATAACAATTTGCATAAAATGACATATGAAGGAGTTAAAAATCAGCAAGTGATCACCCTGGAATAATGCACTGAAATCTCAGGGAAAGCAAAAAAAGCAATTAAAACATTTTAGAGCTGTTTTTCAAACTCTTTCCATTGAACAATAATACGAATTAGACTACTGTAGCAAGTGTAATTCTCAATTAATGCTTTTGACACTGATTATTCACACAAACATCAGCATATTAACAACCCATGTACTTGAAGGACCATGCTGGAGCAAACTAACATTTTTACAGTATAGGTAATACAAATCTTACATACGAATTAGAGGAGTAGGCCACTCAGCCCTTCCAGTCTGCTCTGCCATTCAACAAGATCATGGCTGATGTTTGTAACATCAACTCCACATTTCTGCCCACTCCTGATGCCTTTCACTCTCTTGCTCATCAAGAATCGACATCTGCCTTAAAAATATTCAAAGACTCTACACTTTCACGTTTTGAGGAAGAGTTCCAAAAACTCTCAACCCTCAAAAGATAAAAATTCTCATGTTTTAAATAGGAAACTCATTTTAAAATAGGGATCCCTAGTTCTAAATTCTCCCACAAGAGGAAACGTCCTTTTCCCACATCCATCCTGTCAAGAACCTTAATGATTGCATTTTACTTCTAGCTTCTGGAACCAAGAAGCCAACTAAAGGAGGCGCTGTACTGAAGAACAGGTCCAAGCTTACCGACACCAAAATGCAAAAACCTTCATTTTACCTTTCCTAAGTACTTATTTGAAAAGTCCCTTCCATTCTCCAATCGAGAGATTCTGGCATCCCCTCAGCCTCACCATATACTTCGCCTGAAACAAAAGTATTCTTATGCAAATTCCATATAGTAATAATATTCTAAACTATTCTCTGGGAAAGACACCAAACTTTTGCCGAGCCTCATTTCCATACTGACTTTCCACTTTCAATGCAGGGGGAGCACCCTTAACCACAAATCCTTTTCTTCCATCACATTCCAATCCCTGTACCTATTGATTCCCACCCCTCCCTTCCAGTCCCAAGTACTTAATTCAGCTTACTCAGTATCTCAGATTTCAACTGTGGAAGTATGTACTTAATACTTCTAAACTGCATATACAAGATATTTATAAGCACACAGCAGATACATATACTTTACATCAGGATCATGTGCTCTTTTATTACTCTAGTCTATAACAACATCAATTGGTGAAATCAGGACCAGAATTTTAAAAATACTTAAAACACTCAAAATGAGCAAGAGTCCAAGAGCAACATACAGGGCTTGCTATAGTTTAAAAAATAAAATGGTAAGAGATTGGAAACATGATAAAACCATATAGCTCCTCAATCCTACTCCACCATTCAAAACCATGGTTGATCTTCTGCTTCAACTCCACTTTCCAGCCCACTCCCTATATCATTTGGTTTTCCTGAAAATATCAAAAATCTATCTATTCCAACCATGATTATGCTCAACAATGGAGCATCCACAACTCTCACGGGTAGAGAATATCAAAGATTCAGAACCCTCTTGAGTAAAGAAATACCGCAAACAATTTACCCATATCCCAATACTGTGTCATCTTGTTCTAGATTCCCCAGCTAGGGGAAATAATTAACCAGTGCCTATCCTGTAATCTTGTATGCATCAATATTCCCCCCGCCTTATTCTTCTGAGTAGAGATCCAATGTACTCAGTCTCATCATGGGACAACCCCCTCATCCCAGGAAACCATCTACTGAATCTTTACTATATTGCCCACACAAGTGTATATCCTTCCTTACAAAACTGCACAGTACTCTAGGTGTGGAAAGCCCAGTAAGTTGTAGAAATATTTCCTTCTTATCCTTGCGCTCCAATCGCCTTGGAATAAAAGCCAGCACGCCATTTGCCTCCTTAATCACCTCTACTTCTCTCTCCACTCTGTTTACCTATCAAAAACTTCTCAAAAACTAACAGATTTTTGTGCTGTAGTTTTTCTGTTTCTATCTTTCTATTTCAACAAAACTGGTAGAGATAGGGCATGTCTGAGGAAGAACTTTTGCTAAGATGGGAATCTGGATTCTGAATTTTTTTTTTAATAAATGGTAACATTGGGAGATGGGGCAAAGTGAGTTTTGCTCTTAAAAACGTTGAGGATAGTCTCAGCTACTGTGGTGGAATTTGTCCCAGCTGTCAAAACGTGAGCAGACTTTTCAAACCAGATTGTCGGCTGTGGATTGGTCTGAAGCCAGTGAGATGAAAGCTCTTTGAACATCAACACCTAAAAGTCTTAAAAGTCTTATTCCTATTGCCAAAGTAAATAACTGCTCACTTCCCCAAATTATTCCTCATTTACCATTTTGTCCACTTACTTTCACTGTCTGGATCTCTTTGCAGCCTGTGTCCCCTCACAGCTAACATTTCCAACAAGCTTTGTACTATCAGCAAATCTGGATACATTACCCATGGTCTCTTTGTCCAAGTCATTAGAAATAAATAGCTAGGGTTCCGATTAAAATTTGGGAAAACTGAAGACACTCTTCCAATCATCAGACTTACTACTAGTCCTCACAATATTATAAACATCTTATTTTAATCGAGTATGCCATGACTGAACTTTTTTTCTTAAAATGTGAAAATATTTTTGAAGAACACATTGAATAGTTTCTTGGATTTTAGTTACTACCATATCTTTTACTTCATTTACCCAACCAACCTTAATCAGCACTCCCTGCAGAGCTATAACTTCAAGCCAGTTATATGACTGGAGTATATTGCTCTCCAACTTAAGGAATCCAATTGTATCATGATTATTTTTTCCCCCATAGGATCTGGATAGCACGGTGGCACAGTGGTTAGTACTGTTGCCTCAATGCCAGGGACCCAGGTTCCATTCCCAGCTTGGGTGATTGACAGTGCGGAGTCTGAAAATTCTCCCCGTGTCTGTGTGGATTTCCTCTGGGTGCTCCGATTTCCTCCCACAGTCCAAATGATGCGCTGGTTAGGTGCATTGGCTGTGTTAAATTCTCCCTCAGTGTACCTGAACAGGTGCCGGAGTATGGCGACTAGGGGATTTTCACAACTTCATTGCAGTGTGCAAGCCTACTTGTGACAATAATAAACTTTTACTATCAGACGTAAAGCAAGGAAAAAAAAGGTAATCAGATTGCATCTTCCCCATTGTTGTTTAAACACATGTGCATGGACTCTAGAAGTTACTAATGTATTGACTGACAGTCAGGGCTATTAGTCTCACCATTACTTTTAATGCAAAATTCAGGCTACTCCATTTTGTCCATAAACAAATGAGAATAATTATTTTCTATTATCTTTACTTTGTCTGCAATGATATTTGTTACAGCCATGAAGTAAATAACCATCAAGTTCAGTTCAATTAAGGGAAATATGTCACTTCTGGTGGAAGCCTTAGTAGTTCTACCTTCAGAGCACAACTAAGCTCATTGTATTCACAGACTGTTTTAAAAGTTTTCTCACCGATGGACAAATTGAAGCCAGATCAGCAGCTTTACATATATGCAAACTAATGGAAACATTGATTTAAACTTTATATTGCCCCAAAGTTGTAGAGTAAATATCATATAGTAAGTGTGACCCATAAAGGACAAAAGCTTGGAAATTATGTACACTGTTCTGGTAATCCTTGTGTGTACTGGTTTTGATATGACTAGTACCTGGAGTTTCATAGGGACCACAATACTAGAATTACTGCTTTCATAAAATGGTGATGGTGCGGGGGGGGTTGAAATACCTGTTTCAGTTGTATCATTGTTAGTGTAAAAAGAGTAACAAACTGTTCTTCATACTGGCTGACGCTCACTCCAGCTATCTCGGTCAGGCACTTCAGAGTCACATTTCTGAACATGGGCACATTCAGAAACTAAAAGGAAAAGCAATATGTTATTTAGTTTTGCCTATACTTGCAGATAGCATCTTCTATAGATTGTGAAAATAAGAATGCACGTACCTTATAGATCAGTGTACTAATTAATTTTGTTTCAAAGATATATCCAAGTGGAATCCAGTTCAAGAATCTTAGCAATGTTTCCAAGGTTGCTTGAACAAGAGGCGCATTTTGAGAGTTCTCCTACAACCAAAAACAAGTAGTTTGGGATGAAATCTTTCTGAATTAATGAAAGGAGGCAGATGTTAAAAACATGAAATTTCTTATTTACCATGACAAACTGGCATAGCTGGAATATCTGAGAGAATTCATTGCACATGCTGTAAAGAAACAAGAAGTCACTATTAAGTCACTGGAATAATGAGAAACACTTGGAACAAAGTTGACTTTAATAAAAATAAATCCAAGTTATACCTATCCTTCAGATGTTTTGCTTTAACTTGAGTCATCTGCCCACTGGAGAAATCAAACACTTCCTCACTCAGCAATTTAAGAATAATCATGTTGTTCTGACACAAACTCTCACTGGTTCTGCTTGCACCTACAATGTCACTGATGAACGTGGGCCAATGTTTTGGCCATTCCTGTTTGAGTATCTGTGTAAATAAGTATATAGTTAAATATTTAGTGTGAAATTAAATATCCTGAGGTAGGATGGTCAACATTTTCCTCCATCAGTTACAGCAGCTGGTCTACATTAGCCAACACTGAGGTAAAAAAGCATAAACATTCTAATAGTTCTGACCATTCTGAACCACATCCAGATAAGGACCCACTTCTTTAGATTATAAAACTGATCGAAGTGTTACTTGTTTCAAAGTACAGGATTCCCATTAATTGGGAGTAAGAAGCAAAAATGGATGGCAGAAAAAAAAAACAAGGGTGAAAAGCAAATGAGACCATAATGAAAATAAAGCTGAGATGACTAACAAGGTTAAAAAGACAAGTTTAAAAGGTTTTGTGTCTTAATGCAGAGAGCATTCATAATGAAGTAGATGAATTAACACACCAAATAGATATAAATGGTTATATTGTTACAATTACAGATAAGTGATTGCAGTGTTACCAGGAATGGAAACGGAACATCCAGGGATATTCATTATTTAAGAAGGACAAAAAAAAAGGAAAGTAGGTGGGGTAGAAGTGCTCAAGGAGGAAACCAATGCAATAATGGAGAATGATATTGGCTTGAAAAAGCATGATGTGGAATCTGCATGAGTGGAGATAAGAAACACCATGGGGCAGAAAACATTGTTGGGGGTGGTCTATAGGCCCCCCAACAGTAGTAGAGATGTACGGGAAGGTATTAAACAAGTAATCTGAGATGCATACAATAAGAGTACAACTGTAATCATGGATGATTTTAGTTTACATATACATTGGACAAACCAAACTAGCACTGTAGGGGAGGAGCAATTCCTGGAGTGTGAGAGGGATGGTTTTTTTAGACCAATACATTGAGGAACCCACCGGAGAACATGCTATTCTAAAATGGGTACTGTGCAATGAGAAAGGATTAACCAACAATCTTGGGGCAAGAGCAACCATAATGTGATTGAATTCTTCATCAAGATGGAGAGCGAAGTAGTCGAATCTAAAACTAGATTCCTGAAACTGAATAAAGAGAACTATGAGGGTACGAGGTGCGAGTTGGCAACAATTGGGGAACCCTACTAAAGGAGTTGACTGTAAATAGGCAACATTTCATGTTTAAAATAAATAAACAATTAATCATTCCTATCTGGCTCAAAAAATAAAAGGTGGTTCAACCGTGGTTTACAAAAGAATTAAGGGATAATATTAAATCTAAAGAGGAGACATATAAAATTGCCAGAAAAAGCAGCAAGCCTGAGGATTGGGAACATTTTAGAATTCAGAGGAGGACAACAATTGGATCAAGAGGGGAAAATAGAGAGAGTGTAAAATTGCAGGGAACGTAGAAATTGATCGTAAAAGCTTCCATAAATATGTGAAGACAAAAAGATTAAAGACAAATGTAGATCCCTTACAGTCAGAAGCCAGGGAAAGTATAATGGAGAATAAAGAAATAACAGAACAATTGAACACATAATTTGGTTCAATCTTCACAAAAGGGGACATAAATAACCTTGGTGAGACTACATCTAGAATTTTGCATGCAGTTTTTGTCTCTCTACCCAAGAAAGGATGTATTTGCCAGAGGGAGTGCAGCAGAGGTTGTGCAGCAGAGGTTCACAAGGCTGACACTGGAGTTAGCAGGACTGTCCTACTGGGCATGTATTCAGTAGAGTTTAGAAGGACGAGGGGATGTAATAGTGGATAGTGACGGTTCTGTAGATGTAGAGTAACTGCACTTCCAGAAGGCATTTAATAAGATGCCACATAAAAATTATTACACAAGATAAGATCTTGGGGTTGGGAATAAAGCAGCTTGGATAGAGGATTGACTAACCAACAGAAAGCATACAGAGTGGGGATAAATAGGTCTTTTTCTAGTTGGCAAGCTGTAACCCTGCTAATCTCCCTGACACTAAGGGGCAATTGAGCATGACCAATCAACCTAACCCGCACACCTTTGGATTGTGGGAAGAAACCAGAGCACCCAGAGAAAATCCACGAAAGCACAGGGAGAATGCGCTAACTCCACATAGACAGTGACCCGAGGTCAGAATTGATGGTCAACACACTTGAAAGGATGCAAAAGAGATTTATTAGAATGGTACCAGGGATACAGGACCTCATTTATTTTGAGGTACTAGAGAGGAGAAGAGGAGAAAGTTAGAGAGAGATTGTGTTTTTAAAATGAAATCTATTTCCAGTAACAGAAAAAGTGAGGTAACCAGAGGGCACAGGTTTAAGATCATTGGTGCTATGAGGCAGCAGTGCTAACCACTGTGCCACCATGCTATTCCTTGGTATAGGGCACAAGAATCAAGCTGTTCAAAAACATCAGCTCGTCCTCAATTTGCAACCTAGGTTTACACCTACAGTACATGAATGTGGAGGGTGCTGAACAAAGAATATCCCGTGCTAGTATATACCTGCAGAATATTAAATTCAATGTACAAAATAAATGCGAACAAAAAACAATCATATTTCTTTCCCAATATACACTTCATTATATCGCTAGAATAATAAAGTTAGAAATAGACACACGTTTAAAAAGTACTATTAGTGAACCTACTCACAAACCATCTTGGATCTCACCTGAACCAAAATCATGTTTAGTTTTCCAATGTACACCTTTTCCTTCTAAAAATAAAAAACAAATAACTCAGTAATTGGAGGCAGAATTCAGAATTCAGAGATTATGCATAGTATAACCTGGTGAAAACTTACCTCAATGTTAACAGGATCAGATGAAGTTTTAATAATCAATCCAACAACATATTTTTTAATTCCTATATGCAGTGGGAAATAAAAAAGTCACTAAGTGATGTATTTGGTTCATTCACAAATAGCACTTACATTTGACTTAAGATCAAAATATTAACAGACCAACCCAAAGTACTAACATATAGTTCTAATTCATGACCCAAAGAGAGATCGATTAGATCCAATTTTAGTCTAGATTTTTCTCCCTCTTCTTCCATGTATAGGTTACATAGAAAGATAGAAAATAGGAGGAGACCATTCATCCCTCTGAGCCTATTCCATCATTCATTACAATCATGGCTGATCATCCAACTCAATAGCCTGCTCTCACCTTCCCCCTGCCCCCCTTCCCCCGTATCCTTTGATCCCCTTCACCTCAAGTGCTCCATCTAACTGCTTCTTGAAAACATACAATATTTTGGCCTCAGCTACTTTGTGGTAGCGAATTCCAGCCTGAGGCAGAGAATTCCAAAGATTTACCAAACTTTGACGGAGATAATTCCTCCTCATCTCGATCCTAAATGGCCTCTTGTTCTGACACTTTGCCCCCCTGCTTCTAGACACCCTTCCCCCAACCAGAAGAAACATCATTCCTGCATCTACCCTATTTATTGAGCCCTGTAAGAATTTCGTATACTACAATGATATCACCGCTCATTCTTCTAGACGGTAGAGAATACAGGCCTATCCCAGGAATTAGTCTGGTGAGTGAAGTAATAAACAGTACACCACTCTCACCATTTCAGATTTAAGACAAAATTAACAGTCAACTTCAGTTAGGTCAATGCCACAGATGTCATGTGTCCACATGAAGCTGCATACCGAAGTTCAAGCAGTGCTCCATCCTTGTTGCTATTTAAAAATCAATGTAATAAACATATTTACAGTACAGATAATGCAAGTTACTTTCCGCAACATGCACACTGATGTGGAAATAACAAGATTGATGCTGTCTAAGTTAAAAAGATTAGAAGATACTAACTCTTTCAAAACTAATCACAATACCATTTCTTTACCAATGGTTAAAAATTTGGACATTCCCTACCTAATATCATGGAAGCATCCTCAGCACACCTGTAGCAGCTCAAGGTTCACCATCATCTTTAAGGGCAACAATGAATTGCCAATAAGGTGTGGTTTTGACAGTCATCCACATACCAAGAACAATGAAAACCAAATTCATTCCAGTTTGATAAATACATTATTCAGCTCTCCCCAGTGTCCGAATGACTGCCCAGCTGACACACTCAATGTAGGACAAAAGGCACCAGTTATGCATGCCTCAAAGGCTGGATGCACAGCTATGCCACACAGATCAAGGTGATTTCAGGCTCAATCCTCAACTGCTGGATTAGCGGGCTTCAATTGGTCTGTCTCACAGTTCCTACAGTGGAATACCACAAAATGGTCAGATAGCAAGCAACCCCCTCCCCTCCAGGAATATGGCCTGTCAATACTTTTTAACCCTCATGAAAAATGAATGCCAGTACTCAATCAGCATCCAGAATAAGTCACTCTTTTCAGGAAAGTTAAAGGTACACTTAACCTTTGTATCATGTCCAATTACCTTTGTACTATGGTCAATTCTGGTCAACACACTCGAAAGGATGCAAGAGAGACTTATTAGAATGGTACCAGGGATGCAGGACCTCATTTATTTTGAGGTACTAAAGAGAAGAGAAAGTTCGGGAGAGATTGTGGGGAAAAAGTGGGGTAACCAGAGGGCACAGGTTTAAGATCATTCGCAAAAGATGATATGGGGAATTTTTTTCCCTCCCACAATGAGTTATGATCTGAAATGCACTGCCTGAAGGCAGGTCAAGCAGATTCAAGAACTTTCAAAAGGGAGCTTGATAAATAACTGAAGGAAAATAAATTATATAGCCACGAGCGAAGGGCAGGGAAGTGGGACTAATTAGATGGTTCTTTCGAAGAGAAGAGTAGGCCTCCTTCTGTTGTCATTGCATGAGAGGAAATACATTGGGATTGAACATTGCTAATTGAGGAACTTACATTAAATATTAATTTTGTTGGAGACTTGGGATAGATAAATCTCCAAGTCTCCGTAGTTTCCATCCTGCATACTAAAAAATAATTTTTACAAAATTAATTCATGGGATGTGGGTGTCACTGCCTTGGCCAGTATTATTGCCCATCCCTATTGGCCATGCTAAATTCTCTTCAATGTACCTGAACAGGCGCCGGAGTGTGGCAACTAGGAGATTTCCACAGTAGCTTCACTGCAATCATAGAAATCATAGAAACCCTACAGTACAGAAAGAAGCCACTCGGCCCATCGAGTCTGCACCGACCACAATCCCACCCAGGCCCTATCCCCATATCCCTACATATTTTACCCACTAATCCCTCTAACCTACGCATCTCAGGACACTAAGGGGCAATTTTTTTTAGCATGGCCAAGCAACCTAACCCGCACATCTTTGGACTGTGGGAGGAAACCGGAGCACCCGGAGGAAACCCACGCATACACGAGGAGAATGTGACCCAAGCCAGGAATCGAACCCAGGTCCCTGGAGCTGTGAAGCAGCAGTGCTAACCACTGTGCTACCGTGCCGCCCCATTGTGAGAGGGAAAAAAATTCCCCAATGTTAATGTAAGCCTACTTGTGACACTAATAAATAAACTTTAAATTAATTGCCCTTCAACCAAGTGACTTGCTAGACATTTAAGAGTCAACCACATTGCTGTGGATATGGAGTCATATATAGACCAGACCAGTAAGGGTGGCAGATTTCCTTCCCCAAAAGACATTAGTGAGCCAGCTGGGTTTTTACGACACTCAACAATGGTTTTATGGTGATCATTTAGACTTTTATTGAATTCAAATATCATCTGCTGTGGTGGAATTCGAACCTGGATCCCTCGTGGCAATATCATTATGCCACTGCCTCTCAATTGCAGAAGAGTTGGCTGTACTGTAATCTTTTTAAATACTCCAATCAGGACTTGCACCATTAGAAAGTATAATTATTCCAATATTTAAAAAAAGAATGAGAGAGAAAACTGCAGGTCTGTCATTAACATTGATTGTATGGTGCATCCATTAATGGCTTAGCAAAGATGTAGATGGGTTGGAGGCAGTTCACTAGATTAATACCTGGAATGAGGTCATTTAATGAGGAAAGGTTATACAGGCTAGGCTTGTTTCCACTCGAGTTTAGAAGACTGAGGGATGTCTTGATTTGAGGTGTACAAGATCCTGAACAATCTTGACAATGTGGACATGGAAAGGATTTTTCCCATTGTGATGTCCTAGTCCAGGACTAGGGGCACTATTTTTAAATTAGGGCTCACCCTTTTTAGGACAAATAGGGAGATTTTTTTCCCCCCTGAGGGTGATGCAACTTTGGAACTCTCTCCCTCAGAAGGCAGTGTCATTGAATATTTTAGGGCAGAGGTAGATAGAATCTTGTTATGCAGGGAATCTAAGGTCATCTGGGGTAGATGGGAATGTGGAGCTTGAAAAGCAAACAGATCAGTCACGATCTTAAGCGATGGAACAGTCTGGAGAGGCTGAATGGCCTACTTTTGCTCCTAATTCATATGTTTGTAATAAATATTTCCCACCTGGAAGCTAGTTTGTTGAGGACCAGAGAGACTTGGGGTTCCAAGTACACAAATTGTTTAAAGCTAGTACAAAGAAGGTCAATGGAAAAGTGGCCTTTATCTCAAAGGGACCAGAACACACAAAGGGAGAAAGTTGTGCTACAATTATACTAAGCATTGGTCAGACCTTATATAGATGTCAGGAAGGGCATACTGACCATGGACAGAATATAGCACATTCACTAGAATGATAGCAGGCTTAGAGGGCTAAATTATGACAAAGACTACACAAATTGGGTTTGTACTTCAACTGTAGAAAATTGTGGGGTGATCTGATCAAGGTGGTTAAAATGTTCAAGATTCAGTAGGGTAAATAGAGAAACCATTTCCACAGATGGATTAAATCTAGAGAGGACAGCATTTTATATCTATAACTTTGCTCCAAAAAGCTATGAACTCAGACAACTGGAGCTTTCAAAACTGAGATCAACACATTATTTCAGTGTAGCTATCAAAGGGTATGGAGCTCTAGCAGGTATACAGCAGAAAGAGGTATATGTCAACCATGATCTTATTCAATGGCGAGTGGGCTTGGGAGGCTAAATAGCCTACTGCTTTCCCCAGTGGAGTTGGGAGAAGAAGCATTCACAAGTAAGAGATGTTAATTCCAGTCCCTTACCTTCACACTGATTTCTGGGGAGAATCTTCCATCTTGTTTTTATTACATTTTCCAAGATTTGCAGTGCATAGTACTGTAATTAGATGACAAGGCAGCATGAAAAAAAATCAGGTTTTTACTCACATATTCAAAACATTATCAGCCACATTCTCTCAAAATGCTTGTCTGCCATTTCTCTAAATTCTAAAAGTCTGCCCTTTTAAATTAAAAAAAAATGAAAGCAAAATCTAATCTACTACAGTACTTTACACCTGAGGATTAAGATTTCATGCAATTGCTATGTCCACTTGCACAAAGCTATAGATTTTAACAAACTGTCAAGCAGTCCTGCTGTTGGTCAGGGTTCACACCAGTGAGAAATACATCAAATCTAGCACAACAGAAATGAAGTCCTGTAGCCTCATGCTCGGTAAACAAGTGTTCTCTTATCTATCTGGTGTTGCTCTTCAGGAACAGCAAGACAACCCACAGACTCATTTGCTGTTTAGACTTCAATTGCCCCAGTTTACTTAAGAATTGATAAACACTTAGAACTATTAAAAGTTGTCAATTATTTCAAGTAACATCATATTTCAACCATAGGGATCAAGTGTTTAGTGAAATACAATGAAATAAGAAAGTATTACACCTCATACAGTATATTGCAATGTGAGTAAAGCAATAGATTTTGATTCTTTAGACTTAAGCTTGTAAACACAACACTGGAATAAGCATCCAGAATGTTTTTCGATTAGAAAATTAACTCATTACACTTAAGTCATTTAAAAACTTTCCATGAGATCCAAAATTTAATAAAAACGCACATTCCTCTTCTAGAAAATACAACTCAAGACAGCTGCAATTATCTTTAGGGTTCAAAAGAGTAACATAGCAGCACACTAACGTACTGAACAATGGGACCGGAGGTAATAATCTATCCTACCCCCATACCACCACCAATTTGAGCCATGCAATCCAGAGGGAAGTGAACCTTCATGCGTCTTTTACTGCACCAAAGCCAGAGGTCCAGAACAGGTCAGCATACCAAGTGGAAGAATAGCACATGATGGCAGGGACAGGGGTTTAAAAGTAAATACCTGTTTGAATTAGAAAACAAAAGTTGCGTGCAGTATTTTTTGAGGTGCATAGAAATGTTGGGCAAATTAATTTGAATTCAATATTTTTTGCACTTCCAACTGCACAGGTTGCATCCTCACAATAAAAGTCTTCAAATTTGTCACACTGCCAAAAATGATGCATCAGCAACCAAATCTGTTAGTAACATAGCAGCAGCTAAAAATTTTGTACGGTCAAGTTGCTTAACTCCAAGAATAAATCTATTGATGAGCGAGTGAAATAGGATAAATAGGACTACTGATCCCTACAGGAGAAATAATTCACATTCTTTTTCCCTCGAATCCTATTTACTATACCTCAACCCTTCCCCTTAAAACAAAATCATTGAAGAACAGAATTCAGTTAAAGGGAATCAAAAGGGTAGACCTTGTGGAGGCCTGCCGTCAAAGCCTAGCTGTGTCAGTTGCACAGGAAGACACCCCTTTTCTTCCTATTACAATCAACATAATGGAACATTATGATTAATGTCAAGTAGCATTAACAGTTTGAATAAAATACTAAAAATAAAATGATTGCATAACACTGAGTAAAGCCAAATATCAGCGCGTAAAATTTAGCACCAACTGATTTTAAATTTAGGTATTCAAGAGATTCTTTACCTTCAGTTTTCTCTGTTCCTCTAATCATCTCATTTGTGACAAGATACAATTTGAGAGTTTTATAAATACTGTTGACAAATCAGCTTAAAAATTAGTCATAACTGTCAGTAACAAAGCAATGCAACAGGCAACAGAACAAGGCAAACACCTTCACTTTAGATTAGGTTGAACTTTGAGGAAGTCTTGTATGAATGATATTCAACTTCAGTCACAACTTTTCAATTCAATTTGAAGCATTGCAAGTGTTAAATACAGCAGATTCCCTGCTGAATTTAGTAAACTTTGCCAATCCATCAATGCATTTGATAGATGTAAAATTAAATAGTTTGTCTTGTGCTAGATCCTCATTAGCAAGTCACAAAAATAAAAAGCAAATGCTGGAAATGCTAAACAGGGCTGGCAGAATCTTGGTTCAGATTTCCAGTATTTTGCAGTCTTACAGAAAAATGAAACCTATTTTCAAAATGTTTAATGCATCTTTTACAAATAAAAGGTACATCGACTTCACCAAGGATTACTGTAGTAGACTGAAGATTAGTGCTTCCAAAAAGAAAGAGCAGTGAAGCCATGGTCAGAAATAATCAAATATTCAATGCCACTGGATTGTTTGGCAAGGAGAAGCGAAGATTTTTCAAAGACAACCCACTCTCTTCATTTTAATACTGTAGCCCAGGATATCGTGATCAACAGAAAAGCAAACCATGGTCATTTTTGAGTTCTCTTCACATCTGTATGACTAGTTTGCTCTGCTCAAAAATTGAGACAAAATATACCTTAACTCCATGGTATGTTATTTTAATACATCCGCTCGTAATAACAGATGCCATGCAAATATCTAAATTCCTTCAAATCCAATACAGAAGTAGTTTTAAATTTGCTTGGTTGTCTTCCCCAAAACCTGGGACTTCAAGATTCAGATTTAGAAGATTTCTCACTTACTTTGGTGTTCATATTTTGTGAAAACTCCAGAATTGTGTCAACTCTTGTCCATGCGTCAGGATGCTCTTTCAAATGAGTCAAGACCTCTTGTGCCATTCTTTGCTAAAAGAAAGAATTTTTACAATTATTTGGAATCAGCTCACAAAACATAATAATATGACAGGAAGTCATTATCAGTTATTCTATACAGTTCTAAAGTTAGTATAACCACATTAAATTAGCAAAACATAGGATTAGTAAATCCCCTGGGGCAAATACCACATACCCTTGGGTACTAAAGAAGGTATGCAGAGCATTAATTATCAAGGAATAATTGCTAGCCAGTTTAAAGGCTCACAGCAATGAAAACAAAATTAAAAATAAGAACCGTGTTTGAAGTGCAGCAATAAATTTGACAAGCAGCTATAAGCCCTATAATAACTCAAAGCAGCCGCTTGGATTAAAAGAGTATGATACTGCCAAACAACTTTCCTCAAATTACCTAAAGAAATTTGATAGAAACCACTATTTTTAATTTAAGCTTCTGCCAACAAGTTGACCCGCCTTATTCGTTTATTTGGACGTGTCAAACCCCACAACAAGCTGCATCTAACCAGTGAAATAGACTTCCAAACCTGCTGGTCAATGTAAATTTGGCAGGGGAGCAGCAAATGACTGAACATTCCCCCTCAGCCGCTGGAAAACCAGTTTTGCCATGCAGATTCCCAATTTTTCATTTACTTTTAGCAACTGGGCCCCAAGTAGTTGAGCATCTTCTTGCTGTAACTAAATAAAGCCTATTGCCAGCTAGGTCGAGTTTGCCTGGACTGGTTTTTCAAGATTAAGGAAATTCTTCGGCATTTTGGAAGAATATGGATGCAAGTGTAATTAATACACAAAAGCCACTGGCTTTTGCTACCAAATAAACCTGTTGAACTTTAACCTGGTGTTGTGAGACTTCTTACTATCTTTTACATCAACAGATGGGCAGATTAAGGCTTCATTCAAAATAAATCATTTCTGTCAATGCATCACTTTTGGGCACTGCCCTAAAGTACTAGAGTAGCTTTTGTATTGAATTCCCGAAAACAGCCAAATACCACATCGACACCAAGCCTGACATCATTTTAGCAATTGATTTTCAAGTATCACAGTAACCTTAGTCACTCCATATTCCCCTTACCGAAATAAACAATTACAAAACCCAATGTTACTACTTAGAATGTACAGCACAGAAACAGATCATTTGAACTGGTTTATACCAACATTTATGCTCCACATGACCATCTTCAACTAACAAGAATATTTATTTCTACATTGGTGGTTTATCCGGCTTCCCTTGAATGCAGTTGTGCCCTTTGCCTTAACCACTTTTGTGATAGCAAATTCTACATTTAAACATTATTTCAGTAAAGAACTCCCAATTGTATTTATTAATGACGATCATATCCAAGGATTCTAATTTTGACCTCCCACAAGTGAAAACACCTCTATACATATCGAACCCTAGAGAAAAAGAGCCCCATGCCCGTTCAGTCTTTCCTGGTAACGTCCTCAGAGTTCTCATATAAGCCGTGCGATTTTTTTTTGCACATTCTCCAATGTTCAATTTTTAAAAAAATATATAATTATGAAGACCAAAACTAAGCACGAACCCCCTGGTCTGACCAAGGTTCAATAGAAGGTTAACATTTAGCCCTCTGGAAATCTGTTTTTTTGAAAATGGCCGTATTAACTTGTATTGCTACTTTGTGATGTTTCCAGAACTTATCTTACTGACCAAAATGCAACATCTCATAACATAAAATTAAAGTCATATAAACCACCATTCTGAAAGTATGGCAAATACACTTTCTTGTATTTTATCACATTCTTCCTTTTAATTAACCACAAGTTTAGAAATTTTACTTCTAATTAAAATCTTTAATGCAAATTGTGAACAGTGACCCCAACCTCAATTCCCTTAGAGCACCATTTCCCACTAGTAACTACCTTTAACCACCTCTTTCCTGCTTAATAGCCAGTTTGCTATTCATTCTTCTACCTGCCCCTGGACTCCTGTTCAGATCATAATCACAAACCTGCTACCTTATCATACACTTCTTGAAAATGCAAACATATATTAATCTGCCACAAGCAAGACCTTCCCTTTTGAAATTCATATTGCCCACACCATAATATTCTTGGTTTCTGGGGACTGGATTTTGTGGTCAGTGACCAACAGCACTATAACCATTTATTACACATTTTCTCAGACTTTTTGGAGTATTTTGCACTACAAAATGCAGTGGAGTTTGGTGCCCTCTTCAGGGGATCTGCGACCAGTGTGAACAAAGCAAGCAACAGAGCCTCTGTAATCAGATTGAAGAGTCCTCTTTGAGATAGTCTTTAAACCAGGAAGTGCTAATTGGATATAATGCTTAATTGCACATGTTCCTATTGCTACTGTCTGATTTACTCCTAAACAATAGTGAGTGGCACTCACCATTATTTCTACTCCAAAATTCAAGTCTAGATGTCTATTATATTGTCAAGTAAGGATTCCTTCATCTTTCCTATCGCCAATGTTAATCCAACCGTTTTACAATTGCCTGTACCTATTTTAAATATATGTGTAACATTAGCTGTCCATCAATCCTCTGGCATTATTCAAAAGTGCATGTGCTAACTTTTCACTAAACCATTTTAATATGTGCAGAGCTATATTCATTCTGGATTTAAATTGAATATGATTAATTGTTACCTGTGCACCTTCTCCATGGTACAAGCAATTCACTACGTTATCCAGAAGGTTTATATCAAGCTTCTGAGTGAAGTCCAGCAGCTGGCGAGCTGCATGGTCTGCTAAAATTGTCATTATGGCTGGCATAGATTACTGCAAGAAAAAACTTGCTGTAATTCCTAAATAAATTAAAAGAAAAAAGTTGAAACATTCTACTGGAAAACACCAAGTAATAGTCCAAAATGCCATAAAAAACACATAATTCATTACAGAAACATGAAAGTAGCCAAGATGGTAACAAAACTGAACTTAAAATCAAAACAAAGCCAATCCTCGCCATCCTTGCAAACCACTGTCTTGTTTAAATACATCATATTTGCATAGAATACAACTCTATGATCAAACCAGAGGGAGAACAGATGTGCAACAAGATAAACAGGAGTTTCTCTTGCAATGCTTTAACAAACAGACAATATAAGTAACACAACATGGAACCAAGTATCAAGCTGCCTTGAAGTTTGTCAGTCAAGAACGTTTCCATTTGAATTATAATACCATTAGGTCACTTCTGACCACCAGATACAGTTTAAGTTTATTTGTGTCACAAGTAGGCTTACATTAACACTGCAACGAAGTTACTGTGAAAATCCCTAGTCGCCACACTACGGCGCCTGTTTGGGTACATTGAGGGAGAATTTAGCATGGCCAATGCACCTAACCAGCATGTCTTTTGGACTGTGGGAGGAATCCGGAGCACCCAAAGGAAACCCACGAGACATGGGGAGAATGTGCAGACTCCGCAGACAGTGACCTAAGCCAGGAATCGAACCCAGGTCCCTGGCACCATGAGACAGCAGTGCTAACCACTGTGCCACCTTTACAGTTCATTAAGAATGGGAGGTTGTCCTACAAGCAGCAGACTGCCTTTTCCCTATGGGTTTTCAATAATGTATCATTTATAATACTGAATTTTACAAATAAATTGGCATGCAGCAAAGGGCGAGCTAGAAAACAAAAAGTTATTTTAAGATCCCCATCTAGTTTGTTCAGTTACTTGATTTCAGAGGAGGTAACAATAATATTCTATACAAGCTGAACATGACTTTTCTGCTTACAATTAGCCCAGCATCCCAGAATAATAATGGGGAGAAATAGGAAAGAACAAAAAAAGAAAACAAGAGGATTCCCACTCCTGTCACTGTGCAGTGACTCCGACTGGAATTTACACTGTGTGGATGTCAGGCAAGGACAGGACTGGGTTCAGATGTGATACCCCACAGTGAAATAGCCTGCCAACACTCACTGTCTAGGTTGGCACTGAACAGTAGCCACTTGGGCAAGATACCAGAGGATGCCCAGCGCTGTGGAACAGTACCCCCAGTACGAGTCAACATCTTCAGGAAAAGGTGTAAACTGGAAAAAATGTTGGCAAATGTACACAATTTAAATTATGTAATGCACAAAGTTGAGTCAATACAAATATATTACGAGATTATAAGAAAATAGGCTGCAAAATGATCCCTCATTTGGGATGGGGAGGGAAAAATTATTCTGAAAAGTTAAAACCAAGTTGACAGTACAATGAAAATTTAACACCAAACCATCAATTTTCCCTGCAATATTAAATGTATCAATATTTCTTATTTTAAAGAACTGTCATGTCTTTCAAACAGCTCAAATTTTGAATTCTTCATTATTTTACATCCAAGTCCTATTTAGCCTACACATAGATCAACTCTGAAAGAAACTATCCCTTTAAGTCAACTGAAAGATATTTATATGCAGGGAACGCCTTAAAAAATGAAAGTCTGGTGGAAATTCTGAAATTTAACTATGTTGCAAATATTAGCTTAAAAGACACATGCACATATTAATATAACTTGCCACTGTTCAGTTTTCGGTTCCACTTACTAACTGCTCAAATAATTTGCTAGCAAGACAAATTTTATTGTAATTTATAATTTCTGCTTAATGACATTGTTATGCTAATCTGTTTTAAATACCCAAGATCTAGCCATCTTACCTGTAAAGTGATCGTACTCGCATGATCGAGCTTGCTTTATAACTTAATGATATTAACTACACAAAGCATCCAGAGCCTTGACCTGTGTCATTTAGTCAAGTGCGCTTAAAAGAAAATTCGCAATGTTAAAAAATCCGCACAAAAAAAATGTTCACCAAAACACTACATAATTACATACCAAAAAAAGTAGTTACTCTTTTTTAAAAAAAATAAAAGACACTTCCTAGGAGTCCCCTCCCTCAGGACTGGGAGCATGGCGAGACCATCACGTGATGGATAGGTGCAGTGATTCCGCAGCCGAGCCTCGGCCGTTATTTCTGGAATGTTCCACTCCAGATTTCAACAAACCCGCCAGCCGGACGCGCCCTCAGTGGAATTTAAAGCTCTACAAACAAGTTGCACATGAAGTGACTAACTCCTCATGCTGGTGTTTACTATGCCCCACCCGCCCCACTCCAACATCTTCCACCCCACAAATCCACCACCTCCTTCCGCCCCCCCTCCCCGGCGCCACTTTTTTTGGTGGGCGCACAACCCCCACACAGCGGCTCCGTGTGGTAACCTCGGGTCATGCAGGCCTACCCCCTCGGCACAGTTAGAGTTTGCAGCCAGGCCTCGGCGGCGGCAGCACCACCACCGCGCAAAGAATCTCAAAACTTATTAACACTCACCCAAAATGGTATTGTTTTGGTTAAACTGCTAGCCTCCTTCAGTCTAAATGAACGAGCTTCCGACACACACCGATTCAGCAACCTTTTTTTTAAAAAAATCTTACCCGACACACAGTAGTTCGGTTGAACGGGGGGGGTGGGGGGGGAGGGAAGGGGGCAAGAAAAAAAATCAAATGGCGGGAATTTAAAAAAAATACGAGCACACACACTCAAGGTCGCCTCTTCCCTTTTTTTTTGCTTCTTTTGGTCCAAACTCAAAAAGCAAAAAAAATAAACCAAAACAGTACTGGAGCTAATCGGCCACAATTTGGAACACTCACTCCACTCCTCTGCAATTTTGTTAAACTGTGCGAGTTAATAATTATAACAATTTAACAAAAATGAAAACAACCGCCATGCCCGATGCTTAATTTACTTTTTTTCAGAAAGATTTTTTATCTCTTCCGATTCATTTTTCGAGACCGTTTTTGTAGCAGACCGTGTTCTACTAACAACCTCGAAAGCTTCTCTGGCAAAACTAGTAACCGGTTGTAACCGGTTCAGACTGGGAGATTCCATCTCGGTTTAGTTTTCTGCCGATAGGGCGTCAGTATCACAAACAGAGCAGTCGCGCCGCCTCACGCCACGTCGTGCGTAGCGCCGCACAAGCTCGGTCAAACGGACGCCGCGAATGAGCGCGAGCCGACCGCCTCCCTCCCCCCCCAAGCACCAGCCCCTTGTCCCTGCCCAACGACATTGCTCGCGCGCCACTGTTTGAAAGCATCGCACCGAGTTGATATAGTGCGGTCTCCTGAGGGGAGTCAGTCAGTGGAGTTGGAGTTTAGACTGCGCATTAGGCTAATAAAAAGTCCGTACTTTACAATTTCACTTTTTATAAAACCTCGAGGTCTGGGAAACAAAATTGATTCGTCAATGCCGTGTTTGACTTTTTCTATGTACATATATGGGTGAGTAATGATGTTGCTTAAAAACAAAGTTTATATAGCGTTTCTCCACTATCCTGAACACCGGAACTTGCTTAATTGTCAACTTGAACATATTCACTTTCCACTATCGCTCCTTGGAGAATAATGTTAAGCGATTGCAGGATTTAACCAGCAGAGTAACCAATCTGACAGCTAATGACCATTTGTTATACCAGACAGTAAGATGGGAGTCTTGAACTCTCCTAATTCCCCTCATGTCCGAGAGGCACTATCTGCTGATCATCCAACTTCCACTCCTGGCCAAAAGAGAAAATGGAAAATCTCAGCAGGTTTGTCAAAGCTTGAACTTTGACGTTTTGAGCCCAGATGACCCTTTGTCAAAGCTTCAGCTGTGACAAAGGGTCAGTTGGACTCGAAACGTCAGCTTACAGATGCTACCAGATCTGCTGAGATTTTCCAGCATTTTCTCTTTTGGTTTCAGATTCCAGCATCCGCAGTAATTAGCTTTTTTTCCACTGCTCGCCTCCGTGATAGCCTATATTGTGAATGGTTCTCTCTTTTCAGATGTTATCCCTCCTTTAAATCTACCGACACTACCCTCTCCTCAAATCCAGCCCTTGCTCCACCGCCGTCGTTCAACTACCATAACATCTCCAATTTCCCTTTCCAAAGTCCTTGAACATGTTAATAAAAGGCAAAATACTGTGGATTCTGGACATCTGGTGAAAACAGAAAATATTGGAAAAATTCAGTAGGTCTGGCAGCATATTTGATGTGGAGATGCCAGCGTTGGACTGGGGTAAGCACAGTAAGAAGTCTCACAACACCAGGTTAAAGTCCAACAGGCTTATTTGGTAGCACAAGCCACAAGCTTTCGGAGTGCTACCCCTTCATCAGGTGAGTGGGATTTCAGTTCACAAACAGGGCATATAAAGACACAAACTCAATTTACAAGATAATGTTTGGAATGTGAGTCTTTACAGGTAATCAAGACTCAAAGGTACAGACAATGTGAGTGGAGAGAGGGTTAAGCACAGGTTAAAGAGATGTGTATTGTCTCCAGCCAGGACAGTTAGTGAGATTTTGCCAGCCCAGGCAAGTTGTGGGGGTTACAGATAGTGTGACATGAACCCAAGATCCCAGTTGAGGCCATCCTCATGTGTGCAGAACTTGGCTATCAGTCTCTGCTCAGCGATTCTGCGTTGTCATGTGTGTGGTGAAGGCCGCCTTGGAGAATGCTCACCTGAAGATGAGAAGCTGAATGTCCATGACTGCTGAATGTCGTGACTGCTGAAGTGTTCTCCAACAGGAAGAGAACACTCCTGCCTGGTGATTGTCGAGCGGTGTTCATTCAGCCGTTGTCGTAGCGTCTGCATGGTCTCCCCACTGTACCATGCCTCGGGACATCCTTTCCTGCAGCGTATCAGGTAGACAACGTTGGCCGAGTTGCAAGAGTAAGGCTCCGGAGAAGATGTCGTAGCTTCTCCGCTCCGGGGAAGTACTGGATGACGAAGGGTACTCTGTCCATCGTGTCCCGTGTTTGTCTTCTGAGGAGGTCAGTGCGGTTTTTCGCTGTGGTGCGTCGGAACTGTTGATCGATGAGTTGAGCACCATATCCTGCTCTTATGAGGGCACCTTTCAGTGCCTGAAGATGTCTGTTGCGATCCTCCTCCTCTGAGCAGATCCTGTGTATACGGAGGGCTTGTCCGTAGGGGATGGCTTCTTTAATGTGTTTAGGGTGGAAGCATATTTGGTGAGAGAAAACGAGTTAACGGGCGGGATTTTCTGGCGATTCCTGCTGGTAGCAGCGTTTGGTCTAGCTGATGGCGACCCCCTACCACAGATTACTAGGCTGCAGAGGATGCAATCAATGGGAAACTGCAACAACAGTGGCAGGAACAGAAGATCCCACTGCCGGCCAATGGTGGGCCACCTCTGCTGCCGCAAAACATGCAGTAGGAGGGGTGAAAAATCCTGTCCAATGTTCCAAGTCCGTATAATCATTTTTAGCTCTGAAGAAGAGTCATTGAGACTCAAAACATTATTTCTGTTATTCTCTCCCCACAGGCCTGCATTGTTTAGCATTTTTTTGTTTTATAGCCTCTCAAAGTCATGCCCATCTTTCCTGGTGTTTGGGAGAAAATCCTAGTAGGTTAGAGAACATTTTAAACCATTAGGCATTTAGGACACTAATAGAAGTACCAGCACTGAGTTAAATGACTAAATCAGACTTACAAGCTAACAAGGGATTTGTTTACATACATGTGAATGCAGTAAGAGATTTAAACAAATGATTGTGATTTAAATGCGTATTTTGATATTTTAAATGTATTAACTGTACTTTATAAAGTAATTGTGCACTTTAGCCTAGAACTGGTTGCTGCAAAGCATGAAGATACGGAGACATATAGACAGAACCACATTCTTAGGAAACAATGAAACCTCCGAATGTGCAAGTTCTTATCAACGAGAGTTGCTAACAGCAGAGTTCTCAAGGCAGCTGCATGAATAGGATAAATTCATTGCCCAGATAAGACAATGCCTTCTCAGGTGTGAACATGGAACATTACAGCGCAGTACAGACCCTTCAGCCCTTGATGTTGCGCCGAACTGTGAAACCAATCTAAAGGTTAAAGCGTGCATTTGTCTGGTTTGACCAGTGACGTGGTGGGAATACTAACTTTGACCTTTGTAGTTCAGCATCTGAAGTTGCTAAGCAATAGAGGAAGTTGAGTCAGCAATAGGGGGAGGAAGCATCCGGATTTTACAGACCAATGAAATCCCATTATGTCAGAATGTAAAATGCAATTGGCTAAAGTATGTGACGGGTTATTAATGATTTATGTGTATTGAAGATGATTGATTCAAAGCTAATGAAAGGTGGGAGAATTTGATGAGAGAAATCTATAATTGATCTATCTTAAGCTTTGTACGTCAGAATTATTGAAGAAGTCAAGCTGTTCTTTGTCTAGAGAGGCCTAGGACTTTTCAATAATCTCTCCCTGCGATCGCTGGCCAAATAAAAGATACATCTTTATACTGGGACACTGGCTTTCGTGAGCCTTTGTATTGGCTGAAGTTTCGGCAATACCTGGTCTCCGGGGAACCCTGCTAACACCTGGACATCCATGTTTGAATCCCTCCTATCAGGTAAACACAGTTTCAAAATGGCTCTTATCAATGTTACACTTGACCTCCCACATGACTGTGACAAGGGTAAACTTTACCTCCTTGCCTTTCTTGACCTGTTTGCAGACTTTGACAGGGTTGACTGCAATGTCTTTCTTCCGACAATACCTCTCCACTGCCATCCAATGGGCCGAATAATCAGTGTTACAGCGCAGAAGGAGGCCATTTGGCCGATCATATCTGCACCGCCTCTCTAAATGAGCATCATGACTTAGTGCCGTTCCCTTGCCTTTTCCCTGTACCCCTGCACATTATTTCTATTCAAGTAATCACCTAATTCCCTCTCAAATGTCTCTTGAACCTGCCTTTACCACACTTCCAGGCAATGTATTTTAGACCTGAACCCCATCTGTTGTGTGAAAAAGTTTTTTCTCAAATCATATTTGCTTCTTTTGCAAACCACTTTTAAGGCCCTCTTGTTCTTGATCCTTTTACGAACGGAAACAGTTTCTCCATATCCACACTGTTCTCTTCACTATTTATAATACTTTCAAGTTCTACGTCATCCGCAAACTTTGAAATTGACCCCTGCACACTAAGATTTAGACCATTGACATGTATCAGGAAAAGCAAGGTTGATTCTAACACCGACTCGTAGCGAACACCACTACAAACCTTCCTCTAGCCCAAAAAATATCCATTGACCATTTCTGTCCGTTTCCAATTATTAAGCCAATTTTGTATCCATGTTGGATACAACATTTTATTTGAAGAGCTATAATTTTTCTCAAGTCTGTTGTGTGGCACTGTATTGAATGCCTTCAGAAAGTCCAAGTACACCATGTCGATAGCATTGCCAACATCAACCCTTTGTGTTTCCTCCCCAAAAAGCTCCAGCAAATTAGTTAAACACAATTATCCCATTAGAAATCCATGTTGGCTCTTCCTAATCAACCCACATTTTTCCATGTAACTACTAATTTTATCCCAAATAATTGTTTCTAGAAGCTTGTCCACCACTGATGTTAAACTGACTGGCCTGTAATTGCTCGGGCTATCCTTACAACCTTTTTTGAACAAGGACATATTTCCCTTAGTGTCGGTGGATTAGCAGGGTAAATACATGGGGTTACGGGGATAGGGCCTCATTCTGGATTCTATGATTTGAAATTTTCCAGGCCTCTGGTACCTTCCCTGAGTGTAGAGAAAACTGAAAAATTATAGCAGCACTCCTGCAATTTCCATTCTCACTTCATCAATAACCCTCAATGCATCTCATCCAGTCCTAGTGCTTTGTCAACTTTCAGTACCAACTGTCTAGTCAACACTTCCTCCTTATCAATTTTGAACCCTTCTCGGGACAAAGTTTCCTCATCTGTCACTATGTGTTTGGTAGCATCTACCTCCTTGGTAAAGACAGATGCAAAGTATTCACTTAATACCTCAGCCATGTCCCCAGTCTCCATGTGTAAATTCACTTTTAAGTCCCAGATAGGCGCTACTCCTCCTTTTGCCGCCCTTATACTATTTATATGTCTATAGAAGACTTTGTGATTCTCCTTTATGTTGGCTGCCAGTCTTTTCTCATAAGACCTCTTTGCTTCTCTAATGTGCTTTATCATCTTCCCTCTGAACTGGCTGTATTTCTCTTGGTTCTCAACTGTATTTCCAACCTGACACCTGCCATATGCATACATTTTCTTCCTTATCTTAATTTCAGTCTCCTTGTTCATCCAGGGAGTTTCATCTGGTTCTGTTCTTATCTGCCTAATCATAGCCAGAGAATCAATTGCCATGTTTTATGTTCCTGCACTATTCTGGTGTCCCCTGAGGTTCTATCCTTGGCCCCCTCCTATTTCATCTACATGATGCACCTTAACGGCATCATTGTAATGCACAAGTTTCCCCTGACGGCATTCAGCTCTGCCTCATAATCACCTCTGTTGACAACTCCATTGTAATTTTTACATCAAAAGGTTTCATAAAATGAAGAGGGAAATACTATTTTTCTTGTTTTGGAAGTCATTGAGAAGTCACCATGAGAATGAGGAGGGAGTTTTGGAACTCACTGAGAATGAGGAGAGAGCTTAGGAGAAATTTCTTTCTATAGTTGGAGCATGCTGTAACGAGTTATAGAACCAGAAAAGGAGGCCTTTCAGCCCATCATGCCCATGTTGGTTGGAAAAGTATTATCCAGCCTAATCCCACTTTCTAGCTCTTGGTGCACAACTTTGTGGGTTATGGCACCTCAAGTGTGTATCCAAGTGTTTTTTAAATATGATGAGGATTTCTACTCCTTCAGTCTATGAGTTCCAGACTCCCATTCACTCCACTGGGTAAAAATATTTTTCCTCAATTCCCCTCTAATCCTACCAATTAATTTAAGTCTACAATCCCTGGTTGCTGAGAGATATAAGAACTTCCCATCCATTTTGTCTAGACCCGTTAATAATTTTATATACCTCGATCAATTCTCCCCTCAAGCCTCCTTTGTAAGAAAGTAATCCCATCCAATCTTTCATTCTAGATATTTGTGGCAACAGCTTTGTAAATTTGCTATGTATGATCTCTAATGCAATTGCATTCTTCTTGAAATGTGTTGACTAGAACTTAAGCAGTACTCAGCTACATTCTAAGTAGTGTTTTATGCAGTTCTAACATAACCTCTTTGCTCTTATACTCTATCCCTCAGTTAATAAAGGAAAGTATAGGGGCACAGTTTAAAAACAAGGGGTCTCCCATTCAAGACAGATAAGAATTAGTTTTCTCTCAGAGAGCCATTAGTCTGTGGGTCATTGAATATTTTTAAGGTTGAGTTAAATAGATTCTTCATTGACATGGGAAGGTTGTTGGGGGTAGACAGGGGTAGACAGGGAAGTGGATTATGCCACAATCAGATGAGCCATCTGATGAGCAGAACAGATTTGAGGGTCTAAATGGCCTACTCCAGCTCCTAATTCATATGTGCCTACCTGCTTTGTTAACCACTTTGCCTACCTGTCCTGGTATGTTCAGAGATCTGTGAATATGCCCTGTGTTCCTCTACACTTCTCCACTTCCATTCTTGGTAAGAAAAGGAAGAGGGAAGAACTCAAGAAAATTATAATCCCCAGAGAACTGGAACTTAGCAAACGCTGCAGTGGACTGACATATCCCTGAGTCCTGATGGACTTGATCCTCGGGTTTTAAAAGAAGTGGCTAGTGAGATAGTTGATGAGTGATTGTGATTTTCCAAATTTCCCTGGATTTGAGGAAGGTACCATTATATTGGAAAATAGTAAATTTAACTCCTTTATTCAAAAAGAAAGGGATACAAGAAGCAGGAAATTACAGGCCAGTTATCTTAACATCTGCCATAGGCAAAATATTGGAAGCTACTATTCAAGATGTTATGGCAATGCACTTAGAAAAAATTCAAGGCAATCAGGCAGAGTTAACTATTGTGAAAGGGAAATCGTGTTTAACCAATTTATTGGAGCTCTGTGCTGAGTATAAAGAGGAACCAGTGGGTGTACTGCACTTAGATTTCCAGAAGGTTTTTGATAAAGTGCCACATCAAAAGTTATTTGGTTTAAAAAAAAGCTCATAGTGTAGAGGCTAACATATTGGCATGGATTAAAGATTGTCTAGCTAACAGGAAACAGAGGGTAGCCATAAATGGGTCATTTTCTGGTTGGTGGGATGTAACTCGTCATGTTGCCACAGGGATCAATGCGGGGCCCTCAGCTTTTTACAATTTATATAAATGACTTGGGTGAAGGTATGGTTGTTAAATTTGCTGAATTAGAAAGATAGGTATGGTTGTTAAATTTGCTGAATTAGAGAGCTAGGTAGGAAAGTTGTGAAGAGAACATAAGGAGGCTACAAGAGAACATAGGTTAAATGAGTGGACAAAGATCTGGCAGATGGAGTAAATGTGAAATTGTCCATTTTGGTAGGAAGAATAAAAAAAGAGCATATTATCTAAATGGCGGGAATTGCTCAGCTCTGAGATTAAGAGGAATATGGCTGTCCTAGTGCGTGAACCACAAAAGGCTAATGTGTAGGTACAGCAAGTAATTAGGAAAGCTAATAGAATATTATCGTTTATTGCAAAGGGAATTGAATACAAAAGTAGGGAGGTTACACTTCAGTTGTAAAGGGCAATGCAATACAGAAAATGTACAGTATTGGTCTCCTTATTTAAGAAAGAATGTAAATGCATTAGAAGCAGTTCAGAGAAGATTTACTAAACTAATACCAGAAATGGGCAGGTTATCTTATGAGGAAAGATTGGACAGGCTAGGCTTCTATCTGCTTGAGTTTAGAGAAGCACGGGGCAACATGGTTGATCCTGCAAGACCTTTCAGGATTTTAAATGTTTCAATGTGGAGAGGATGTTTTCTCTTGAGAGAATCTAGAAATAGAGAATACTGTTTAAAATATAAGGAGTTGCCCATTTAAGACAGAGATGTGAAGAGATTTTTATTTCCCTCAGATGGTAGAGAGTCTTTCGAACTGGTTCCAAAGTGAGAACAGAGGTATAGGATTGCTACAGTAAAAAACTAGCCAAAAAGCATTTTTCTATTATGTTAAATTTTATGGTAAACATTTGTTTTATTATTTGTTTTTGGGATATGAATGATGCTCATAAGGCCACCTTTATTAAATATCCCTAGTTGTTCTGACTGAGGAGGTGGTGACGAGCTTTCTCTTTGAACCAGTGTTGTTCTTATGGTGATAGTGCTTGCACAATAGTATTGGTGAACAACAGATGAATGGCAGTATATGGCCAGGATGATGTATGACTTAGAGCAGATCATGGAACTGACTAGTGTTCCCACAATATTGGAATTTCAGTGGGTTTGGGAATAATAAAGACACGAGTTTTTATTCAATCAAAAATGTTTTTTTTTCATTTTCACATTCATTTAGAAGGAAAAAAGAACTTGGATTCCATAGAATAGAATCCCTACACTACAGAAGGAGGCCATTCGGCCCATCGAGTCTGTACTGACCACAATCCCACCCCAGGCCCTATTTCTGTGACCCTGCTAATCCCCCTGACAGTAGGGTCAATTTAGCATGGCCAATCAACCTAACCCGCCCATCTTTGGACTGGATTGACTTAATCCTTTCCACAACCACTGTTAAAATGCACCAAAACACAGCAATTAGTTTGCAGACAGAAAAGTCCGACAAACAGCAATGAAGTAAATTCAAAGATACTTGCTATTTTTGTTGCAATATTTCAGCATTAAATATTGGCCTGGATAACTCCTCTGTTTAGAATATTACACTCGGATCTTTTGCTTCTACATCAGAAGACCTATAGGGCTTTCACATCTCATCCAAAATATATTGCTCTGGCAATTTGGTTATCCTTCAGACTGCTACTTCTCCAGGTGTGGAGATGCTGGTGTTGTGTGACTGCTCATCTACTTTTCTAGGTAGTACGATTGATTATTTGAGGAGCCCCAAACCAGGGTTTATGCTGTAATTACTGCATTATTCTGAATCACATGCTAGTCGGCTAACCAACTGAGCTAACTGGCCTCCCAGTATCCTTCAATGCTACCCTGAACTGTTGACCTGAATGATATGCTGAAGTCCTGGAGTGGGGCTTAAACCAATGACCTTCCAATTCAGGCAAGAGTGCTTGCACAGAACCAAAGCTGGCATCTAAATTTAGTAATAAATGTACAGTGAATACATAAATTTGTTTATTAAGGATCGACTTTTTTCGTAACTTACTGTGGTTTGTCAAACCACATATATTTCTCAAAGTTCAAATGAAATCACACAATCTGAAATCAAAGTTGAAGGTGCACTTACCTAAACAGACCAGCATGTGTCATCCAATATCCATATTAATTCAAATGACAAATTATTAGAAATATCAATTTAATCCAGCCTGGATCTCCTCCATACTGGCAGGTGCACAACCCACTATTGCAAATGTGCACATTTGCACTTGTCCAAATAATCAGTTTGTCACAACAATTTGAAGAGAATTTGAAAAATTCAACACAGTTGTGATTAGAGGGGGCTAAAGTAGAAAACTTGGATACAGATTTTCCAAAATAATGAGACTTAGAATATTTCTATCACCTTCCTACCCCCTCAACTATTGGAGGAGTTTCTGCAGGGCACAGACTTAATCTAAGTGAAGATATAATTAATTGAATTACGTAAATTGAATGGCCAGTTGTTATATTAGAGATTCCAACTGTTCTGTGTCAATGTTTATACTCCATAGGCTAAGACATAATTTGCATCAATTTTTGCCCCAATTTGCAACCTGCATGTGCCAGTTCCATTGGAAGTGGACAGCACACAAATTTGTTGCTCCCACCTCATTTATCTGATAGTGGTACACCAGTGCAGAGCGAAAGAGCATTCCATATTGATGGTTGCAAGGCTAGAGGCATTAGTGGTAGTGATGGAATAGAAGAGAGATATCTTTGATCTATGGGAGGCCAGGAGGCCTTCAAAGGACCACCCTCAGAAGGGAATGGGAGCTGGTAGCAAGGGAGGTTAGTGAAAGAAGTCTGGCAACATCAGTGACATTTTTCCCTCCCTCCTGCAGGACAAGGTGGCACAAAATAGAACACAGCAGAGCAAAAGTAGTGAGAGGCAGGAACTTCTGCACCTTCTGAGCCCTATGGAGAAAATGTTTGTTCACATCACAGGTTTAGCTTTGAGAAAGCCCATTGCATCACCAAGAAAATGTGTTGCTGCCCTATGCTCCTTCACAACTCCCAACTCACCCTCATCTAGCTATCTGGCATGAAGTACAAGCTGCAGATGATGTGATTAAGGACCTTGTCTTTCCCCATCTGATTTTCTGCTTTCAGATACCTAGGAACTGCCAAATGTCCAGGCACAGCAGCCTCAGAATAAAGAAAGGGAGCAGCAACATACGAGTGATGAAGAAGCACTGTTATTTGATCTCACTCACGCAGCCACCAGCTCAGATATTGGCATTGTGCATAATTGGAGAGTAGTATAGAGTCAGGATCAGCCTGTGGTGAGTCACTGGGCACGAATGGGCTGCCAGTATGCAAGGTACTAGTGTACCTGGGACTCAGATGAGAAGTTGAGTGGTGTGGCAGCCAGGAGAAGGCTTATGAGGATGCATTCAGCTGCTTGGTGCTTCCATAGACCTGCCGGACAGCCGCCTGTCAAATGACAAGTGGGTTTTAAGATTCCTTTTGCTCAGAACTAAGGCAGTAGTTAAAGTAGTACAGGGGAGACATTAGTACTGTATTAAATTTATATGTTAGCTAGTTAAACTACTCAACAGAACTACAAATTATCATTGTGGTATTTCTAAATTTAAGCAATATTTAGTTAAACAAAATACAATAAAAGATGGCAAGGCAGATGATATTTTCCATTTGTAGCATGTGGGAGCTGGTGAACACTAGCATGATTCAGTGCAACCACATCTGCATTAAGTGTCTGCAGCTTAAGCTTCAGAGTTGATGGGTGAGAGTCCAAGCTTCAGGCACTACAATGCATCAGGGTGGGAGACAATTACTTGGGAACTTTGTTCCAAGAGGCAGTCACACTCCTTTGGTCAGGTAAATCAGATATGGTCATTAGTCACACATGAGTGAAGCAAGTATGGGAATCCAGAAGATAGCATTGGTGCAGACTCAGCTCTTATACTTGCCCAAACAGGTTCTAGGTTCTTGCAACCTGTGTGGACGAGAACAGGAACTGCAGGGAGAATGAGCACACTGACCACAGCCCCATAGTACAGAGGGCCATTAAAGTTGGGGAACTCAAAAGGAATATAGTAGTGATAGGGGATAGTTTAGTTAGAGGAATAGATATTGTTCTCTACAGCTGAGAACATGAGTCCCAAAGGCTGTGTTGCCAGGCTTAAGGACATCTCCTCAGAGGTGGAGAGGAACTTGGAGTGGAAGGGAAAGGATCCATTTGCCGTGGTCCATGTAGGTACCAAGGACATGGGTAGAACTAAGAAAGAGGTACTGCTAAGGAAGTATGAGCAGCTGGGGGCTACATTAATCAGGAGAACGAGAAAGATGATAATCTCTGGTTTACTACCTGAACCATGAGAAAATTCACATTCAGAGGGGCCGATTTTACCATTGCGTTGCGCCCGTTTCCGGGGCGTAAAGTGATTAGCGCAATTGAAAACCGTTGCCATTTTACGAGCACTGGATTTCCAGCACGATCAACTTCTCGTCAGAAATGGGCGAGAGGCAGATTAATGTATTTAAAGAAGCATTTACATGTCATTAGCGAGCCCGGCGTTCAATTGTCTGCTACCTTTATGACCTCGCTGGGAAAGGTCCTTGCCAGCAAAGAATAGACATGATTTCCTTGAATGGGGAGCAATGGACTTGGTCTCAGCGGTGGAACCGGAGGCCGTTGAAGCCCCCCAGGAAGGCTGAGGGCAAGGGAGGTGCCTCTTGGGCAGTGCCAGACTGGCAGTGCCATCCTGGTACCTGGACAATGCCCACCGGGCAGTGCCAGGGTGAGGCAAGTGGTGGAGGGCTCAATGGGGGCAGGGCCAATGCGGGTTGGGTGCCCGCTGCCACACTGCAGCGATTGGTGGGGGCAGGGAAGGAGAGGGGGCTCACTGCCACTCTGCAGCGATCGGTGTGGAGAGGGAGGGAGAGGGGGCCCGCTGCCATTCTGCAGCGATCGGTGTGGAGAGGGAGGGAGAGGGGGCCCGCTGCCACACTGCAGCGATCGGTGTGGAGAGGGAGGGAGCGGGGGCTCACTGCCACTCTGCAGTGATCGGTGTGGAGAGGGAGGGAGAGGGGCTCGCTGCCACACTGCGGCGATCGGTGTGGAGAGGGAAGGAGAGGGAGCTCGCTGCCACTCTGCAGCGAATGGTGGGGGCAGGGAGGGAGAGAGGGCCTGCTGCTACTCTGTAGTGATTGTTGAGTGTGGGAGGGAGGGGGGGCCCGCTGCCACTCTGCAACGATTGGTGGGGGGGCAGTGAGGCCGCGATCGGTGGGAGAGGGAGGGCCCGCGATCAGTCTGGGCAGCAGGGGGGTTCGACGGAGGCTGTATTTCGGGCCGCGGACCCCTGCAATGGTGGAGGGGGGTGGTGCTGCTTCAGGCTGCCTGCACTAGCAGGGGCCTGGCAGCTCTCTCTTTGTCTGTCAGACCCCTGCTACTGCTAATGTGCATGTGCAGCATCAGAGGCGCATGTCCACTACCTCCCTCTGCAGGCTTTTGGGTGCGTTAAGCCCTGCCCACAGGCTTTGCAGCAAGCAACAGGCTCACTCAGAATTTTGCAGGCAGATGCGTATGGGGGGGGGGGGGGGGGGGGGGGGGGCCTAAAAACACACCCAAAAGACGGACCTGAAACTCTCCCAGTTTCAAGTCTGCCCAGCACTTAGACAAAAAATGGTAAAATACCGCACAAGAGTATTGGGGGTGTGGGAGCAATGGATTTTGATTTGTGGGGCACTGGCGCACCTGTACTGGAAAAAGAAGGAACTGTACCACTGGCATGGCCTTCACTTGAACCATGTTGGGATCAGTGTCCTGGTGAATCATGTAACAAGGTTTGTTAAGAGCACTTCAAACTGAAAAATGGGGGAAAGGTTCATGTGTGGGAAGATTTAGACAGTTAACATGAAAGGGCAAGGTAATAGTACAGGGTAATAATAGGGGTAACAACAATCAAGAGTGTGACAGGAAGGAAGAGAGCTTACAACTGTAAGAATGCACTAGTAATTCTAATTAGATAGAATTAAAGACTCTTAATTTATGCAGCATTTGTAACAATATAGATGAATTGACAGCACAAACAGAAATAAATGGATAGGATATGATAAGATAATCAGAGATATGGGTGGGGGGCTATTTGGGGGAGGCAATGGCCGAGTAGTATTATCGCTAAACTATTAATCCAGAAACTCAGCTAATGTTGTGGGGACCTGGTTCGAATCCCACCGTGACAGATGGTGGAATTTGAATTCAATAAAAATATCTGGAATTAAGAATCTACTGATGACCATGAAACCATTGTTGATTGTCGCAAAAATCTATCTGGTTCACTAATGTCCTTTAGGGAAGGAAATCTGCCGTCCTTACCTGTCTGGCCTACATGTGACTCCAGAGCCACAGCAATGTGGTTGACTCTCAACTGACCTCTGAATGGCCTAGTGAGACACTCAGTTCAAAAGCAGCTAGGGATGGGCAATAAATGCTGGCCAGCCAGCGATGCCCATGTACCACAAATGAATTTTTAAAAATATGGTTGCAGAGTGACCAACCCTGGAAACTGAATAATCAAAGAGATTTGACATTTCAGAAGGATAGGAAGAAAGGTAAAAGGAGATGGAATAGCTCTGCCAGTAAAGGATGAGATCTGTAAAGTAGTGAGAAATTACCACGGCCCAGAAGATTAAGATATTGAATCACTTTGGGTGGTGATAAGAAATAGCAAGGAAATAAGTCATTGGTGGATGTAGTTTATAGGCGCCCTTACAGTGGCTACACAGTAGGACAGAGTATACATCAATGAATAATGAAGCTTGTAAGAAAGCTACTGCAGTCATATATAGATCTGACAAATAAAATTGGCAAAGGTAGCCTTGGGAATGCATTTATAGAGTGTATTCCGAACAGTGTTTTAGAGCAATATGTTCTGGAATTAACTGGTATTTTGGACCTGGTAATGTGCAACGAGATGGGATTAATTAATGATTTTAGTGTAAAGAATATTCTAGGTAAGAGTGATCATAAAATGAGATCGTTTTGGTGGACAAAACGCTCATTCATCACTTTCAACCTCATTCTGTCATGTTTCAGCCCATTGGGCTCTTGTCATCCTCAGAGACACCAGTCTCTCTGCGACCTGATGATCTGCTTCTGTGCTCGCCCTTGAGCTCCAGAGCTCTTACCTCATGGCTGGGTGAGTATTACCAGGTTTGGCACCCTACCACCATTGGCAGATTGCTCATGATTGTTGTGGCTTTTGTTTCTCCTGCAAGTAAGTGCAGAGCCCCATTGAATGCTGTAACTCTCACTTCCAACACCATACTGCAACCTTCAACCAGCCATGCTACTCAACTCAACCTCCAGCAAAGACTTGACCTACAGTGAAGACTAGGCGGAGACCCAGTGACAATGAAGAGGGTGTGTAAGACCAACCTTCGTGAAGAAGGCCCCGAGTTTGAAGGCGAGAGAGGGCAGACCTTGACAACCATTCCCAGCAGCTCGGTCAGGTTCATTGACACTGGTAGTATCAGAAATCTCAGACAGATAGCATAAAGTATTAAGTTATTCTGGCAGTTAAGACTTGTTTCGAATAGAGATTGTATGATAAGGATTTGTTAATAAAATTTGGGTTGCTATGTGGACTGAATCTTGTCCTTTGTCCACCTCGTGTGTAAGGGCACCTGGTAAATTGTTTTAACATGAACTGGTCAAAGTGTCTGCCCGTTTCTGGACAACACGGGTAACATAAAACTTGGCTGTAAAAGTTTCTATAGGAATGTGAAGAGAAAAAGATTGGTGAAGACAAATACAGGTCCCCTATAGTCAGAAACAGAGGAATTTATAAAGGGAAACAAATAAATGGTTGACCAACTAAATACATACTTTGGTTCTGCCTTCATAAAGGAGGACACCAGTAACATACCAGAAATGTTGGGGAACACAGGATTTTGTAAGAGGGAGAAACTGAAAGAAATCAGTATTAGTAGGGAAATGGTGTTGGGGAAATTGATGGGATTGAAGGCCAATAAATCCCGAGGGCATGATAATCAACTTGAGGAAGTTTCCCTAGAAATAATGGATGCATTGGTGGTCATCCTACAGATTGGAGGATAGCTAATGTAACCACATTATTTAAAAAGAGAGGTAGAGAGAAAATTGAATTATAGACCAATCAGCCTGACATCAGTAGTGGGGAAGATGCTGGAGTCCATTAAAAAAAATAGCAGAGCACTTGGGAAACAGTGGCCGAATTGAATAGAGCCAGCATGGATTTATGAAAGAGAAATCATGCTTGACAAATCTACTGGAATTCTTCAAGGTTGTAGGTGACGTCACAGGTGGAGAAGGTGGTGAAGAAGGCATATGGCATGCTTGCCTTTATAGGACGGGGCATAGAGTATAAGAGTTGGGGTCTGATGTTGCAGATGTATAGAACGTTGGTTCGGCCGCATTTGGAATACTGCGTCCAGTTCTGGTCGCCACACTACCAGAAGGACGTGGAGGCTTTGGAGAGAGTACAGAGGAGGTTTACCAGGATGTTGCCTGGTATGGAGGGGCTTGGTTATGAGGAGAGATTGGGGAAACTGGGGTTGTTCTCCTTGGAAAGACGGAGGATGAGGGGAGACTTAATAGAGGTGTATAAAATTATGAAAGGCATAGATAGGGTGAACGGTGGGAAGCTTTTCCCCGGGTCGGTGGTGACGTTCACGAGGGGTCATAGGTTCAAGGTGAAGGGGGGGAGGTTTAACACAGATATCAGAAGGACATATTTTACACAGAGGGTCGTGGGGGCCTGGAATGTGTTGCCGGGCAAGGTGGTGGAGGCGGACACACTGGGAACATTTAAGACTTATCTCGACAGCTATATGAACGGAGTGGGAATGGAGGGATACAAAAGAGTGGTCTAGTTTGGACCAGGGAGCAGCGCGGGCTAATTGTTCCTTGTTTCTCGTTTCAAGGCTTCATTCTATGATCATCTTGCTGGTGCCAGTACAGAGCGAGACTGCGGATAGTTGGGAACCTGTCTCTGGGGCAGGGAATTCATATGGTGTTCGTGGAAGTGGAAATGACTAGGGTTGGGAAGCATTTTCCGATCAGGGCCAGTGTGATCTCCTGGACTCGTTTCGATTGCCTCAGGGGGTCGGAGAGGAATTTCCCAGATTTTTTTTTCCCCATATTGGCCCTGGGGTTTTCACTCTGGTTTTTCGCCTCTCCCTGGAGATCACATGGTCTGGAATGGCGGGGTGGGGGTGAGTTAATAGGTTGTGATGAACAAAGCACCGTAGCTGTGAGGGACAGCTCGGTGGATAGGATATTGGTATCCTATTGGTATATTGGTATGAAGATAGGCTGGAAAATTGGGCGGGGATCCTGGATTCAGGATTCAATCCTGGACCGGGGGGCGGCGCGGGCTTGGAGGGCCGAAGGGCCTGTTCCTGTGCTGTATTGTTCTTTGTTCTTTGTTGTAGCTAGTAGACTTGATGAGGGGGAGCTAGTGAATTTTGTTTATTTAGACTTTCAGAAGGTTTGCAAAGCCCTACATAAGAGAGTAGCATGTAAAATTAAAGTGCATGGAATTGGGAATAGTGTACCGAGATGGATAGAACACGTCATCAGACAGGCAACAAAGAATAAAAAATAGATCTTTTCCCAAATGGCAGACAGTGACTAGTAATGAGCAGAACATTCATTTTAATACATTAGCAAGCTCTCGCTCCCAATATTGAGCCTGCACTGAATTTTCAGCTGGCACTGGCATGACATCACGTCGGTACCATTTACAACAGGTCTATTGAATTGTGAACCTGGCACCTTCACCTCCAAGAGGGGTTTTGGGGTGAGCGTTCAGGAAGCCAGCACCCTCCACAGTTGGGGGACACAGTTAGGTTCAACTTGGGGTGGGAGCCCCAGAATTGTCATTTTGGGGAGAGGGGTTGGGAAGGGTCACTTGCAAGCCTTCTCTACCCTTCATGTCGTGGTGCCCCTTGCTCTAAAGCGGTTGAGAAGGTTGGTATGTAGGCAGTGCTTCCCATGTCCTCCTTCATAAAGGAGGACATGGCATATTGCAGCTGAGGGAATGTCCTTCCTTAGTGGCGCTGGCAAGAGGATGGAAGGGATGTAGCACTGCCATTCTCACACTCCATAGGGCTGAGGCACTGGGTGAGCCCAGTGGCACCCACAAGCTTGGTGGCATGAACAGACAGGGTGGAGGCTCTATGGGTGCACAAAGTGAAATTTATTAACCAACATTCAGAATAAAATGGTGACTTTACTGCAACAGTGTCTGTATTCAGCCATGCCCACTAAGTGCTTACGGTTTCTTAATCTTCCTCATTCTCCCACTACGTCCAGGTGTCTTCCCCAGGATCCAAAGCTGAGATTAAGGCAGTCTGCTGACTTCCACACCCTTTGGCCTGAGATGACTCTGGCAGGCGTCCCCTGGGGAGCCAGGACCTTGAGGGTCAAGGCCTGCTTTTGGAAGTGCAGATGTTGGACTGCTGCCCTCCTCGGTGTCGGGGTGGAGGCGTGACAATCACAGGGAGGGGAGTATCAGATGGGCCAGAAACACCCAGGGTCCCCTGGCTGGAGGGCTCAGGCTATCTTCCTACCAATCATCTTCCCTTCAGGTCCCCAGTAGCTCCTGTGCTCCTCCATAGGATGGAGTGAGATCCGCTTATTGAACTCACCAAGGTGTGAGTATCTTTGCTGGTGCCAAGTATGGATGACAGCTGTGATTCATCTTCCATGGTGGAGTAGATGAAGTCCCCATCTGAACTACTGGAATCCGGTGGTTCCAGGGGGCACAAGGATGGTCTGGCCTGTTCCGGTGGTCGACCTGCAAGAGAAGGCGTATGGCATCAGTGCATTACATGGGACACTGAGGGAACATTGCTTACTCACTTGAGACTTGAGGAACGACATCATTTGTGTTGAAGATTTTCACGTATCTTTGCTGCCCCCACTTCACTAGCAGCGCAGGCACAGTCTTCCTTCTCCTCGGCTAGCTCGAGGGCCTGCTCCTCAAGTGTGTGAGGGTTCGTAACTCAGGTATGACTCCAGCTGGCTGTGTACGCTGACACTTGTTGGGCTCTAATTTGTGCTGCAATGACATGGATAGGGAGAGCATAGGTGGTGATTTAAGATGGTGATGAGGTGTGACAGACATGGGGACCTGGTGCCTGATGTTGGCAGAGACCATTGTGGCTGGGTGCAAGAAGGGGTTGGAGTGCAAGGGATGTGCGAGGCGATCCGGTTGGAAACTGGGGGATAGTTCACTTAGAACATAAACATAAGAAATAGGAGCAGGAGTAGGCCATCTAGCCCCTCGAGCCTGCCCCGCCATTCAATAAGATCATGGCTGATCTGACGTGGATCAGTACCACTTACCCGCCTGATCCCCATAACCCTTAATTCCCTTACCGCTCAGGAATCCATCCATCCGCGCTTTAAACATATTCAGCGAGGTAGCCTCCACCACCTCAGTGGGCAGAGAATTCCAGAGATTCACCACCCTCTGGGAGAAGAAGTTCCTCCTCAACTCTGTCTTAAACCGACCCCCCTTTATTTTGAGGCTGTGTCCTCTAGTTTTAACTTCCCTGCCCTACCTTCTCCTGTAGTGCACTTACTCTGACCAGGGCTGCCACTGCATCCCAGGCACGGTGGTCACCCTGCTGGACTGCCGTCTCCTGGAGCATGGGGCACAGGCTTTCCCACCGTTGCGTCACTCCCTCAAGCAGTCTGGTGAGTGCCTCCTCCATAAAGCACGGTGCTGGCTTTTTGACTGCCATCTCCTGCAGTTGTTGTGGAACAAGTGCTGGGGAGCCATATATATGGAGCTCCCCAGTACTTGCAGCAGTTAAGTCATTATGCAGCAGACGAATCAGTGGGAAGGTGCCGCTGGAGTAGTATGAAACTTGTGGGAATAAAAATTAATACTATGGAGCCGTAAGATTTGAGCCGTAAGATTCGGCCCGAAAACACGCCAGCGTTGTCAGCCTGAAGCATTCAATTTTCCGTGCCACAAACAACACTCTACTGTTCTTTGGTAAGATTTCAACCAAGGTGTCACCACCAGATCACATCCGCACACGTACGTTGGTAGTAGACCAGCAACAGAATTAGCAATAGCCGGTAATTTTATCATCCTTTCATCTGTGCGGGATATATGACCAAAAGGAAACCTGCAACAAATTCAAAGTAGGAAAGGGAAAAAGGATGTAGACCCTTATTTCACCATAGCATAGATTCAAAAATTTCTCTTTTTTCAAATTAACTCTCAAAACGTTTTGGGATCCTACAGGCAGAAACAGGACCCCAAAGGTCCCAAAATTTTTCAGGACCCCAAAGGTCCCAAAATTTTTCTCGGTACAATGTGCTAATGACTATAGAAACAGGAATATAGTGCACGTAACTGTACGGCTTGAAAAGTGTCCAGAAGATAGAGTTTCACATTCTTGAAGAATTCTGAATGATTCTGAGGGAACGGGCACCTGTACAAGATGGGCAGGTTGCATCTGAACAAAATTAAGACCAATATTTTTGCTGAGAGATTAGTGCTGCTTGGAAGAGTTTAAACTATTTGGGAAGGAGATGGGGAACCAGATAGGTACAGAAATTAAATCAGAAGACGACATATAAATAAGATTTAAATTAGAAATGAGCCAAAATTACATAAGCCAAATGGAGGAAAATAGCAAAAGTGACAAAGGTGGTTTGAATTGTTGTCGATCAATGTACCTGGTGTAACTAATAAGGTGATAGCCATGATGTGGAGTTGCCGGTGTTGGACTGGGGTAGGCACAGTAAGTAGTCTCACAACACCAGGTTAAAGTCCAACAGGTTTATTTGGTAGTACAAGCTTTCGGAGCATTGCCCCTTCAAGCTCGTACTACCAAATAAACCTGTTGGACTTTAACCTGGTGTTGTGAGACTACTTACTGTAACTATACTTGCCCAAGTATAAACCCTGATCTTAATCCTGCTTAACTGATGAAAATGAAGTTGGCAGGTAAGTAAAATGATAGTGGGATAAAATGATAATGGCCTTGCATTCCTTTCTGTTATGGTGCTGCCACTTTCTGCCACACTTCCCAAAGCCTGGGTGGCCACTTTCTTAAGTACTCTGCGATGTAGATTATCAGGCCCTGGGGATTTATTGGCCTTCAATTCCATCAGTTTCCCCAACACCATTTCTCTACTAATACTGATCTCCATCAGTTCCTCCCTCTCACTAAACCCTGTGTTCCCCAACATTTCTTATTTATATCCTCCTTCATGAAGACAGATCCAAAGTATATATTCAGTTGGTCAGCCATTTCTTTGTTCCCATTATAAGTTATCCTGTTTCTGACTGTGAGGGACCCACATTTGGCTTCTCCATTCTTTTTCTCCTCACATACCTATGGAAACTTTTATAGTCAGTTTTTATGTTCCCTGCAAGCTTACTCTCGTACTCTATTTTCCCTTCTTAACAGTCCCTTGGTTCTTCTTTGTTGAATTCTAAACTTTTCCAAATCCTCAGGTCTGTTGTTTCTCTTGGCCTATATGTATGCCTCTCTCTTGGACCTAATACTGTCTTTAATATCTCTTGTAAGCAATGGTTTGGCCACCTTTCCAGTTTTACTTCTGCGACAGGAATAAGCAATTGTTGCGGTTCACCCGTGCACTCCTTGAATATTTGGTGTGGCCTATTCAGCATCATCCCTTTAAGTAATGTTTCCCAGCCTATCATAGCCAACTCATGCCTCATATCGTCATAGTTTCCTTTATTAAGATTCAGGACCCTAGTTTCAGAATCAACTACAACATTCTCCATCTTGATGAAAAATTCTATCATGTTATGGTCGCTCATCCCCTTGGGGATGAGCGACCATAACACCCTAGATTGCCAATTATTCCTTTCTGTCTTGGGCTTTCTACCCAACTTCCTCAGGTGTCAATCAGCCTGGACCTCTGCTATTGCTTGACCTGCCTTGCTGAGGACAATTTATTTGGTCTCTGGAGGCATCTAGCTTTCATCCCATTTCCCAATCCTACTTGCAAACCATGACATCAAGACTTGACAGTTTCACAATATGTCACTTTCTCATTTCCAGCGTACTGAAATCCTTAACTATGCCTTTATCACATCCGGGCTAGAACAACATTCTATTTCTTAATTGTTCCCTACGCAAACATTTAACTCCTCTATAGTTCCATTGCACACATTCTATCTCACACTTAGTCCTGCTGACCTATATTAAACATATGTCTCAGGTGTTCCATACTGGCAAGGCTGTATTTATTTCCTATCTCTGCTGGTGATCTTCAGGAGCAGCAAGAATCCTTGTGGTGATGGTGCTCTGCTATTATGCAGGTATTTTAGGATTTTGACCCAGTAATGATAAAATAATGGTAATATATATTTATTTCAGGAGGATGTGTGACTTGGAAGGGAACTTGGGAGTGATGGTTTTTCCATCACCTGCTCAGCAGTAGAACTGCTGGGGACATCCAGCTGCTTAAGTGACCTTGGTGAATTGCTGCAGTGTATTCTGTAGATTGTATATTTTGCAGTTACAGAGCAATAGATGGGAAACTTATTCTGGCTGTTGCAAGATCGCCAGAGATTGTCTAGTCAGCAATCTTGGTAAGCTTTGCAATAAACTTGGGCATTGCTGCTTTTTTGCAGAGCCATAGTTATTTTATATGTTCACCCCAGTTCATACCTGTTTTACGAAGTTGTTCATTTCAATTGTTGTCAGGTGTCAGAGCAAACAGATTATCAGATGACCAATAAAATTGTTGTTAATGGGACTACCTCAGTTTCACTTAGGGGTTTTGATATTGACAAGTTCTGGGAGCAGCTTGCCAGGATTACTGCATCTGGGGCAACCAAATAATCAACAGTGTGGTTCTTTCAAAAGCAAGCGCATATCAGAGACAGAGAAAATGCAAGGAAAGGAAATCCTAAGCCAGCAACTCGTCCAAAACTCAATCATCTGTAGTTTGCTATATTCTATACTATTTGCAATAGAACTTTTTGGGTACAGATTGGCCTTAACATTTACCCACCAAAACCCTACCAACACCTCAGCTGATGAATATGGTCATCTTTGCCTTGAAGGACAAACAAGAATGTTAATAAGAGTACCAGTGAAGTATCATTTGGAGTTATTTTCTGAATTGGAGGAAGACCAAACAAAGCATGGAACAAATTAGATAGGTAGTACCAAAGACAACATTGCAATAGTTTACAGATTACAGACTACAGATGATTGAGTTTTGGACAAGTTGCTGGTTTAGGATTTCCCTTGCATTTTCTCTGTTTCCACAATCTCCGGTGCTTTATACAATCATTAAGGAATAATTGTTAGTTCCAAAGCGTACTATTCTACTCATGGCTTATATATAGCTACAAATTTCAGTTCATAAGTGATTCAATTATTTTGTGGAAACTGCCTTTTAGTCTTGAGTACAAATGTTGAACCATAATAGAATTATTTTCCTGTCCATATTATTTAATATTTTATATATACTTCATTAAGGTTCTCTTTTAATCACCATTGTTAGTTTATATATAAAACTGAACTTCATACACTTATCAGATATAACTCAGTTTGGATTCTCAGACTGTATTTTCCTGAAAATGCGAATATTACTTCCAAATATAGTAATGGTAAGGTAATATTGGAATAAAATATAAGAGCTCATTCGGTCTTGAAAAGTGGAGGCTATGGGCACATCTTTGAATGTGTGTTAGGTCATTTGCTCATAATAGTAGCTCTTGGCCTTTACACAGAGCTAATATTTATTGTGAGCGCTAGGTGTTGGTAACAGCAAATAAAAGCTGGAAATCCATTAGTCTGCCACTTGGTGGGTGACCTTCACAACCTATATTGTCTTGTTTGCTATTCAAAAGCCAACAAAAAAACCTAGTTATATGAGGATGATCCTGCAGTGAACTTTAAAGATGTAGATCATATATTATCTTTGTGGGGGCCGCAATCTCAAAATCCTGCTTTATAACTAACAAAGGTCATAAAGTGTCTTTTTCTCTCACACTTTTACAACAGGTTAGTAAAACGATGATGAAATTGCTGACTTGGAATGGCAGATTATTTTTCTAAGCGCCTAACAAAGTAAACAATAAAACAGCTCCAGTAGAGCTACATAACTATAGCAAACATTCAGATCTGTACGAGAGTTGAACATTCCACTGAAACTCTGAGGAAACTGATTGTAAAGCTCTGAGATAACTTTATTTTTTCACTGAATCCAATGACCAATAAGGAGCTTTCAGCCAAATAACTTCGTTTCCATGCCAACATTAAAACAGCCTCTAAACCAACCCCACACACATTCACACAATTACTTCTAAACATTTATATTGTGGATAGGTAATTGCAGTGCCCCTGAAAATAAAACAGTGATTTCATTAAAGTTTAATTCCATATCTCTAAAAACTCTCATATAAATTAAATGTAAATGGACCGAATGACTTGTACTAAGATTGTAAGAAAGTAGAAGAAATGTAAAGATATGCTAATTAAATCAAGGAGATTGGAAAATAGAGATTAAATGATTTAAAGAGTATTTGGCATCAGGTTGCATTTCTCACACTTAACTGGACTAATTGATTTAAAACTCAACTCCTGATCCCTGCTGAACAGAGTACACATGAACTTTGGATAGGAATAGAATCAAACTATGATGTCCCTCAGAATTGAGTGGACTGTCACACACAAACAATGGTCCCTCTAGCATGGTAAATGAAGGTTTCTGGTGGATGTTGGACCATACTGACGTAAAAGTTAGTGTCTTCGGTGGAGGAGAAAATGGCTTACTTACTTAGACTTAGTTCCTCTGATCCCATGCAGGACAATAGGGAACAAGACTCCTCCACCTGGTCCATCGCAATATCTTTTGCCCCAGACCAGCTGATTCCTCGCTCTTGGAGGTCTTCCTTAAATTTACTTCATTGAGTCTTCTTTGCCCAGTCCCATCTTCTTCTTCCACCTGGTGATGCACACTCTACTACCACTCTCAGGGAGGCAAAATACCTGTCTTGCCAGCCTCAGTCATCTATCCTGCAAGTGCCTCTGACCAATCCTCTGTAGCTCTTCATCATTGGCGATGCTGTCTCTTCCATGCCTTGCTGGCATAGATTGTGGTTAGTACCATTATGGACATGTAGAGTAGCAGGTTCATAGCCATATTGCTAGTGGCAGATGTCCAAACCATTCTTGTGTGGGAAATGTTGCTCTGTGGTGGATACCAATGTTGCTGACAATTTTATTGTAAATGTGTAACCTCTTTGTTAGAGATGTTTCTATTTGTTTTAGTTTAATCCATTAAACTGAGGAAGACTGTGTGACACATGATCATTCTTTCCTATTCTCTTACTGTGTGTGTGTGTGTAGTCGCAATTTTGACCCACCCTCTTGGGTTAAATGTGTGAATAAACTAAACTTCTGATTTAATGCTAAGAGAGTATGCTGCTAGTCACTTTAAAAATTGACTACACAAACAAAAGATTTTGGAATATGCACCACAGCCTATTTTTAAAACAAAAAACACCTCAGCTTACGGACAGACAGCGGTAGAATAAAGGATTTTTGTTTTGCTTCTCTCTCCTGTAACATTGTGATAGTGATTTAATGAGGTTGTCCAAGAATTTCATTAAATCTGCTACATGCTCATTGTTAACATCCCTGAATTATGCCTTTGAACAAATAATAGTAAATCATTCAGTTAACTGATATTATTTAATTGTCTTAAATTGCCTTTGACAGTTTCTGGGCAAGCACCATATGTGCTTAATTTTATGTTGTGGCTGCTAGCTTTGTCAAGAGTTTACAGGCTTTGCTAGGAACCCAAGCTATTTATTGATAAAATAAACTTGGTGCAGGAGTTTGCAGCCCTTGGCTGCCCTAAAGCAGCAGCTCCAGTCCTTACATGTCTACTATATGGCTGCTCCACGAGTCTCCTTGAGAGAGGACTCCACCCTCTGGTGTGATCACTCACTCTCAGTTTTCATTAGTCCCTCAAGTCAGTTGACTCACTTCTACTGGGGATCCGTTTAGCTTAGTTGGCTGGACAGCTGGTTAGTGATGCAGAGTGACAGCAACAGCATGGGTTCAATTCCTGTACCAGCTGAGGTTATTCCTGAAGGCCTGCCTTCTCAACCTTGACCGTCATCTGATGTGTGATGATCCTCACGTTAAATCACCACCAGTCAGCCTATGGTCATCTGGGACTAAGGCAACTTTACCTAACCTTTACTGTCTTAAAGAGACAGACACCACTTATACAGTAAACAATTTTCTAGTGTTTAGGTCCATCACATGATCCATACAAGCCTTTTGTCTAATCAACTAGATCATTCAGTGACTAATAAAGTTTATATAGAACAAAGAAAAATTTAAATCACTTCAAAAACAATCACAAACAAATCTGACCTATGATCTGTGTCGATTTTGTACTTATTAAATGTTTTCTAAAGTTCATTAAATTTATATCAGGAAATCAAAGAAAAGGATAATTGGCTATATTTTGGGTTTTTTCACGTTTATGTTGTCTGCTTCAATTGAATGATTTTAATCCATCCAAACTTGGCTGCTGGATGAATGCAAAATGGTAGCAGTTTATTTCATTTTGATGGAGGGAACAGGATTGAGATGCTTGATTTACATAATCATTTTGGTCATTAAAGATGTTCATTACAATCTTGGAGAAGTAATAGGTTTAAAATTCAGCTGATTTCCCGTGGCTGCCCAGAAATGGAAGCATAGTGACAAGTGGCCTTACAAAGGGCTATCAATGTTAGGGTCATGGGGAGAAAAGAAGTCATTTATAAAAGCACAAGACAGATTGAATGTAAAAGCACAAGACAGATTGAATGGCACAATGGGCCACACGGCATTATTTCTTCTCTGGTAACTTGATTTAAATCCAGCCAAGTAATGGCTTGCAAGTGTCTTTTCTTTGTTTACTGTGAGTGTGTTAATGAATTGGTCAGTTTGAATGCTTTTCCTAAAGTGTTTGAGTCTTTAACATAAGAGGGCTTAATACTTCTTTACAAATTGGAAATCTGAAATGAGAGCTAATTTTAACTTTTGAGTGACTGGCCATTAGACATGACAAAAAGACAACGTATACGCAATGCATTCCATATATAATTATGGTAAAGGGTAATACTGACCGTTCAACCCTTTACTCTAGTTTTATTTTTTTCTCATTCATTTTATCCTTAAATCAACATCACATAAACAGATTATCTGATCATTGTCAAATTGTTATTTGTTAGTTGCCACACTTCCTACAACAGTGACTACACTTCAAAAGTACTTCATTGGCTGTAAAATGCTTTGGAACATACAGTGGTAGTGAAAGATGATAAACGCAAGTCTTTCTCTTTTTAATCTTATTTGCTTAATGCATGGAACTACTTTTGTACCTGACAGATAATGCACTTACGTCTCAGGTGGGATAGTTTTTCCACTTATAGCATCTAATTAGGAACTAAATGGGCTAGATGCAGCGTGATTTCCTTTAATTCTGGCCCAACATATATTAATCCAAATTTGTGAAGAACATCTCATTGGACAATGCATATCTCATATTACATAGCAGTCACCTCACTCTTTCCCTACTTTACTCACTTTTGCCATTTTGTTGCAAGGTTGGCAGACTGAGGTCAAAATCATTTCACCTTAGTCCCTGCCAGAATGGTGGGATCATTTTTGGGGTTGCAAATTGACTCTTTGAACAGGATGCCTGGCTGTTTTTCTTTAGCAGAGCAAACCAATTGTTTTCCCTTGTCAGGGTTCCCTGACCAATTAGGGAGGGCAGGTAGAATGATAGGTCTATTCTGTCAAAAGAATGATTTCTAATTAAAGGGACCATAGCTTGGGTTAAAAAGACTCACAAGCACTTGGATTTTTGAGGTTGTATCAACTACAGGAATGGAGAGAAGATCTGGGAAGGCTGCTACCCAGGTCTCTCACTCAGACCTGGAGGCCCTGCTCCTGGCTTTGAGTGACTACAGTGTGGTCAGCTCTCTCAAGAGCGAGAGTAAAAGGACAAACTCTCCATACAAGCAGCTGTGGATGGAAGTGATGAGAAAGTTGCAGCAAAAATGTACTCCATCTGACTTGGAGACAGTGCACCAAGAGAATCTAGGAACTCAGCAGGGCTTGGCAGGTGAGTGACATGACATTTTCAGATGTCAATCCCTCACACTCTGAACTGGTCAATATTCTCCCACACAGGACTGCTAAGGTCAACTCACTTTGCAGCTCCTCATTTACTCTCCATTAATGATGTCCTTACCCCTCTTCACAAAAACGATTAAGAACACGCAAACCCCTTTGCTTTCTCTCCTTGCAGAAGAAGACGGTGCACAACTTAGTTTAGTTTTTTAGTTTACTTAATAGTGTCACAAGTAGGCTTACATTATCACTGCAATGAAGTTAGTGAAAATCCCCTAGTCACCACACACCAGTGCCTGTTCGGGTACACTGAGGGAGAATTTAGAATGGCCAGACTGTGGGGGGAAATTGGAGCACCCAGAGGAAACCCATACAGACATGGGGAGAATGTGCAAACTCTGTACAGACAGTGACTCAAGCCAGGAATTGAACCCGGATCCCTGGCGCTATGAGGCAGCTGTGCTAGCCACTGTGCCACACTGGGTGAAAGGCACGGACACAGTGAGGATGGGGATGCTGTCCTTCAGTGACAGGCACCTTTTTGGCTATTGGCAATGCATGCCCACCTGCTTCACTCAAAAAGTTGCTGGAGGAGGCTGTGGATGTCAGCAATGACCTGCGGTGAGAATTTGAACCTTCTAATGCACTGGTGCTCAGAAATGTCAAGACATCTAATTCTCTATATGCAATCGCCTTGGTGACTGGTAAATTGCTGACACCTCGGGAAATACAATCCTTGGCTGGGAAATCCCGCTTTCAGGATTTACACAGTTCATAATTGACTTCTGAACAACCTCAACTACTTCTTAACGATTCAACGGACAGACCAAAGGCAATTTCCCACTCTTTCAGCCGAGCTGGGGAAAGCTGGAAGAGGATGGGATCATGTTTGGATCCCAGCCTGACATCAAATTTAGGGAGTTTCCCATGCATCGGAACCCACATCCACTGGGCTGAGAACATTCTGGCCATATTGTTTGACACTGTGATTTGAAATACATGACAATTCAGTTATGAATATTTATGGTATCAAACATAGATAGCTATCACTAAAAATCTTATTTCGATTGTAGTGAGAGTTGATTGAAAGCGAAAGTGAAAAATCAGTTTGGTTCCACAGGCGGGCAGGAATGTCTGAAGAATAACCAGTCGTGGCAATGCAGGACTACAGATGAGCTGTACCAAAGATACACGCTGTGGCAGACGGAAGATCTGCATACCTCAGCGACATATCACACAGCCGATTCAAGCCCGCGCGGAATTATATCGGGATAGACAGACAGGCAACATCTCGAAACACTTCACAGACAATGCAATATTTTTCAGTCAAAATGTAGATCCCACTTACTGCAGTAAGATAAATGTCCTTAAACACATCTTTAGTCCAACAGGTTTATTCGAAATCACGAACTTTCGGAGCGCTGCTCCTCTATCAGGTGAAGTGGAGAAAGGCACGCAGACACAGAATATATAGGTGGAATGGCGATAGTCCGACACACAGGTAATCAAGAGTGTCAATGGATAAGTACAGAGGCAGCTGGCCTACACTGCACTACTGTGTACTTTTGAAAGTTTGCAAACTGAAAGTTTGTGATTTCGAATAAATCTGTTGGACTGTAACCTGGTACCATTTGATCTCATCTTGTCCATCCCAGTCCAACACCGGCATCTCCATATCATGTAAAAATCTGGTAGCTGTTATAATTTTTTAATTTCAAAAACAAACTTTATTCATAAATAATCTGAAAAACTTTACAGAGATGACATTTCCAATCATTACAAACAGTGAAAAACAGTAATATTTACAATTTCCTTAAATATATATTATAAAAATCCGTGAAATACTATATAAACCTATTCTGCCACTTAGCCTTTTACATCTCTATCTAACCAGGCACCGTGGCCTATCAGGGTCAGTATTGGCTCAGTAGAAGCACATTCACCCAGTTGTCAGAAGGTTGTGATTTAAGCCCAACTTCAGTTGACACTCCAGTGGAGTGCCGAGGGAATGCTGTTCTGTTAGAGGTGCTGATGAAATGAGATGTTAAGCGTAAGGGTCCACTGCCTCAGTTTGATGTAAAAGATCCCAGAGCAGTATTGCAAGGACTGTTCCAAGTGTCCTTCCTGGTCAATGTTTCTTCCTCAGCATGCAAAAAAATGTTTAAGGACATTTATTTTACTGCAGTAAGTGGGATATCGCGACCTGGTATCCCTAGGTTAACAGGGACTATCTTTCAACTGAAAAATATTGCATTGTCTGTGAAGTGTTTCGAGATGTTGGTGCCTGTCTGTCTATCCCGATACAATTCCGCGCAGGCTTGAATCGGCTGCGTGATTATGTTCTGTGATATGTCTCTGAGGTATGCAGATCTTCCGTCTGCCACAGCGTGTGTCTTTGGTACAGCTCATCTCTAGTCCTGCATTGCCACGGCTGGTTATTCTTCAGACATTCCTGTCCGCCAGTGGAACCAAACTGACTTTCCACTTTCGCTTTCAATCAACTCAGTACAATCGAAATAAGCGATGTTAATGAGCACTTGGATCGAAGGATGGAGATGGGCAATTGGTCGCTCTAAATTGATAAGATTTGCCTGAAAATAACAGGTAAGAGGGCCGAGAAAAGTACAACTTTATTCTGCTTCTATACCTTGTTATTGTGCTCACGTGTGTGTAAAATATTTCATGCAAAAAAAACTTGAAGCTACGTTTAACAGTTGTTTATTTAATGTTGAGTTAAACATCATGCGAAAATAACAATTAAACTTTGAAATAAATTAATGAATGCAGCAGAGAAAGATTGTAACCTGGCTACACAATGTCTATGTCTAAATACCTTGATCATGTTATAAATAATCTAACGTTTCTCAATTGTTTGGTCTAGATACCACTGCCAATCTATTAAACAACTTTAAATTATATTAATATAATTCCAGCAAATAAGATTTCGTCTGGTCGCTATCTGAAAGTCTCTAATACATAACGGCCAGTGTAAATCCATCCTGAGTGTTCCAATAAGATCAACACCAAGTAGTCGTCTTCAAGTGAAAGCAAAAATATTGCTGAATGATTCAAAGTATAACTGGGGACGCTGTCACTGAGCTGAGAACTCCTAAAAAGTCGCCGCCTCTCAACAAAATCGAATTTATTTTGCCCGAATTAATTATCTCCCAGAATCATAAATCTATCCATAACATCAGCCCGGTGCTTATTCCATTTTCCTGTCCCATCCTACAAATCCAACAATTAAATCTAACTCAGAATCCAAGAGACAGCCATGTCTCGTTTTCAGGAGTCCAATATAAGGGTCAAGAAATCGAATTGGCGATATTCTCTATCCTGGATGTCAGTTCATGATCTTCGACAAAATCCGCAAAGATTTTTTAAAAAATAAAATGAATTAATTTATTCTCTTGACACGAGTACTGCTTGCCAAAAGAGAAGCAACCATGAACACTGAAGAGGCAAGGGCTAACACACAAAAATAATATGAACTTGGAAACGAACAAGGGACAAATCAACAGAAATATATTTACAGTTGTGTTAGGAAAATGAGGAAGGTTAGGAGCAATATGGTCCTCAAAGTTGACAATAGTAATATTGGCCAGAATCTTTTGCAATTACAAGATTTTTTGGGCATTGAGGTCATTTCCATGTGCCACCCTGTTAGGGTCAGCAGTGCGTGGTGGGAGGATATTCCGGGAGGTGACCAATTAGCAAGATACCAGCATTTCATTCAACCACTCCGAAGTGTTGCCGAGTTCCTGGCACAGCAACGGACCCATGTGACACTGGGAAAGTTCTGTTAATGCCAGAAAAAAAACCTTGATTGTGGTATAAATTATGTTGAATCCCTGTCTGCATCCATTGAAGATTTGCCAGTTTCAGTGGCTGGCCACCTAATGAAAATCGTTCTAGGTCAAGGAGTTGTCCCAACAGGATTTTCTGCTATTTTCAGCACCCTGTCACCCCCGCCCCCGCCCCCCCCCCCCCTCCCCAGTACCACCACCACCAGCCACAGGGGAAGTTTCCATCTATCCTCAAAGAAAATATTGAGCATGTTGAATTATTATTTTGGTCAGTATTGTCTTCTTGCACTCAGCAAGGGGGAGGGGTGCACACTGTGGTGAGCACTCCTGCCTCATAGCTCCAGGAATCCTGGTCCAATTGTGACCTTGGGTGACTGCCTGTGAGGAGTTTGCACATTCTCCCCATGTCTGTGTGGGTTTCCTCCCGGTACTTCAGTTTCCTCCCTCAGTCCAAACATGTGCAGGTTAGTGGATTGGCCATGATAAATTGCCCTTTAATTTCCTAAAATGTATAGGTTAAATGGATTGGCCATGGTAAATGTGTGAAGTTACAGGAATAGGGCGGGGGAGAGTGCCTGAGTAAGATACTCAGCCAGAGAGTTAGTGCAGACTCGAAGGGCCGAATGGTCTCTTCTGCACTATAAGAATTCTATGATTCGGCTTCAAACCCTGACCACCTCAATGAATATCAGGCTTGGCATGATGCTGAAATCATCTTCCGCCACATTCATCTCTGTGCTCACGTCTTTGGGCAAGAATCCTCTGCCGCTCAAAACATCCTTTCACCTGCCTCCAGCATTCTCCCTCCACCTGGACCTCTCCTCCTGGCCTCTTACCTGATCTTGATGTTTGCATTGAGAACTGTAGGCGTGACATCAGCTATCTCAATTTCTCTGCTCTTCTCACCCACTCTAATCTCTCTCCTTCTGAACTTGCTGCACTCCAATCTGTCAGGTCCAACCCTGACTTTTTCATCAAACCCACCAACAAGGGTGGGCCTGTTGTTGTCTGATGTATTGACCTCTACCTCGCAGAGGCTGAGCGCCAACTCCCAGATACTTCCTCTTACCATGACCATGACCATGACCTCACCACTGAGCATCAACCTGCCCAGTTTAAATTTGAACAAAGCTGAGAATATAACTGCTCCATTCTGCATTCTCCATGGCAAAGTGTCCACCAATCAGAGTCCACTTGCCCACCAATCAGTATAAATTGTTCTCTCATTATAGTTTGGTAATTTCTTGTGAGCGATCCTGATGAGTGCAAGGCATAAATGTTTGTGGTGTCTGTGGCCACTGTCTGCTGGTCACTGCTGGGCTGTCCAGTGGCGACTGTCGGGCACTGCCTGTGTGCCAATTGAGCCCCACTAGGTGAGTACAGCCTGATTAGCAATGCCTAGCCACATCCCCAACCATCTAGGCATTTCAGTGGCCTCCAACCCCCCGGCATGACCATCGTGCCAGGTCTCCACTCATGGACAGTCGTGATTCTTGCTGTTATTACACTGCACCCAAAGGCTGGTGAATTCCGTGTGCTGGTTTTTGAATGGGCTATGCAGAATTAAGTGCTACTTTAAATATGATAATCAGACTCGCGCCCTTTCTGGGCACAATCTGGTTCCTTGGAAGGGGCTGGGGAATCACAAACTGTTTGGCGCCAGGTGTGAAATGGATTTTTAGGATCGCATGTTGTTCTCTGGGACCAGCGTGAGGTCAGAGGATCACCCCTTGTATTTTTGATCTACCAATCTTCATTCTCCTGTCTTTCAGTGCTTTTCTCCAGTTTTCTAGATATTCAGTCATGTTTGCATCAATCCCACCTAATGACTCAAATGTCATCTGCAAACATCATTACTATTGCAGTTCCCATCTCGCTTGCCCAGTTAGAACATCCATGACCTTCAGGAAGAGGAAGGGACTTAGTGCCAGTCTTTGGTGCAATCTAACTTTGGCTTTGGAAGTGTTTTGAGAGCTGCAACTGACTACCCTACATATAATTTACTAGATTACATTATGTAAAAAACATTTCTCCTCTCCTAGAGCAGCTGAGCGACAGTGGATAAATTTCCGTGGATGCCCGATAGCTACCACTCCTACCCCTGTGCCTCCTCCCCAGTCATCAAGTATGAACCTAGGCAGTGGATTTTATTTAACCAGAGGGACTATCACAGCCAACCACAATAGCATCTCCATGGGCGGCACAGTAGCACAGTGGTTAGCACTGCTGCTTCACAGCTCCAGGGACCTGGGTGCGATTCCCGGCTTGGGTCACTGTCTGTAGAGTTTGCACATTCTCCTTGTGTCTGCGTGGGTTTCCTCCGGGTGCTCCGGTTTCCTCCCACAGTCCAAAGATGTGCGGGTTAGGTTGATTGGCCCTGCTAAAATTGCCCCTTAGTGTCCTGTGATGTGTAGGTTAGAGGGATTAGTGGGTAAAATATGTAGGGATATGGGGGTAGGGCCTGGGTGGGATTGTGGTCGGTGCAGACTCAATGGGCCGAATGGCCTCTTTCTGTACGGTAGGGTTTCTATGATTCTATGATTCATGCCACATCCAAACATATGCACTTTGCAGCACGAGTCATTGGATAGTGCTCTAGATTGGGAGACTGAGGTAATTTCTCAACTCTGTAATCCAGGAGTGATAAATGTACTGTAGCGTGCCTATTGTTGCCACACCTAAAGTAAGCTCACTCAGTGCAGCTTACACACCAAAACTGGGACTTTTCATGGTCCACTTGGTTTGGTTCCATACCAGGCAGTGTATTTATCAAACAAGCCATAAAAGGAGTTCCAACAGAGTGGTCTTGATTTTTTAAAAATTATTTGGACAGCAACAAATCACATGTTAAAAACGTAAGCTATTGGTATCTCTGTAACGAATACATGATGCATGATTGGGATTTGCATCTGCCCTTCATTCTTAACTTCCTCTCTCTAAAAAATATCTTCCTGAAATTCAAATCCAGTCACTCCTTGGGCTCAAAAGTTGAACAAATGAAATGTCCTAAATGAAACTACAAACTCATGATAATCAAACAAATGCTAAATATAAGGATCAATTTTGGTCTCCTCATGAGGGCCCATAATCATAGATGCCAATCTTCGCCAAATTTGATTCACTCCATGCCAACAAAACAAAGGACAACTCCAATTTAAGCAATTACTACCCCATCAACCTCCTCTCGATCATCAGCGAGTAGATGTTGTCGACATTACCATCAAGTGACATTTACTCAGCGATAATCTGTTCACTGATGCTCAGTTTGAGTTCTGGCAGGACCATTCAGCTCCTGACTTTATTATAGCCTTGGTCCAAACATGGACAAAAGAGCTGAATTCAAGAAGGGAGATAAAAGTGACTTCCCTTGATATCAAGGCAGCACTTGACTGGATATGGCATCAAGGAGCCTTAGCAAAACTGAAGTTAATGGGAATCAGGGAAACTCTCCACTGATTGAAGTCATATCTCATACAAAGAAAGATGGTTATAGTTGTTGGAGGCCAATCATCTTAGTCCCTGGACACTGTTGCAGGAGTTCTTGAGCAAGCATCCTAAATCCAATCATCTTCAATTGCTTCATTAATGAACTTACATCATCATGAGCTCAGACGTGCAGATGTTCACTGATGATTGTATAATGTTTAGCACCATTCACAACTCTTCAGATACTGGTGCAGTCTGTGCCAATATGCAGCAAGACCTGGACAACATTATGGTTCGGGTTGATAAGTGTGAACCCCTCCCCTCCACATCCACATTCTGGGGCCTCCCATTGAGCTGAAATCTACCTGGAGTGGCCATATAAATACTGTGGGTGCAAGAAAATGTCAGAGACTAGGAATTCTGAGGCAAGTAATTCACTTCCTGACTCCCCAAAGCATGTCAACCATCTACAAGGCAGAAGTCAGGAGTTTGGTGGAATATTATCCCCTTGCCTGGATAACACGCAAGAAGCTCAACACCATCCAGGGAAAGGTAGCCTGCTATATTGGCACCCCATCCATCAACTTAAACATTCACTCCCTCCACCGCCAATGTATAGTGGCAGCAAATGTGTACTATATACAAGATACACTGCAGCAACTCACCAAACGTGCTTTGACACCATCTTCCAAACCTGTGACCACTACTACATAGAAGGACAAGGGCAGCAGATACATGGGATCACCACCATCTAAATTTCCCTTCCTAGCCATACGCCATCCTGGCTTGGAACTATATTGCTGTTCCTTCAACTGTTGTGGGATCCTGCAACTTCCTTCCCAGCAAACTATGGGTTAACCTGCTCTAGATGGAAGGCAGTTCACCACTATAAGGGTAATTATGAATGGGAAATAAACACTGCCTTTTCAGTAATGCCCATGAAAGAATAAAAATATATAAATTCAATAGTTATAATGCATAAGCAGATATTAACAGTTTTCACTCAGATCACTCCATGTGACTAAAATAGGTATCAAACTGCAGGTTAGAAGTTCTAATTAATTGATGTTTTTTATCTTTCAGCTCTGCCCAAAACTGATGCCTGAAAACTAGTTTTTTAGTGAATGACATATGTTTAGGGATACGAGAACTTAAAGCACTATCAAAATAAAGACAAATAGGATTAAGAACACAAAAACATTCTACGGAGGGAAAAACAATCAAAGTCACTCGGAAAGGAGTGAAGAGCTTCAAGCAAGATATGGAAACACTCAAGTACTGTCAATTACAGAATTCAAAATCCAGCTTAAATTATATTTGTGGCCATTCTGTAGCTCTTGTTACTGAATGTTCCAACAAATCAGTTTCTACTGATACAGCTGAACAGAAGAAAGATACAGAAAATCTTCAAGTTTCACGGTAATGACCTTTTTTGTTGTTTTAATTAATCTAAGGATTTAATTTTCTCTGAATAAACAGAAAGATTTATTTTGTAGTGTTCAGTAATCCAACTACTTACAGGAAAAAATAAACTTTGATGTTTATTTTATTAATTGTGGCACAGTGGTTAGCACTGCTGCGTCACAGCGCCAGGGACCCGGGTTCGATTCCTGCCTTGGGTTACTGTCTGTGTGGAGTTTGCATGTTCTCCCCGTGTCTGCGTGGGTTTCCTCCGGGTGCTCCCGTTTCCTCCCACAGTCCAAAGATGTGCAGGTTAGGTTCATTGGTGATGATAAATTGACCCTAGTGTCAGGGGGGGGGATTAGCAGAGTAAATATGTGGGGTTACGGGATTAGGGCCTGGGTGGGATTGTTGTCGGTGCAGACTCAATGGGCCGAATGGCCTCCTTCTGCACTGTAGGGATTCTATGATTGGGATTCTATCATCATTTAAACTTGTTGAAAGCGATGATCAAAATTATTTCCATGCTAGCTCTATAGCAAGCTATACTTAACAATTTCTAAGGCATTTGTATTTTGTATGTATCTGGAATTTTTGATGATCTGCATGTTGAAAAATCCAAGTTTTTAAATAATACCTGATAGAAGACCTCTCATGTTGCTTGGTAGGTAATGCATTGCCTACTGTAGTAGGAAGCCACACAATAAGTTCAAGATGAAATAATAGAGCCAGACTTTCTGTTGTTGAATAGTCTTCAGTAACATATTTGCAAAAGTATGTGCATAGATGTCAGGCAAGGATAGGGTCAAGTTCAATTCTGACATATCCCATGTTTGAATAGCTGACCAGCTTACAGGTTCTTCATTTTCTCTGGGCTAGCAGCACACATCAGTTAGTTAGGAGGCCCAGGGAAGCTAGCCCCAAAACACAAAATCTCAGCATACAAGTTTTTATTGGCCTAAACATGGCCTCTGACATCAGAGGAGAGATATAGTGCCAATGGAAAGTAATTCCTATTTGGAATATTCTCAGCCTCGGCCCCGCCAATGCCCAGTGAACCGGGTGGTTGGTTGAATCTGGCATACAACAGCAGAATGGGGACGTTTAAGGGGTTTTGGGGGCTCACTTGAAAGATGGCAAATTGTGGAAATATAAAGATTACTTGGGCAGTAACAAAAGGCTAGTTGGCCAATGTTGATTTCGTCCACAACCTCCGCAGAAAGGTATCTATAGTATAACCATTGTGGCACAGAGGCTCATCACTGTTATTCAAAAAGGTGACTGCTTCCTACCGCAAGTTACTCTGTAAAGTCAGAATTGGAGATTTTTAGCTCCTATTGTCTAGGATAATATATGCCATTTGAGAAAATGCAGGGAAATGACAGGAGCTATGGAATTATGCATCAATAAGTGTCAGTCCTTCCAGTTAAAAATAAAAGGCTGGGTTTAAATATTTAAACTACTGTGGCTGCCAGGGCTATGCATATGGTGTGTGTGTAATATACAGTAAGAAAGAGAATGTATTGTTCAGGGAGCGTCTGTAATATATTCAGAAGATGAAATTGGTGCATAATAGTGGCATAAAACAGTTTCTTAGTGTATCAGCAGCAGGTTTTACAGAGTGCACAATTTTTATTTCCTCTCAGCACTTGCCCTATCAAGCCACCTCAGAATGCTCTGAGAGTCAGCACGTAACATGCACCCTCTGCTTCTCGGAAGGCCACTGCCACCAGATGGCCGACAGTTCTCCAGTCCATCCAGGCATAGTGCTGCAGTGGCCAGAAAAGATACTGCAGTGCTCTGTCTGGAACTAAGTCCCTGAACTGTTCTCAAGGTAGGTCCTGGGGCTCCCGGGGTGCGAGGGTAGATTATGCCCAGGGGGGGTCATGAGTGGGGGCAATCGTAGCATCATGGGAATGCTGGGGGGGGTGGGGGGAATGGCCGGAGCTCCCAGGTCTTGGATGGGAGGGTATCCCAAATCTGAAGGGTTTTTTAAATTGAGGAGCCCCCCTACCCAAAATGGAGAAAAGTTTATTTCTCTGCTTCCCACCTTATTTGCATCTGCCTCCCACCAGCCTAAAAATTGAGGTTCGGCAGGAAGAGGCCCTTAAGTGGCCTAAGGACTTTAATAGGTGAAAGGGGGGTTATCCGCTTGAGGCCCTGCCCTCTCAACCATGAAATTGCCCTAGGTCAGATCCCAGGAGGAATTCCGTCCATACAATTCCGTACCTACCTCAGAACTCGCCTTGGGAGAGCGTAAAATTCTGCCCTTTGGATTCCAATAAGATGACCTTTCATTCTTCTAAATTCCAATGAATATATGCCCAACCTGCTCAACCTTTCCTCAAATGACAACCCCTATTATCTAAGAAATTTGTCTAGTAAACCTACTCAGAACCACTTCTAATACAAGCATATCTCTCCTGAAGTGAGGAGACAAAAACAGCACAAAGTGGTGTGGTGTGATCTCACCAATGCTCTGTACAGTTGTCACAAGACTTCCCTACTTTTATATTCCATGCTTCTTGCAAGAAAGGACAATATTCCATGTAACTTCCTAATTACTTGCTTTTTATACATGATAACGTTTTGTGAACTGTACTCTGTACTGCAGCATTCTGCAGTCTTTCTCCATTTAAATAATAATCTATTTTTACATTCTTCCTACCAAAGTGTACAATCTCACTTCTTTCCACATTTTATTCCATCTTATCATCAGAAAATTTAGCTACAATACAGTCTGTTCCTTCATTAGATCATAAATTGTTGAGGCCCCAGCCTCAATCAAACAATCAAAGTCACTCGGAAAGGAGTGAAGAGCTTCAAGCAAGATATGGAAACACTCAAGACCTGTCAATTACAGAATTCAAAATCCAGCTTAAATTATATTTGTGGCCATTCTGTAGCTCTTGTGACTGAATGTTCCAACAAACCAGTTTCTACTGATACAGCTGAACAGCGTATGTTACTCCCTGCAACACTCCAGTAGTTACAGTTCACCAAGTTGAAACCGATTCATTTATTCTGATTCTCTATTTCCTGTAGGAAATACATCACCTCTCACCCAAAACTATGCGCTTTTATATTGTGCAGTAACATTTCACGTGGCACCTTATTGAAGACTTTTGGAGATCCCAATTTACTGTCCTTTTAATCCACCCTGCTTGTTACACCTTCAAAGAACATACAGATATATAAAAAGGAGCAGAAGCAGTCCATTCAGCCCCTCGAGGCTGCTCCATCATTCCCTCACCTAACAAGAATCTATCTACCTCTGCTTTAAAAATATTCAATGAGCCCACCTGCACTGCCTCCTGAGGCAGAGAGTGCCAAAGTCGCACAACCCTCTGAGAGAAAAGAATTCTCATCTCTGTCCTAAAAGGACAACTCCTAATTTTAAAACAGTCCCCTAGTTCTGGACTTAACCGCAAAAGGAAACATCCTTTCCACATTCACTTTGTTAAGACCATTCAGGATCTTATATGCTTCAATCAAGTCACCCCTCAGTCTTCTAAACTTCAGTGGGAACAAGCCCAGTCAATCTAGTAAATCTTCTCTAAACTGCATCTATTGCATTTACATGCTTAAATAAGGAGACCAAAACTGCACACAATGTTCCAGATATAGTCTCACCAATGCTCTGTATAACTGGGGCGGCACGGTAGCACAGTGGTTAGCACTGCTGCTTCACAGCTCCAGGGACCTGGGTGCGATTCCCGGCTTGGGTCACTGTCTGTGTGGAGTTTGCACATTCTCCTCGTGTCTGCGTGGCTTTCCTCCGAGTGCTCCGGTTTCCTCCCACAGTCCAAAGATGTGCGGGTTAGGTTGATTGGCCATGCTAAAATTGCCCTTAGTGTCCTGGGATGCGTAGGTTAGAGGGATTAGTGGGTAAATATGTAGGGATATGGGGATAGGGCCTGGGTGGGATTGTGGTCGGTGCAGACTCGATGGGCTGAATGGCCTCTTTCTGTGCCATAGGATTTCTAAGAAACTTATTTTCAATTTCTTTTATAATAAAGGATAGTTTACCATTAGCCTTCATAATTGCTTGCTATACCTGCAACCTAACTTTTTGTGACTCATGCACTGAAACACTTAGATCACTCTGCACCTTGGAATTCTGTAGCCATTCTCCATTTAAGTATTCTTCCTATGAAAATGAACAGCTTCATATTTTCCAACATTATACTCCACCTGCCCAATTTTTGCTCATTCATTTATCCTATCTACATCCATCTGTGGCAGGCAGCGTGGTGGCACAGTGGTTAGCACTGCTGCCTCAGAGCGCCAGGGACCCGGGTTCGATTCCCAGCTTGGGTCACTGTCTATGTGGAGTTTGCACATTCTTCCCATGTCTGCTTGGGTTACCTCTGGGTACTCTGGTTTCCTCCCACAGTCCAAAGATGTGCTGGATAGGTGGATTGGCTATGCTAAATTGTCCCTTAGAGACAGGGGAACTAGCTAGGGTAAATGCATGGGGTTACGGGAATAGGGCCTGGGTGGGTTTGTGGTCGGTGCAGCCTCGATGGGCTGAATGGCCTCCTTCTGCACTGTAGGATTCTATAATTCTATGATCTACAACCTCCTTATTTCCTCTTTACAATACTTTTCTACCTATCTTTGTGTCATCTGGAAATTTACCTCCCATGACATTTCCCCCCTCATCTGAGTCATTGATATTAATTGTAGAAAGTTCAGGCCTTAGCACAGTCCTCTGTGGGACTCCACTCATCACATCCTGCCAATCAGCAAAATACCCATTTATACATACTCTGTTTTTCTGCCAGCCAGCTAGCCAATCTTCTCTCCTTGTTAATATGTTACACCTACACCATGAGCTTTTATTTTCTGCAAGAACCTTTGACATGGCACTTTATCAAATGCCTTCTGGAAATCCAAGTATAGCCCATCTACAGGCTCATCTTTATCCACAGCGTATGTTACTCTTTCAAATAACTCCAATAAATTGGTTAAACATGATTTCCCTTTCACAAAACCATGCTGACTCTTCCCGATTACCTTGAGTTTTTCAAAGTGCCCAGCTATAGCTTCCTTAATGATTGATTCTAACACTTTCCCCATGACAGATGTCAAGCTAGCTGGTCTATAGTTCCCTGATTCCTGCCTCCCTCTTTCAATAGAAGGGTTAAATTTGCTACTTTTCAGTTTGATGGAACCTTTCGAGAATCTAGCAAATTTTGGAAAATCAACAGCAGTTCATCTACTACCTCATTAGCCACCTCTTTTAAGACCCTAGGGTGATGTTCATCAGGACCTGAAGACTTGTCAGGCCATAGACCCATCAGTTTGCTTAGTACAGCTTCCCTAGTGATTGTAATTTCACCAAATTCCCCTCTCTCTTCCATCTCTTGATTTTCATCTATTACTGGAATATTTTTTGTATCTGTTATAGTTAAAACAGAAGCAAAGTATTTGTTCATTTCATCCACCATTTCATAATTATCTACCATTAATTCATTATTGTCACTCTCAGGACCAACATTCACTTTACTAAGTCTTTTCCTTTTTAAGTAGAAACTCTCGCTATTTGTTTTTACATTTCTAACTACTTTACTCTCATACTCTAATTTCTTTCTCCTGATTAATCTTTTAGTCATTCTTTTCTGTTCTTTATATTCTGACCAATGATCTGACCTGCCACTCATCTTTATGCAGTTAAGTGCTTTTACCTTGAATTTGATGCTTTCCTTCTTTAGTTAATCATGGATGATGGGTCGTTCCCTTAGAATTTATCTTTATAGAAGGAATATACTTCTATGTAATCTGAAATATCGCCTTAAATATCTGCCACTGCTTCTCTATTGATGTATTCCCTAGCCTAATGTCCCAGTTCACTACAGCTAGCTCAGTTTTCATTTATGTGTGGTTACCCTTATTTAAGTTTAAAATACTAGTCTTAGATCCACTCTTTTCCTTTTCAAACTGGATGTAACATTCAATCATATTGTAGTTGCTGCTGCCTGGGGGTGCCTTTACTCTGAGAACATTAATTAATCCTGTGATATTACACATGTTATAACATGCTCTCTGATTGGCTCCAGAATGTGTTGCTCTAAGAAACTGTCTTGAAAGCTTTCTATGAACTCTTCATCCAGATGACTACTGTCAATCTGATTTTTCTAGTTGTTATGATGACCACAAACACCATTGGAGATCATCAATAGAACTACCCGTGGGCTTCGTGGAGTACAAGTTGCCTTATTGAGCTAGTGGAGTTACTTCTTCCATGCTAACAACATTGAAGGAGACAAAAAACAAAAAGTGATAATGCTAACAGCATGCGGGGCCCCAACTTTCAGCATGATAAGAAGTCTGACCTATCTGGATGCCCTGACTCAAAAACTTTTAATGAACTGGTGGACCTGGTAAAAAAGCACCACGAGCCAAAGATTCCAGTAACTCTCCAGCAATATTGTTCCAATATGTCTGGGAAAACTCTTGGGGAACTTATCACTGAGTTCTTGGCTAGTTTGCAGAAAGTGAAAGTGTTTATCCCCCTCATTATACTGTTCCCCCCCTGCCCGGGGTGTTGAAAGGCAACTTATACCATGGTGCCATGGCCAGCCTGCTCATTCATCTTGCAGACCCCGCTTTCATCCACATAGGTTTGACAATAGCAAAGTTTGAGGCTCTTCCACTATTGCATGCTATCATCTTCTACCTGCTTCACTCACGGTCACACCCTCTTGTCCCTCACTGCTGACCAAACAGGTGACCCTATTCTAAGAGATGTGACTGTCTTCTGGAACAAAGTATCCAGGTATTTCTCTCCTTTCCTTACGTTGTGCAGTGTCTGCAGCTCAGCTTCTAAAACAGTAACCCAGATCTGGAAATCTTCGAGCTGCTTTCTGCAGACATGTTTCTCATGGATCACCTTGGCATCCAAAAACTCCCCATTCCACAGCTGCAACATAACACCTGTCCTGCTTTGTAACTGATGTAATTTAGTTAACTTAATTTATTTACTCACTTAATTAACTTAGAATAATTCTTATGTATATCACATATCATAGAATCATAGAACCCTACAATTCAGAAGGAGGCCATTCGGCCCATTGAGTCTGCACCAACCACAATCCCACCCAGGTCCTATCCTCATAACCCCATGCATTTACCTTAGCTAGTCCCCCTGACACTAAGAGGCAATTTAGCATGGCCAATCCATCTAACCTGCACATCTTTGGACTGTGGGAGGAAACCAAAGCACCAGGAGGAAACCCACACAGACATGGGGAGAACGTGCAAACTCCATGCAGTCACCCAAGCCGGGAATCGAACCTGGGTCCCTGCCGCTGTGAGGCAGCAGAGCTTGCCACTGTGCCGCCCCTCCATGCTCCCTGAGCTCACTCAGTCTCCGTCTCACTTCGGCGTAGTCACCTGCTTCCTCATATGCCCCTTACTGAACTCTACTAAATTTGTCAAACACAATTTCCTTTTTACTCTGCCTGATTGTATTATGATTTGAGTGTCCTGCTACTACATCATTAATAATAGATTCTAGCATTTTCTAGCATGACAGATGTTAGACTAACTGGCCTATTCCTGTTTCCTGTCTCGCTCCATTCTTGAATATTGATGTTACATTTGCAGTTTTTTAATTCACTGGGACCATTCCAGATTCTACGGAACTTTGTAAAATGACCACCAATGCATCCATTACCTATGCCACCACTTCTTTTAAGACACTTCAATGCAGGCCATCAGGTCCAGGGCATCTGTCAGCCTTTAGTCCCTGTTACTTTTTCTGGTTCACTTAAGTTAGAATTAAACACACTTTAACTTAAAAATGCTGGAGCTTCATTGAGTGTATTCCTTACTGCAGCATGAGGCAGGTAGACTGATAGACTGATACATTGTTATTTGGCACATGACTGCAGTGTGACAGTGAATTCTGCATCCGGGCATATGTATTCACATAAACATTAGTTCCTAGCTTTTTATGAACAATATAACATCCTTTTAGATGCCTCTATATCAATATAACTGATCCAATCTTTAAGTTTTTTTGTAAACTAAAGAGTAACAATCAAATTTATAAATTAACTGAACATCTAAGAATCTTTTATAGATTACTTTCTTTTCTCAGAAAATTTTATTACAGCATTTTCTGCTTTATTTCAGATTCTGAGCATCTTCAGTGTTACTTTTATTTTAGTTATTCATGGTATTGCTTGGGTGATAGGATGTTGTTGCTCCATCATGTAGATTTGCCACTCATCAGTCTCAGTGATGAATTTGCATGCTGCACATACAATGTTTCCTGTATTGTAGGAATTGTGCTTGCTGTTGCTAAAGTGTCACATGCTGTTGACGTTGTTGATGTTTACTGCTTGATAGTGATGCTGTTGATGTTGTCTTGCTGGTTGGTGATGTTGCTGTTGTTGTTAAAGTTAAAATTTATTTATTTGTCACAAGTAGGCTTACTTTAACAATGCAATGAAGTTACTGTGAAAATTCCCTAGTCGCCACACTCCAGCACTTGCTCGGGTACACAGAGGGAGATTTAGCATGGCCAATGCACTAACCAGCACATCTTTCGGACATTGATGATCTTTTCTGCATTTCCAGTTCAGGTGTAGGTTGAACATGGACTCTGTTCTCATCTGTATGACCTTAGAATCTCAGCTTCACCAACAATTTTTGCTGGGTCCCAGGTTTCATGATTTAATTTTCTACATGTACAATTTGTTCTTTCAACAGCTACAGCAGAATTTAGTTTTCTTGTTGAAGTGTTGACCTCCATCCACCTGAGATTGAGTTTGTGGTTGTCTTACTTCCTGCTGGTCACTCGGAGGGAAATTCTTGTCATGTGGAGTTCTCTTATACTTTCTTCTATTCAACAGACCTGCAGGTGATTTCATATCAGTCTTGAGGGGCGTGTATTGGACTGGCTATAAGACAAGGTTTAGGTCTTTCTTTGTCTCTTGGCATTTTGTGAGGGTTCTCTTGACTGGACGTATCTTTCTATAAACCTGTGTCCCCTTGGATAAAATGGTAATGAGGTGATGATGTTGAATCCATACTGTTCAGCAAATTCCTTAAATTCTCTGGAGGTGGATTAGATTTCAGAGCATTTTCCCTTGCATAACCATTTACTTTTAAAATTTCAGGAAAGATCTGGTATAGCTGAGTTGGCTGATGTTACTCTGCTCTGGTATCAAGCTACAGCTTCAAATTTATAGGATCAGATTTATTACATGAACACATTATATCAGATACATTTCTCACCCTCTTCCTGATCTGAATAGTTGTGTGCATTTCTTTTTTTCTGGGAACTGTTGTAGCCAGCCATTTCCACAATTGTATGATTTCTATGCTTATTGTCTTCTCAAACCCTCATTGTCATCTTGCAGGGTATGGATGGTTTTGTTTATTTTAGTCCTCATTTGCCCTATTACTTTCTGATAACTGGTTTACCAGCTTATTTCTTTGTTTCCTACCTTATTTCCCAGTGATTTGGCTCTTCACAAGCTCTGCAGTTTGATTCATATGCAGGACATTTCCTTCTCTTTGTGAGCTCATGTATTGTCCACAGCTCTTTCTCTCTGGTGTACATTGTTTTGTTGCTGTTTCACTGCATCAACTCTGACTTAACTGAAAGCTAGTCATGCAGATAGTCAGCATCTTCACCTGTCTACTTGTGGCTTCATCTGCTCAGGCAGCTTCCACAGCCTGCGATATTGTAAGCACATCCTTTCCAATCAATTCTTTTCATACTTCAGAGTGTGTAAAATCCCAAATGAGCTGATCTAGCAGCCTTTCTTCAGTGTCCTTAAATTTACATTTTCTGGCTGCATTTTTCAAGCTTGTGATGAAATTGTCAACTGACTCACCTGATTCCTGCCTCAGGTCTTAAAATTCCTATTGGCAATGATTTGACTTTCGTTGAAGATGTGTACTGAATTTTTCAAAAATTTTGTCTGGATTTTTATTGTCATCCTTACTTAGCTCCCAGCTATTAAACAAATGTAACATTTTCTCTCCTGGCCGCAAAATGATGTAATTAACCCTTTCCTCTTTAGACAGCTACTGAATGGCAGTCCACATTTTTAGAACCATATAATCCCTACAGTATAGAAGGAGGATATTCGGCCCATCAAGTCTGCACCAACTCTCCGGAAGAGAATCTTACCTAGGCCCACCCCGCCTCCACCCCCTCCCACCCTAGCCCCCGTAATCCAGTGCATTTACCATGGCTAATCCACCAAAACAACACATCTTGGGACACTAAGGGGCAATTTAGCATGGCCAATCCACTTGCACCTGCACATTTTTGGTCTGTGAGAGGAAACCGGAGCACTCCGAAGAAACCCATGAAGACATGGGGAGAATGTGTAAACTCCACACAGTCACCCAAGGCCGGCATTGAACCCAGGCCTCTGGCGTTGTGATGCAGCATCGTTAACCACTGTACTGAGATGACTTCAGCCAGGCTAATGAGGTTGGCTTGCTAGAGTATGAACTTGCTGAACCACCGCACATATTGAGGCTAAGCCATTGTTGAGAAAACATGCCGCTGTTTGGGAAATTGGAGTCTTTTGACTCCGCAGTGGAGGACTGGGCCCAATATGTGGAAAGGATAAAGTATTTCTTCAGGGCAAACGACATAACCTCAGATGAGAAGCAAAGGGTTATCTTGCTGACTGCGTGTGGACCAGCAGCTTTTGCGATTATGCGCAGTTTAACTTTCCCGGAGGCACCGGACACAAAGTCCTTCCAAGAGTTGTCAAACTTAATTCAAGAATCTTATGACCCTAAGCCAACCCTAATCCTGCGGAGGTACCATTTTTACTCCACATTTAGAGAAGCGGGGGAGTCAATCACCAGTTTCCTAACAAGGCTAAGACATCTGGCGGAGGCTTGCGGATTTGGGAGGGGACACTAAATGAGATGCTCTGAGACCGGTTGCTGTGCGGAATTAAAGATATGACTATACAGAAATGCCTGTTGGTGGAGGCCCAGCTGGCCTTGTCGTTAGAAAAAGCGGCAAGCGGAGCACATGAGCTCCAAGGTATCCTGATGGAGGTAGGTGCCAACACCAGGAAGACTGGGTTAGGGCACTACCACTATGGGGCAGGCCAGTACATAGTGGCCCTCCGGAAGGATTCAGATATGAGGGAGCCCAAGTCCGCCTATAGAATCGCACCTAGACAAGGTCAGGTTAAGCCCAAAGTGACAGCAGTTCCTTTAGAGCCCTGCCTGACATGACATTGCCTTGGTTGCCAGTGTCAGGACGCACAGAGGAAAAGCAAATCTCCTAAACCAACATGGCCGAAAAGAACACGTAGGCTGAGGGACACAAGAATGCACAACCTGGAAGCTTCCCCTACCTCTGACGAGGAACAGCTACTGTGTGTAGTGATGACAAAATCAAATTGTCAGTGAGACTGAATGGACGTCCAATTTTAATGGAGGTTGACATAGGTGCAGCCATATCGGTCATAGGGGAGACAGTGTTTAACAAAATACGCACTAGACTCCAACCCTTAGCCCTGACCAAAACTTCGGCAAGGCTGAGAACCTATAGGGGGAACCACTGAAAGTGATGGGTACAGCCCATGTGCCAGTTGCTTACGGGAAACAATTAGTTAGGTTCCCATTAATGGGAGTGGAAGGTTCGGGACCGAGCCTATTAGGGCTTATCAGGTTCGTTTTTCAGAGACCCTTACGTACTTGATGCAAGAGCAAAACACTGATCTGTATAAGAAAACCCAGTCCTTTATTTTCAAGCAAGTACAAACTTCTGCTGGATCACTTTACTAACTCAGCACAGTGTGCTGAGCTTTGCCGAGCGATACTCTCTGAACAGGGTGCAGTCCCTCCCTTTATACTCTTTTTACAGCAATTAGTCACATACACGCAGTATAACGTCATGCAGATCACGTGCTTAGCAACAGCAAGGGTAAGTACAAAGACAGTATGTGAGTAAAACCATAAATATGTTGAAAACCCATTTTTGGTTGCCATCGAAACTGCACGTCCACCATTGCTCGAGTGTGAGATAGCAACCATTCCCATATATCTTGGGACGCTGCTTTGCCCATAAAGCAGCCCACAAATTGTTCCAAACAGCAAGATGCAGTTAATCACAGCTTTCAAGTTAAGAATTTACTTCACTTTATCTTGCTGCAACCAGCTGCGTTTGCACTTTTGCAGGAGCTCAGCTTGCACACCTTTTTTTACAAGATCATAGGAGATTCATGGGATGTTAACCCCTTAACATCTCATTCCCTCCTTTTATCATTCCATGATAACACTAACCTCTTTAGAGGGGAACTTGTGCTCTATGATATGGTAGGCATTGGCAGACACCCTTCAATAAGCCTGGCAGTAAGCAAACTACCAGGATAATGACTCCCAGGTGCATCAGCATCCCTCCCCAGTCTCCAAAGAGGTTTCCAAAAGGCCACCAGCCAGGAGGATTGTAGTTCTTAAAGTTTTGCCCTTCAGCCCTAATTTTGTCAGCGGTCTTTTTAATATGCTCAGCTAAATCAGTGATGTTGTCGGAGGAGTCTGGAATGTATGTACAGCACTCAGAGCCTATTAGGGCACAGGTGCCTCCTGTTGCTGCCAACAAGTAATCTAAAGCCATTCGATTTTGGAGTGCCACCGTCCGTATAGCTACGACTTCAGCTGAAACTTCGGAGATAACGGTGCTCACATCCTCTAATCCATCCGCAGTATCATTAGCTATTTTCTCAAGAGCTGATGCTATATTGATCAGCTCTTGAGCTGCCTTTGCTGTCCCATAGGCAGGAAAGGCTCTCATCCAAAACCGTTCAGTTTCGGTGATGGCCCGTTTAGATCTTAACAGATGTATCTTGGGGTGGAGATGCAGGGAGTCATAATGTCGGACATAGGGGACCAGATACGCTAGATAGCAAGATCCAGACCAGTCCCAGGGAAGCCAAGGATAGGCGTTAGCTCCACAGACAAAATAGGTGCCATTGTACGCTACCATATCGTCTAATAGGCTGGGATTGGCTGGGAAACTGTTGTCATTGGGGCATGTAATTTTTCTCCCTTCCCAACCCCAACCTTCACATTCCTTTGATAAGAAGAAGGCATTCTGTATGAACATCCCAGTTTGTGTAGTGGAACAAAAAACCTTTTTTTCTTTCCGACTGGGATAGGTAATATTAAACTGCTGAATGCAGTAGCTACAGCCAACGGGTATGGTTCTGTTTCTTATCAGGCAGCTAAATCCTCTTTGTTGATTTTTTACAACAAAGTGGGGTGGGGAGCCTGATCTATCGTAGTTGGGTTGGTAATGGTTCTTAAAAGAACTTGTTATATTACATCTCTCTGCAAGTTGAGCAATATTTTTGCCCGAAGGTCCCCATAGAGGGACGTCTTGTCCGTTAACTTTTATGAAGCCTATAGGATCGAACACAGCCCTCATTCCGTTTTTAGTCTTGTTTTGATACAAAATCCATTCTATCATTTCCTGGAGGTTGAGAGGAACAGGGAACAGAGGAATCCCTTCTTTAGCATGTGGTGGTATGTGTGAGCAGACTCAACACCCACTTACATTAAACTTTACAGCAAACTCATAAGACATGTCCAAAAAGGTGTTAGAGTGAAATCGTCCATTAGTCAGTTCATCTTTCAGGCTTCCTTTCCGTTGATCTGGTTGTCCTGGTGACAGGAAAATAGCCAAAAGGCTGAAGATGGTGAAGATGATCCTCATGATTTATTAGCAGGAATTGGCGTCCACCATTTACAGTCACTCGAATGGATCCAGCAATTCTGTCCTTTGACTTTAACTGCCGTCAGAGTTTGGAGAAGCACTTGAAACGGTCCTTTCCACCTTGGTCCAAGTTTGGGGCCATCCCAATCTCGAATCAGCACGAAGTCTCCTATCTGCGGCCACGAGGAGTAGTTCTGATCCTCAAGGTCTTGGTCTGTTTTCCGTGAGGGTGGTCCGAAGGCACACTTTACCTGTGAATGGAGAAACTTTAGAGACAACGTTAGCTGCTGGAAGTACTTCTGCATTTCCTCACCCCTAACATTCAAGTCTATCTGGGTGGGCGGGCTTGTATTGGCGTCCCAAGGTGTTCTACTGGGTCAGCCATAAATTATCTCTGCCGCCGAGAGTCCAGTAGTAGAGTGGGGCGATATTCTCATGTGGTACAGAGCTCGGGGCAAAACCTTTAACCAGTTAAGGCCGGTTTCGGATGTTAACATAGTCAATTTAGCTTTAAGAGTTCGTTAGCTCTTTCCACTATTCCTGCTGCCTGGGGGTGGTAGGTACAGTGGAATTGTTGTTGGATGTGTAATGCATCACACAATTCCTTATTGACTTTTCTTACAAAGTGGGGGCCATTATCTGAACTAATTTGTCGAGGCACCCCAAACCTTGGTATTACTTCAGTTAGTAACAATTTTACTACCGTCGAGGCTTTGTTTGTCATTGGGAAAGCCTCTATCCATCTACTAAATACATCAACAATCACAAGACAATACTTGTAGCAATGTACACGCGGCAATTCAATAAAATCTAGCTGAATACATTCAAACGGTCCACCTGGCAAGGGTGTTCTTCCTGGTGAGCATCTCACCCCTTGACCAACATTGTTTTGCTGGCATGTCAAACATGATGCTATACGAGACTGAGCTGCCTCAGCTAGTCGGGGGTGCCACCAGGTACGGAGCATAAAACTACTCATTCCCTCCTTGCCAAGGTGGGTATCAGAATGAAGACAATCAATGAGCAAAGGCAACAAAGCATCAGGTATACACACTTGGCCGATTGGAGTAACCCAAAGGCCTGATGACGCAGAATGCGAGCATCCATGCGCCTTCCAAATGTCCTTTTCAGAGGCAGGGCCGTCCCCTTGCAAGCGCTGAACAGTGACAATATCTGGCATGCCCGTCGTGTTCGAAGAAGGCGAGCGATTTATCGCCTGCTTGCTCATAGAGGGCACAATAAAAGTTTGATCTGCGGCAGCCTGTTTGGCAGCCTGATTAGCCCGAGTGTTGCCCTGAGTAACTGTAGAGTCATCGGAGGCATGGGCAGCGCATTTGATAATAGCCAATTGTTTAGGGAGGAGAATTGCCTGGAGAAGGTTTTGGACATACAAAGAATTTTGGATGGGCGTGCCTGAGGACATTAAAAACCCACGCTGAGACCATAGTTGGCCGAAGTCGTGGGAGACGTCAAAGGCATACCAAGAGTCAGTGTAAATATTTGCTGACTTTCCTGAGGCTAGAATGCAAGCACGGGTGAGGGCAAAAAGTTCTGCTTTCTGAGCAGACACTGGGGGCTCAAATGCCGCCGATTCTAATGTGGAGGCGGCATCGACAATCGCGTATCCGGAGAGGGGGGTACCCAAGGGGGACATAGATGAGCTGCCATCAACAAACAAGATAAGGTCCGAAGAAGGGAGTGGGACATCAGTAAGGTCTGGGTGGGGAGAGGTTAGAAATTGGTTCCTTAGTAAGCAGTCATGTGGGGGTTCTAAGAACTCATCTGGAGGGGCGCTCAAAAATGTGGCTGGGTTAACAGTGGAGCAGAAGGAGAATGTCAAGAGGGGATTGTTAAGGAGTGCTACTTTGTAGCGGCTTAAACGTGCCTGGAGTAAGGTGTTGAGTCTGGTGGGAGGTGAGGAGGCCTACAATGGCATGTGAGGTATAGACAGTAAGGGGTTGATGGAGAGTAATGTTGGAGGCAGCAGTGACTAAAGGGTAAATTGCAGGGAGAATCTGAGAACAAGGGGGTAGTCCCAGAGCTACAGGGTCCAGGCGGGTAGAGTAGTAGGCAACCGGTCGTTTGCGATCGCCATGAGTCTGTGTCAGGACTCCAGTAGCACATCCATCCAAAACATTAACATATAGCTGGAAAGGCCTGTCATATAAAGGTCTTCCCAAAGCCGGGGCTGCAGCAAGGGCTGCTTTTAAGTCTGTAAAGGCTGACTTTTTTCTTTAGAGAGGGTGAAGAACGGGGCTTTACAAGAAACCAAAGGGGTCAGTAGTTTAGTGAGTAAAGTTACATTAGGCAGCCACTGTCGGCAATAATTAACCAACCCTAAAAAGGCCCTCATTTGTTTGGGGGTAGTGGGCAAGGGGGTCATAAGGATAGGTGAAATGCGTTCAGGGATGAGCGTTTGCTCTGAGGCGCTGAGTAGAATTCCTAGGAATTGTACCTGCCGTTGGGCACGCTTAACCTTTGCAGCGGGCACAACATATCCCCAAGAGTGGAGAGCGTTCAAAAGTCGGTTAGTATCTGCAATATTAGCGGATTCTGATGGACTTGCTAAAAGCAGATCGTCAACGTATTGGATAACTGTGGAGCCATCCAAGAGTTGGAGGTCTTGGAGCTGGCGGTGCAAGACCTGGGAGAATAGGGTGAACAAACCCTTGAGGGAGACGAGTCCAGGTATACTGCTGGCCCTTAAAAGTAAAGACAACAGATCCTGAGACTCCTTATCTAAGGGAATAGCAAAGAATGCATGTTGCAAATCAACAAGGGTAAAGACACATGCATCCGAAGAGATGTTACTAAGGATAGTGGCAGGATTAGGGACAATCGGATGTAAAGGTTGGACCACCTTATTTATCTGTCTGAGATCCTGGACCAGTCTCCATTCCTGGCGGCCGGGTTTAGGGACGGGCAGAATAGGAGTATTACAAGGTGATTGGCAAGGGACTAATATGTCTTGTTGGAGGAATGAATCTATCAAGGAGGTTATTCCTTCCACTGCCTCAGGTTTGAGGGGGTACTGATGTATTGAGGGTAAAAGTGCTCCCGGGATGACCTGTATTTTTATGGGGGTGACCGGATTATATCCCACCTCATGTTTGGGAGCAGACCACAGGTCTGGAGAGGGCTCCTCAGAGGGGCTGCGGTGAGGGTTGTGGTGACGTAATGGCCCAAACACAATAAAAGGATCGCGATAGTATGTAATGAGACCATCAGCCAGCTGCTGTGAAAAACCTTTCGCATTAGGGTCTGACTGCTAGATCAAGCGGTGCGCCAAAAATCCCAAGGATTTGGCCTCATAACCGGTATTTACAGTCAGAGTGAGGTGAGGGGACACAAGACCCGATTGGTGCCATAGGTGGAGCGGCACCTTCACCAGAAACGCTGATCCTTCCTTTCCTTCAATAAACCCTATAACAGTGACAGATAAACATGATCCTAAATAAGGGGCATAGATAGCGATCAATTCCAAGGAGACGCCCGTAGGGTCATAGCACAGGGTAACATCAGGGCTAGGGATCTGTAGAGGGGGGGTGAAATCTCGAGGAGATAGGTCAATTATCCACCATTGTGGGGATCGGTGAACCCAAAACTGTCGCTTAATCGGCTCACTTTTTATGCTAATGCCCTCATTGAGGCAGAGAATTTCAATTTGAAGAAGGCACAACAAATCCCTTCCTGCTAAATTAACTCCCAAATTGAGGGTCTGGGCAAATTGAAAAACCTTTCGCATTAGGGTCTGACTGCTAGATCAAGCGAATTGAATAAATCTAGAGAACAGAGACCACTCCATCTGACGAAGGAGCTTTGCTCCGAAAGCTTATGGTATTTGCTACCAAATAAACCTGTTGGACTTTAACCTGGTGTTGTGAGACTTCTTACTGTGCAAATTGAATAACACAAGTTTGAGGGCCAAATTGGACTGTCAATGGTTCTGCTAAAGAGTAGGCGTTTTCCTGTCCAGTAAGCCCGCTAAGACTAACTGAGGCGGGTGAAAGCTTAAACTCATGTTGCTGTACACATGAGGCGTCTATTGTAGATGCTGTGGCCCAGTGTCAATCATAAAGGGAATTCCTACACCCTGTATAATTAAATCAACAATTGGCTCCTCCTCCGGTTCTCTAGTCAAAACGGGCAAATTTTGGGGCGAGGGTAGTCAGCCCGAAAAGGGGTAGCTAGTGGAAAAGGGTTGCCTCCTGCCTTGGGGTCTCCCCTGAGGTTGGTTTTGAGGGCAGTTCCGTTTCTAGTGGTCTCAACTGCCGCAATTAAAACATCCTTGCGCAGAACGGGGTGGTTCGCCCCGTGACAAGGGAGCGCTTGGTCTACGGAACGGGGGGACGGGTGCGTACAGTGGTCCGTACTGGGGAGCAGTGGGACCATTCGGGTGAGTGATATACCCGTTGCGATAATTAACAACCCATCCAGGAACACAATATTGGGGTTCCATTTGATATGCCCTTGCTAGTTCGGGGTCCGACACTGGAGGGGCTGGGTTTCTGGACCTGGGTTGGCGTGGGGGGCGCTGTACCATTTCATATTTAACTTTGGTCTGTTTGGACTCCTTAGCAGTGTTCCAGTAATACGTTAAGGCCCTTCTCATCTGGGGGCGAGTATTATCTGGCCAATCCATGTTATTAGTACAGATGGCAGTTGCCACAGCCTCAGGTATGCATTGCAGCAAAAGAGCATTGAACTGGGGTGAGGGGTTCCCTGCAATGTAAGCAGTATCGCCAGCATAGGTGACATATGTAGAACAGAAGCAATCCCAGAAATCTGAACCCCCCATCCTCTCCTGCTTTAGGCTTACATTTTAACACTTTGGTGACATCTACTGGTTGTTGTAATGTTCGCTGGAGTGCTCCTTTAATGGCCTGAATTTGTTGCTGTGCCTGGCCCACAGCCGCCGAAAAAACCGCCCAATCCTGGGGCGCTGGTTGACTTAAGTGGCCTTTCCATCTGGTACACTCACTGGGAGTAAGGGCCATACAGCACAAACTAAAAAGATCCTGAGGGGTGGCCTGATACATTTGGATGGTGCTTACGATATAGTCTATAAAGTCTTCTGGATTGGTTTTCGGTTAGGGGCTTGTGACATAATCAGACATATTTCCTGTGGTTTCCAGGGGGTATAGACCTGCATAGTATTTTGACCACCCCCTCTGGATTTGGATTAGGGGCCGTGCGGTTGGGGAATTGGCGGTGACACTTTTTGTGGGGGTCCTTTCCTGTAATCCTCTTTCGGTGGCGGGGAGGGCTAGGGGAACCTTCATCCATCGTATCGCTCTGACTCTCTTCCTCCTCTTCCTGTGAATCACGCATATCGTAATCCTCACTGCTCTCAGATTCACTAGGGAAAGTCACTTGAGGTTTTTTCTGGTTTCCCCTATGGGTTTTAAAAGGATTCTGTCCCTCTCTCCCTGGTCTACTGACAGTCTGTTTCTTTCTCTTCTTCTTATCTTTGGATCTAGTTCTCCCGGCTATTGGACTAGTATATGGTTCCGGGGCAGGGTCTTCATTGGGAGGACGGCTATCGGGTTCAACAGGAGGCTGTTGCGGTGTGGATACGGGTGGGGTCGGAGTCGGCACGGTAGAGGTCTGCGTCTGAGCAGGGGCAGTGGTCTGAGGGGAATAGGGTGGCGGAAGTGGGGGCGAATCTGGCTGCTGAGTCTTAATATCTTGGGGTGGGGGTTGAGGCTGAGGCTGAGGTTGAAGCTGGGGTAGGGATTGAGTGGTGGTGGCAGAGGTGGATACAACGGTTGGGGTGGTGGTTCTAGCGGGGCACTGGGTCGATTCCGCCAATTCTCTTCCTACCGTTCATCCGTATCATTATTTTGGAACATCATCGGCAGACCAGATATGTCAGGAGGTACCTCCGATTTTTTCTCTTTCATCAATTCGGCAATCCCTGTTCTCTGTTTCGTCTTTCCCTTTCCAGCCTTTCTTGTTTAACCCTTTCCCTTTGGCTCATTTCATGATCCTCACACTGCAACTTCAAAACCTCCCAATTTTTGAGTTTCCCCTCATTATCACAGGCGCTAATCCCTCTTCTACGTGCGTTATCCACCCAACTGGCCAACTTTGACTTCTCAGTTAACTCCTCAGCTCTTTTTCTCCAAGATGACATTAAAATCTTCCATCTATTTCTCGCATTGCGTTTCCAAATAGCCTCCTCGGCTTTAATACATTGATCTACATCTCACGTTCCCCCTAATGGCCAATTTTCATTTCCTAATTTTTTGTTCAGGCACCCCGATAAACGTCTGAGTCGCTCCTCGTCTTTCGGGTTCTCCCGGCACATTTTATATAAAGGGGTCCTATCCCCTGACTTATCCAAAGTTTGACCCATTGTTAAGAGACTTTGACCACTTGTGCTTCACAATCTTCAGTGTCCTGTTGTCCCTATGCCCACTTCAAAGTCCTGACCTTTGCGTGGGGGATTTCCCCTCTTAACAACTGGTCTAAGGCTGCGCGTTTGAGAGAGGCATTTCCTTTTGATCGGCACAAGCAGTGCTCCAACTTTACCTAATTCCCACCCTTTCCTTTTTTTCCTGAAAACAATTTAATAAATATTCCACAAGAACAAACAGGCTTTAACAACACCTGCTTTCAATCTAATGCAACAACAGCCACCTACATTCGACAAGCAACCAGACCACACAAACACACTGAAATACAAAAACTACTCAAATTATTAGGTCAACTTTAGATTTTCTCTAATCAATTTTCCATCTTGCCAATCAATTTATAATATTTCCCTAGTAATTCCCACCTGTTACTATGTCTCAGAGGACTTGAACCTCAAATTCTACCGACCTAGGGACTTGAACCCCGGCCACCGGGGGACTCAAACCTCCTGGATTTAATATACCAAAACCCTGGGGACTCTAACCTCCAGGTACATGTGGGGGACTCGAACCCTCCACTTTCATACTGAATAAACCTGGGGACTCTAACCACCAGGGCAACCGGGGGACTCGAACCTCCCGGTGGAGGACTAGTCAGTGTTCAAGGACGTAAGTCGTCTCAGGGTTCTGTCAACACAGAGCCTCGGGGGATGAGGGGTCGACCGAGTAATAGGTTCAGTGAGAGAAACCAAAGTTAATCTTACCTTGTGGGCCCGTCCGTCTCATGTTACCGACAACCAGGCGATCACTTATTCAGTCCACCTCAGAGGACAGCTGTATATCTTTGAACCCTGCTCGTAGCGCCAAATTATCAGGTTCATTTTTCAGAGACCCTTACGTACTTGATGCAAGAGCAAGACACTGATCTGTATAAGAAAACCCAGACCTTTATTTTCAAGCAAGTACAAGCTTCTGGAGGATCCCGAGCAATGCTCTCCGAACAGAGGGCAGTCCCTCCCTTTTTACAGCAATTAGTCACGTACACGCAGTATAACTTCACCCAGATCACGTACTTAGCAACAGCAAGAGTAAGTACAAAGACGGTATGTGAGTAAAACCATAAATATGTCGAAAACCCATTTTTGGTTGCCATCGAAACTGCATGTCCACCATTGCTCGAGTGTGAGATAGCAACCGTTCCCATATATCTTGGGACACTGCTTTGCCCATAAAGCGAATGTTATCTCCTTCAAACAAGGACAGCATCAGCCGAGTCCCGTCTAAACTGGTTTACTCGAGGAGGAGTTGTTATTTGCAAGGCCGGGGTGACAGTTCAGAATAGGGAATATGTGCTGATACCAGAACAAATTGTTCCAAACAGCAAGATGCAGTTAATCACAGCTTTCAAGTTAAGAATTTACTTCACTTTATCTTACAGCAACCAGCTGCGTTTGCACTTTTGCAGGAGCTCAGCTTGCACACCTTTTTTACAAATGGCCAAGATCATAGGAGATTCATGGGATGTTAACCCCTTAACATCTCATTAGCCCTGACCAAAACTTCGGCAAGGCTGAGAACCTATAGGAGGAACCACTGAAAGTGATGGGTACAACCCATGTGCCAGTTGCTTACGGGAAACAATTAGTTAGGTTCCCATTAATGGTAGTGGAAGGTTCGGGACCGAGCCTATTGGGGCGAAATTGGCTAAAAGAGATCCAGCTAGATTGGACAAATATCTTCCAGCTGGAAAATGGTCGCCTGAGTAAGGATCTGAGCAAATATCCGGAGGCTTTTCGGGAAGGCCTAGGGATAATCAAAGGAGTCAGGGCAAAATTGCACATCGACCCGGAGGCTGTCCCAAAGTTTTGCAAAGCCCGACTGGTACCATTTGCGTTAAGGGAAAGGTCGATGCGGAAATCAAAAGATTACAGCATGAAGGAATAATAAAACTGGTCCAGTTCACAGAATGGGTGGCACCCGTGGTTCCTATCTTAAAGTCGGATGGATCAGTGCGCCTTTGCGGTGATTTAAAACAGACGATAAATCATTACTCTCAGCTAGACAAATACCCAATTCCCAAGATTGAGGACTGATACGCAAAGTTGGCAGTTCACAAAACTGGATGTGAGCCACGCATACCTGCAACGACGGCTGGACGAGGATTTGCAGAAATTCGCCACAATAAATACACTGAAAGGCCTCTTCCAGTATAAAAGATTGCCCTTTGGGGTTTCGTCAGTGTGTGCCATATTCCGAAGTACCATGGAGAGCATCTATAGGGGTTACCACAGGTTGCCATTTACCTAGCCGATGTCCTCATTACGGGTAAAACAAGGGCGGAACATGTACAGAACATGGAGGAAGTTCTCAGGAGATTTGCAGCAGCAGGAGTGCGTCTGAAAAGGGAGAAATGCATCTTTTCAGCACCACAAGTAACCTCCCTTGGGTATAAAGTGGATAAATCGAGCCTACATCCTCTGGAGGATCGGGTGCGAGCAATAAAAGACGCTCCGGCTCCCACAACCATCCAGGAGCTACGGTCGTTTTTAGGACTGGTAACATACTACGGGAAATTCATACAGAATAGGGCCTCCATTCTGAATCCTCTCCACCAGTTGCTAAAAAAGAGACAAACTTGGGAATGGTCGGCCCACCAGGACAGGCCTTCAAGAAAATTAAACAGCAACTCTCATCCGAAAATGTATTGGAACATTATGACCCCAAGAAGAAATTGGTACTCACCTGTGATACGTCCCCTTATGGAGTGGGCGCTGTCCTGGCACACAGGTAGCAGAACGGACAAGAGTGGCTAATAGCCTATGCCTCCAGGATCCTGGTAATGACAGAGCGAAGATATACCCAGATTAAAAAGGAAGGACTGGCAGTAATCTTGGCAGTCAAAAAATTTCACCAGTATTATATGGGTGAAAATTTATGATCGTAACAGATCATAAACCCTTGCTGAGCCTACTGAAGGAAGACAAAGCCGTGCCGCCAATAGCGTCAGCCCGGATCCAGCATTGGGCATTATTGCTGGTGGCATATCAGTATCGATTAGAGCACTGACCATGGACTAGGGTGGCAAATGCCGATGTCTTAAGCTGGCTACCGTTACCAGACACCCCACTATTGATACCCAGAATGGAGGATTCCATGATGACATTAAACTTTATGATACTTTCCCCGTGGATGCACACAATATATGCCAGTGGACGCAGAAAGACCCTGTATTGGCGAAGGTAGAGCACCTGGTGCTAACAGGGCAGTTGGAAAGACCGGTCCATCCATAGTTCCACCCATACTGGAGCAGGAGGGAGCAGATCATGGTGGAAGACGGGATACTGCTGTGGGGAGCACGGGTCATCGTGCAGGGCCATCGGGACATACTGGCCGGACTACAGCATGGGCACCCTGGAGTATCAAAAATTAAGATGCTGGCCAGGAGCAACCTCTGGTGGCCTGGTCTGGACGCAGACATGGTGAAACTGGTAGGACAGTGCCAGAAGTGCCAACACGGGCAGAAGGCACCACCAGCAGTCCCCTGCACCCATGGGAACGGCCAGGCAGACAATGGTCGCGAGTCCATGTCGATTTTGCAGGCCCATTTATGGGGTCCATGTTTCTGGTGATAATAGATGCCCATTCCAAGTGGTTAGACGTCTATAAACTAAACTTGGCAAACATGATGGCAACTGTTGAGAAACTGCGCACCTCGTTCGCAATGCACAGGATCCCAGAGGTATTAGTTTCCGATAATGGTTCAATGTTCACCAGCCTAGAGTTCACAAAATGTCTGAAATCAAATGGGATCCAGCACATCAAGACGGCACCTTATCACCCAGCATCAAATAGCGGAGAGAGCAGCCCAGACATTAAAAGCCAGGTTGAAAAAGCAGCCAGCGTCCTCATTAGAGACAAAACACTCAAGGTGATTATTTGACTATAGGACCTCTCCACACACCACCATGGGAACTGCGCCAGCAGAGTTACTGATGGGCGGACGGCCCCGCGCCAGACTGAGCCTGTTGTTGCCAAACCTGGGAAGAAAGGTGAAAAGACACCAGGAAGCCCAATGCAGGGGCCATAACAACACTCGCCGAGAGAGGCAATTTGAAGCGGAGGAGACAGTTTGGGTCAGAAATTATGCAAATGGCCCCACATGGGTAACCGGAACAGTCGAGTCCAGGACCGGACCGGTATCCTACCGAGTACGCGTAGGCGAGGCAGTGGTAAGGAAACACCTGGACCAGGTCCGGCCCTCAAGCCCTCCACCCGTTCCGGAGCCGAGTCCTCCCTGCAGCCCTGGGGATGAGCAGAGTCCCCCTCGAAAAGCCAGTACCACCTCTCTTGATGGGGGCCTCAGGGTCCAAAATGGATACAGAGGTCAAAGCTGCAGCGATTCCCTTACCACCTGAAGTGGACAAGGAACCAGACCTCCGGCGTTCACGGCGGAAGAGACGGGCGCCCAACCGTTACACACCGCCGACATCAGAGGCCAAGTTGGGGGAACCTGACCCCACGCTCAAGCGGACGAAAAGACCCCTGAGGGAAGCAAACTGAGGGGATTCCTCGGACTTTAGGGGGAGGAGTGTGATGACTTCAGCCAGGTTGGCTTGCTAGAGTATGAACTACCTGATGAGTCCTTCCAGCCGTACAACTTCAGGTGGCTGGCGGAGAGGAGGGCCGTGGACACCGGGGTGACCAGGATCGGGGACGTGCTGGATGGTGGAGGAGCGGGCTGGATGAGCCCCCACGTGCTGGCTGAGTGCGCGGGGGTGGCCGTCTGGCGCGCGGCCAAAGCCATCCAAGACCTTAGGACGATCGTGCTCGGCCCCAAGTGTGCACGCGGTCTCGAGGCGGCGCAGGCGTGTGGTGGGATCCCGCCCGAGCGTTCCCCTGCTTGGACGGAATTTCCCCGGGTCAGGTGCCCCACTGCATGTGCTGCCTCACGGAAATGTCCTCCGTGCCCTTTTCCACCTCACAGAGGCGTTTCCTGTACGGGCTGCTGCTGCACACCTTTCATTACTGCGTCGTCGCCTGTCGCCCGGATACACCTTGGCAGGCCTTGTTGCCGCCAGGCGGTGGAGGTCCCCAGTGGAGGTCCCTCTATGGAGGGATCTCCCCCAATTATCTTGGGGACCTGGGGTGGAGGGTGTTGCATGCAGCAGTGCCGTACAACCGTAGGTTTTTCCGGTTCACAGGCTCCCTAGACTGCCCTTTCTGTGGCCTCGTAGAGTCCGTGGACCATGTCTACATTCTATGTTTTAGATTGCACACCCTTTTTGGTTTCCTCAAGCACCTTTTACTGATGTTTTGTTTGCACTTCAGTCCCATGCTCCTAATCTATGGGCACCTGGTGCGGAGAGGGGCGGGTCGGGCTGGCGACCTCCTCGTGAACCTGCTCCTAGGCTTGGCGAGACACGCCATCAATAGGTCCAGGCAGCGGGCGATCGACGGGGTTGTCCACCCTGACTGTCTGCCCCGCTACCGCGGCTACATTCATGGCCAGGTGTCTCTGGAGAGGGAGCATGCGGTGTCCACGGGCGCGGTTGACGCCTTCCGCGACCGCTGGGCGCCGCAGGGGCTGGGGTGTATTATCGACCCCGATAATCACCTTTTGGTTTGACGTTTTAAGTTTCCTTTCGACTTTGATTTTGGTTCGCGCTGTTCCCCCCTTCCTTTTGGGGAGCCGCCCCTTTTACTTTGTCCCTAAGTTAATTTGAGTTCGTTTACTTGATTGGTGTCGAAAGAAATACCTGATGAGTCCTAATTGATGATTAAATCAGGGCGCCTCATGCTCCCTATTTAAAGCAGGTGTATCAGACTCCCAGCCTGCATTCAGCAGGGAGCAACTGGAGAGCTGGCTGTGTACAGATGTATGATGTAAATAAAGTAACTTGGTGACGGGACTTTCGCCTCCATGGAGTTATTACATGTACCACCATGTTTAAACTTTTCAAATACCTCTATGTGGTGAACCATCGTTGGTTCCCACTAGATAGTACTGAGCCAGGGTCTGGCCAGTACTACAAGTATGTATATATGTTGCTGTTGGGGTTAGGGATGGGTTGTTCTACTTGTTGCTGTTGGGGTTAGGGTTGGGCTGTTACACCTTGTATTATAGTTATTGTGGTACATCCCAGTCGGGCTCCGCCTCCTGGGAGAGGTATAAAGGTCACTGCTCTGTCTGGGACCCCTCAGTCTGGGATCGTGTATATAATTAGTAGCTTCGTTGTAACAGCAAATAAAAGCCTTTGTTTCCTGAGCATCTCAAGCCTCGTGTGTGATAACGCGCATCAATTTTATTTGCTGTTAAGTAAACTCTCATCGAAATGAAAAAAAAAACGATACAGAGAGTATGGAGCAGATATTGAAACCTGAACGTCTTACACTGGATCCACGTGCGGCGGGCGCCTCTAACACCTTCGACCACTGGTTGAAATGTTTTGAGGACTACCTGGCAGCCTCCGCAGCGGTCACCACAGATGATGACAGACTCCGGGTCCTCCATGCAAGGGTAAGCGACACCGTATACCTCGCGATCCGTGCGGCCACCGACTACACAAAGGCCCTCAAGCTTCTTAAGAAGCGTAACATTAAACCGCCAAACGAAATGCATGCTCGATACCTCTTAGCCACTCGACGACGGCAGCCTGGCGAAACGACGGAAGAATACACGAACGAGCTCCTACAGCTAGCCAGGGGCTGTAACTGCAAAGCAGTGTCGGCAGATCAGAATATGAACGACCTCGCTCGAGATGCGTTTGTGGCGGGAATCGGATCATCTTACATCCGACTCAGACTACTGGAGAAAGGTAATCTTGACCTCACTAAGGCAATAGAACTAGCGGATATGTTGGAGACGGCCTCCAAAAGCCTAGTATTGTATCCTGAAGACCACGTGGAGACAACGTGGCAGGAGCGGTCGCTGATCCTTCCTCGTCCCTCGGGTTTGAAAAGCTGCGTGATGGCGTGAACACACTCGGGCCTGACGACGGCTGCAGCTCCGGGCGGCCCGCGGTGTTACTTCTGTGGGGGAGCGAAGCATACTCGGCAACGGTGTCCCGCTAAAGCTGTGTTGTGCTCCGCCTGCGGTAAGAAGGGGCACTATTCGAAAGTATGCCGATCGAAACCTGCTTCTAGGAACAGCAGTGCGGCCTGCGATTCCTCGGAGCCCGGTTCTTCGTCGTCGGCATCGTCGAGGGCTTCGTCCATGTGCGAGGCCAGGACGACGCCATTACGGTCGACGGAGTCGGAGATGCGTGACCACCAGGGATCGCTGAGTTTGGCGCCATCACCCACGTGCGACCTATGGGAGTGGCCATGTTGGTTGGCACTGACCGCGAACGACCAGCAGGGGTCATCCTCGTCAATCTCAGCTGCCTGCAGTGGCGCTCATGAACCAACGGTGGCGTCGATCATCCTGGACCAGGCCAAGCCTCATAGACTCGACAAGTCTATGATGGACATTCAGGTAAACAACCACTTGATTTATTGTCTGTTTGACAGCGGGAGCACTGTGAGTTTTATCCACCCAGACGCTGTGAAGCGGTGTGGACTCCGGATTCAATCTGTCAAACAGACAATTTCTATGGCATCAAGGTCCCGGTCTGTCACCGTGCTAGGGAGTTGCGTGGTAACTTTAACGGTGCAAGGCACGGTTTACGAGCGCTTCAAGCTCCTGGTGTTGCCGCACCTTTGCGCGCCAATACTTCTCGGACTAAACTTCATGGTCCACTTGAAGAGTGTAACCCTACAGTACGGTGGGCCACTCCCTCCGCTTTCAGTGGGAGAACAGCAGCCTCCAAATTGCCCAACGCGCCCCGCCTGTAGCCTCTCGACGCTGAAGATTACCACACCCTCCCTGTTCCAGAATCTTGTGCCAGGCTGCAAGCCCATTGCGACTAAGAGTAGGCGTTACAGCGCTGAGGATCGGATCTTCATTCGATCTGAAGTTCAGCGGCTCCTCAAGGAAAGGATCATACAACCCACCGCTAGTCCATGGAGAGCGCAGGTCGTGGTGGTCAAGAGTGGGAACAAACCCCGGATGGTCATTGACTATAGTCAGACCATTAATAGATACACGCAGCTGGATGCGTATCCCCTCCCGCGCATATCTGACATGGTCAATCAGATTGCGTAGTACCGGGTGTTCTCCACCATAGACCTCAAGTCTGCCTACCACCAACTCCCCATTCGTCCAGAGGACCGACAATACACGGCTTTTGAGGCGGATGGTCGCTTGTATCACTTTCTCAGGGTTCCCTTTGGTGTCACCAATGGGGTCTCGGTCTTCCAGCGTGCTATGGACCGAATGGTGGACCAGAATGGGCTGCAGGCTACCTTCCCGTACCTGGATAACGTCACCATCTGCGGCCATGACCAGCAGGACCACGACACAAATCTCCTGAATTTCCTACGCACTGCATCTCGCCTGAACCTGACCTACAACAGGGAGAAGTGTGTGTTTCGTACGCGCCGTTTAGCCATCCTCGGATACGTGGTGGAAAACGGGGTCATTGGCCCTGATCCAGACCGTATGCGTCCCCTCTTTGAACTTCCCCTGCCCACTAGTGCAAAAGCACTGAGAAGATGCTTAGGCTTCTTCTCTTATTATGCACAGTGGGTTCCCAATTATGCGGACAAAGCCCGTCCGCTCATCAAGTCCACTTCTTTTCCCCTAACACCAGAGGCTCGATTGGCCTTTGATAAACTAAAAGCCGACATCGCGAAAGCTACGATGCACGCTGTTGATGAGTCCATCCCCTTTCAGGTGGAGAGCGATGCATCTGATTTCGCCCTGGCCGCCACACTTAACCAGGCGGGCAGGCCCGTCGCCTTTTTTTCCCGCACCCTCCAAGGCCCCGAAATTCGGCATTCAGCGGTGGAAAAGGAGGCCTAGGCCATTGTGGAGGCCGTCAGGCATTGGCGCCATTACTTGGCGGGAAAACGGTTCACCCTGATCACGGACCAGCGGTCCGTGGCATTCATGTTTAATAACACGCAGAGGGGCAAGATCAAGAACGACAAGATCTTGCGGTGGAGAATTGAACTCTCCACCTATAATTATGACATCATGTATCGTCCAGGGAAACTCAATGAGCCCTCGGATGCCCTCTCGGGTGGAACATGTGCCAGTATACAGGAGGACCGTTTGCAGGCTCTCCATAATGACCTATGCCATCCTGGGGTCACTCGGCTCTACCACTTTGTAAAAGCCTGCAATCTGCCCTCCTCGGTGGAGGATGTCAGGTCCATAACAAGAAGCTGTCGGGTATGCGCGGAATGCAAACCACACTTTTACCGACCTGACCGGGCACAATTAGTCAAGGCCACTCGTCCCTTCGAAAGACTGAGTGTCGACTTTAAGGGCCCCCTTCCCTGAACAGATCGGAATGTGTACTTCCTCAACATCATTGATGAGTACTCGAGATTCCCTTTTGTTATTCCCTGCTCTGATACATCCGCTGCCACGGTTATCAAGGCGTTCCGTGATCTTTTCACCCTGTTCGGGTACCCCAGCTACATTCACAGCGACAGGGGCTCGTCGTTCATGAGCGATGACTTGAGGCAATACCTGCTCTCATACGGGATTGCCTCTAGTAGAACCACGAGCTACAACCCTAGGGGTAACGGACAGGTGGAACGTGAGAATGCTACAGTCTGGAAGGCTGTCTTACTGGCGTTGAAGTCAAAAAGCCTTCCAGTCTCCCGTTGGCAAGAGGTGCTCCCTGATGCGCTCCATTCCATACGCTCACTCCTGTGTACGGCAACCAACGCTACTCTCCATGAGAGGCTGTTTTCATTCCCTCAGAAGTCTTCCTCTGGGACCTCATTACCGTCTTGGTTGACGTACTCAGGACCTGTCCTCCTGCGACGACATGTAAGGGCCCGCAAGTCCGACCCGTTGGTCGAACAGGTCCATCTCCTCCACGCCAACCCTCAGTATGCCTATGTGGCATACCCTGACGGGCGAGAGGACACGGTCTCAATCCGAGACCTGGCGCCAGCAGGGGACGTAGAAACCCCTGTCGCTCCCATACCCCCTGTTAGAAACCCCCTAACTATTGTTTCCCCTCCGGACACGGCGCGGGCAGCATCGGGACCATTACTTAACCCTTTTACTCCCGTGTACAGCTTGCCTGAGTCCAGAGGATGGTCGCCACTTCAGGGCGTGTTGGAACTCAACGGATTACCGTCACCTCGGGGTCAACCGGCCCGTGAGACTGTGGAGGAACAGTTGGACATCGCCTTGGGGAGAACGCCACCGCGAGTGCCTACTCCGGTGTCATCGCCGGTAGTGAGGAGGTCACAACGACGGTGCGGTCCGACTGACCGTCTGAACTTATAGACTGATGACAAATTATTCTGTTTTTTTGTACCCCGCCGGCCTTTGTCTTCAAAGGAGGGGTGAATGTGGTGAACCATCGTTGGTTCCCACTCGATAGTACTGAGCCAGGGTCTGGCCAGTACTACAAGTATGTATATATGTTGCTGTTGGGGTTAGGGATGGGTTGTTCTACTTGTTGCTGTTGGGGTTAGGGTTGGGCTGTTACACCTTGTATTATAGTTATTGTGGTACATCCCAGTCGGGCTCCGCCTCCTGGGAGAGGTATAAAGGTCACTGCTCTGTCTGGGACCCCTCAGTCTGGGATCGTGTATATAATTAGTAGCTTCGTTGTAACAGCAAATAAAAGCCTTTATTTCCTGAGCATCTCAAGCCTCGTGTGTGATAATGCACATCACTCTATGACATAATCAACCGTGCTAAATTGCTCCTTAGTATCCAAAGATGTTCAGGTTAGGTGAATTGGCTATGCTAAATTACCCCTTAGTGTCCAAAGATGTGTAGATTAATGCAATTAGTCATAGTAAAATCACAGGGTTACGGGGTAAGGTAGTGGGCTAGGCCTGGGTAAGAAGCTTTTTCGGAGAGTCGGTGGAGACTCATTGGGCCGAATAGCCTCCTTCTGCACTGGAGGAATTCTGTGATATATGGTTCTATGCCCTTACCCCTGGCATTGGGCAGGCAACAATTTTCAGGACTCACATGCTTTGCTGCAGAGAACAATATCTATTTCAAACATGGCATATGAAAGTCAATATCTAATTTTGTTCATTCCTTTAGTGTCAGTCTTTCAAATGCCTTTTCCTATCCTTGTGCTGCTACACAGTGGTGCCCCAGTGACTGCTGCGTGGTTGGTGGAAGGCTACTGAATAGAAGAGACTGCTGGTGGCCTTGTAGGAGACCTCGAATAGCTCTGAGCCAAGGAAGGCTGGCTGAAGACTACACCATTTTAGCATGGGTTGTTGGCTGACAGTTAACAGCAAGGACATTTGAGGACTGGCAGGAGTGGGAAGATGAAAGTTCAGAGATGATAACAGGTTCATGCTTCCTGGAGCTTCTGCCACTCCACCAAGGTGAAGCCTCAGTAATTGTTTTGTAATTCTTTGGAAGGATAGATTACTGGACTATTGTGATACCCTCCAAGCCAATTTGCATACTGTAAATGCACAACCATCAAGGCAGCAGCCTGAATTCGCATGGCAGAAAGCTGACCTTGCATGGCAGCAGTTTGAGTTTCCATTACAATGCTCAGACATTGGGTGGCTGCTGCTTCTGCTGCAATGGAAGCTATGACATTGGACATCAGGTGCTGCATCATGGTCCGATCCACAAGTGCATGTATGGAATTGGCAGACACTTCCTTGTTAGACAGCATAGGCTCCAAGCTCTGTGCAAAGCTCTTTGTCAAATTAGGGCTGGACTCCTCAATGAATTTTGATATTAACTGCAGGTATTCTGGCAGGCACCAAGCATTTGTCCTGCCAACCCATCAGCATTGACTTTTCTGTAGCTTAACCATTGTGCAATCTTGGATTCAGATATATCCTCCATGTGGTAGTTTTGCAGTGACGCAAAGTTTGCTGTACTGATCATGATGAGGCTGTCAATGCTTGCTGGTATTACAGGGGAAAACTGACAGCAGCTATTGGCATTCATAAATCTGGGGGACAATTCCCCCACCTCACTGCACAAGTTTTCTAGCATAGCAGGGTGGGAGAATCTCGCGGCCGGGCATGCACAGTATTCGCGCATGCGTTCCCACCACGAGCGCACCTCCTGGTGCTGGTTTCAGCCCCCCTAGTGGGGATAGGCCCCTGAAATTTAATGATATTCGTGCTGGTGGCCTCTGCATTGCACAGAGTGTGGGAGTTTCTAGTGTGTACTCCCACTGAAAAACCAGCTTGAATTATTCCAGTTTTCCCGTGAATTCAACACTTCGAGTTTTTTTGGGAGAATTCCACCCATGCAGTTAAGCGCTCAAAGCTGTAAGTTGCTGTCAGGGAAACCCTACTCTCCACAGACTGCATTGTTACAGCCTTTGCTGATAGAATTTGCACAAAAATTACTATAATGGCATATTATTCTCACAATACTAATAAAAAAAATTAGGAGTAACTGAGTTTTTAACAGCATAATAAATTATAATTATAACGTAATAACCCCTCCGGCTATGAAAAATTAACTTTACAAATGTGGGCTGCGATTCTCCCAAAAAGGTTCAAAGTGTCGAATTCGCGGGAAAAACTGGTATAAATCACGCAGGTTTTTTCAGTGCAACTTCAGACAAGAATCTCCCACAGTCTGTGCAATGCAGAGGTCACATTCAAGAATATCACTAAAAGCGTGGGGGTGGGGCATATTCATGCCAGAGGCTGACAGTTCCGGGCCCCCGAACTGTCAACCTGCAGTTTGCTGGCCAGCTTGATCGCTGGCCAGCCCAGGACCCTCACAGTGCTGCCCCTTCACTCTCCCCATGGCCCGATTGCAGCCCCCCATCCATTCACATGCCGGCCCCGATCCCCTGGCATCCCTGAGTGCCCCGGTCTCCTGCGCTCCAGCAATGACGATCCTCCCCCATCCCCCAGGCAGAGCCCACCCACAGACGGCAGAGCCCACCCCCGGGAGGCAGAACCCCCCTGGCTGACAACCCCCCCCCCCCCCTCCGCAGACCCCCAGGCTGACCATCCCCCCCCCCCTCGGCTGCCCCGATCGCAGGCCTCCCTGCAGCCCCAACTGATCCCCATGCAGAGTACAGCGGGACTCCCCACCCCCACGTTCTTCCCCCTAGGCCCCGCCCCCTTGACTCTGCCCGATGCCCAATGAGCAGTGCCAAGATTTCCCCTGGGCATGGGTACTTGTCCCCTGGGCAGTGCCAGTGGGCACAGGCTGGCACTGCCAGGGTGCCCATACCCAGAGGGCACCACCCTCCTGTCGCCCGACCCCCTGGGGGGCCCCGATTGCTCCCCATCACTCCAGCTTGGTAAGGCCGCTAGTTCTCCGAAAGTGGGGAGCTAGTCTAAACCCTATTGAAGTGAAATACTCCTGCCGAGATGGGAGACGCTAGCAGGCCTGGAGAATTCAGTCCCGGGCACACCAATTAAATTTAAACTGTATTTTAAAGGCTATTTAAATATTAGTCCCGCCTCCCAGCCGATTTTTGTTGCTGCGCAGATGCCGCGGAAAATCTGGGCCTGGGAGGCGCAACGCAGTGCGAATGCTCACGTGAATCCCGCGAAACAATTAGTGTGGCAGGATAGGAGAATCGCCCCCATGGAGTCTCATTCCTGCAAAAGAAAATTAAGGTGCAACATTTTTCAAAATGGAAAGTTAAAATAGGTTTCTTTAATTTTTACAAATCTATAATCCCATGTGTATGTCTCAATTTTTATTTTGCTTCCTTTACAATGATTTTGCGAACTTATAGTTCCTGTATTTTACTTCCTGCTTTGCAGTCTGCATGTTTCATGCCCTTGGATATGTTTCACACTTTTGGATAGTTTCTGGCCATTCCTTCACTTCTCAGCAAAATTTGCACCATTATTCCCCGATTCCCAACTTGGGTCACTTCTACTATTAGTTCAAAGAGTCTTTCTTACAGATGTACTTAACAATCTCTCATTGTCATAGATCTGAATTGTCACTAAAGGTTAAGTCCATTGATGATGGTCAGAGTGATCTGCAGATCCGTGAACACGCTCCATGGAAACATTGTCGTGTCGTGATAAGAATTCATCCACAGGACCAGAAAAATGGTTAGCTGCAGCAAACATTTCTGTTAAAATTTATACAGCGTTCGGTTTCAACACTTGAAATTCTAGAGATATTTCCTGTCACATTATTTTCTTCTTTCAGATGAAACAAACAAATGCATTAGAGCTGAGTGGCCAAACAGAATAGTGGTTAACACAGGGAGGGTAGGTAACAAAACAGGTTCTGATGGAAAAAATAAATGGTAGATGAGTTCAATCAACCGTCTGAGGACAGCTAATGTTTGCAAATCTTTTAGGGTCACCAGCCTCACACACTGGATTTTGATGCTGTTTTGGATGAAAGTACTTCTCAAAGGGATGTGTATGAAACTGTGGCTAAGGTAATTTTTCTATTTGTACAAATATTTCAAATATTCATCTAATATAACATTTTACATGCCTTAAGGCTAATTTAAAGCTTTAGCTATACTCGAGTGGCAGCAGCCTGAAAATGGTGTCGGGTCACTTAGCCTGGTAAACCAACCACTACCAAGTTGGGCAGAATCCTGAAGTGGGCAGCCAGAGTGTCAATTTGTAATATGAAAATATCAACCCTACAATATACTAGAATGCTAAATGTAATTTTGAGATACAAAAGGGTGCCTTGCCCATTTGTATCAAATGTTAAAGGGATCGTTGGAGGCCAATCAGAAAAAGGTAGAAATCTGATCCGTGCCCTCCTCTCCTTTCTTCTCACCCCCATACTTTCATTCAACTTTCATCCCAAGGGAGACTGTATGCTGCCCCCACACTGGATATACTTACTCCCACCAGCAGGTGAATTTAGTGTGGAAGCTGTCTGGTATTCTGTCTTCCCATATCCAGAAACCTGCAACCATTTGACATCCATAGCTCTCCGGCTGCAGGTAAATGTGTTCAAACCTCAAAGTGTACAGGTGGCGAGTGCTGACTATCTGCCTCTTACCTGTTATGCCCCTCAAGTTCAATCACTCCTATTGACTTTGAAAGTCTTTATATTGTGATAGAAATGAAACAAGTAAATATGGATATTTTAGTAAAGCTGTTTATGGTGCCACAAAATAGTAAGATGCAAATTTTCATCCGTGGTCCCACGTAAGACATATTAACAATTTCAGGGAGAATAGTTAAAGAAGATACCATCAAATAGGTAGGGAGGACAAGTCAATCTTCACAGCCTTTGTACAGTTTCTCGTGGCTAATTGAGGAGTGCCTTGGAAGAGATCAATTGCTTCCTATTTCAATTGTATAATAGTACAGTGCAGTGCTACTGCTGGCTAATGGGGTGGAATTGGCTAACATGTGGATTGTCAAACGTTAATTTTATACATTTTGTACAAAAAAACAGAAAGAAAATAAAGTGTGTATTTTTCATGTTGCAAAATACAACACATTACCTTGGTAACTAGCAATAAAACACTAGACTTGTGCTAAGAGGACCTAAACAAAACATGTTCAAGATCAGGTGAATATTTGGACGGAAATAAAGGGAATAGTGGGAAGTGGGTGGGTAAATGTTATTAATGCTATTTTCTCATTTGGAATGACAACAAAGGAATTGAGTTGAAAGATCTGTTTCTGTGTCGTAACTGCTATGCATTGCTATGTATACATCAATCTTGATTTTTATTTGAACTTGGCCATGCTTGTTGATTGACTTTTGCTGGTTGTCAGTCAAGTTAATAAAACTGTTACAAAGAGTGCAGATCTTTCTTTAGTTATTGAGAAAGGAAGAAAACAGCTACAGCTGGTTCTATCATTCAGCACTACACCACTATCAGTATGTCATGCACTAATGGTGCTCATGGCAATAAACAACATACTTAGCTAAATACTGCATAACTCTCAAAGGTAACATAATGTTCTGTTGTTCCCCCAGCCCCTTGTGGAATTTGCACTTCAAGGGTATAATGGATGTGTCTTAACGTATGGTACCCCTGGAAGTGGAAAAAGCTATACCTTGCAAGGTGGGAATCTTTCAGGAAAACAACGGGGTATCATTTCCAGAGCAGCTGAAGATCTCTTCAACAGTATCCATTTCAATGTTTCTGCTTTGTATCTTTTTGCAGGATATAAACTTCTTAAACAATTGAATTATTTTCGTGCACATATCTTACAAAATTAGTTGGTTATAATGCTGCTGCAATGGCGATATAAAATGTGCAAAATGATCTATATTAATTCTCTCAGTAGTTAATACATTCATCTTGTCTATTCTGTTGAAGTGAACAGTTTTTAAATATCTCATTTTCTTCTAAGCTATTCTGTGAAAACTTCAGTTTATTTTATTCACATTTTGCATTGGATTGCATAGGTAATACAGCAAAGAAACAGGCCATTTGGCCCAAGCAGTTGTAACACTTGAACTGTTAGGAGGATTCAGACTTGAATAAAATAAGTAATGGCACTGGCAAAGGTGTAGGATTATAAAATTCTTGAACTAACTTTATTAAACAATGTTTCAAAATCACAAGGATATGAATACTGTAGCACATTGATAGCTGATTGAAAGGAATTAATACCCAAACTAATAATTATGGAGGAAAATAATAGCCACATTAATAACTGTCCAGTGAAAGGGTTAACAGGGACAAATCACAAAGCTTGCACAATGTTTAACTACAGGATAGTAAGCAGCTAGTTCCAGACACCCGACCTTCAGATAAAGAAGAGAGAACGATACTATGGTAGGAGAAGGCCTTCAAACCATGCATTGGATGAGGGAATGATCCATGTTCTAATATCCAGACACAGCTGGAATGCCTAAAGATAGGGGAAAACAATACAACAATACTCAATTGAGGCAAGTAAAAACCTCACACCAATTGGATATTATAATTAAGCAAGTGTAGGTTGATTGTGATTGGTTTTAAAAACTGTACTTTTATATGATGTAACCTTTTATGATTGGATGGAGACAATGCCTATTCTTTTTATTGGTATATGCTAATTACTTGCAATCAAAGCTGAGACTTTAATTGCCTTTGTATTTATGATTTTTTCACTCAGAATGGTCTGAATGTCTTCATTCAGAGTGCTATAGCTATAGTAAAATCCATCTTAAACCACTCTGTTACTTTGTCTGGCTACTTGAGGGAATGATAGTTTTAAATACAGCAAGAAAACCATAGTAACAGCCCTAACAGATTTGGTGACAGGAACTGGCTTTCGCTCAGGCTGGCTGGGGATAGCAGTGAGTATGAATCGTCTGATTGATACTCTGAGCTGAGCTATTGTCTACCTAGCAGCAGCAGCAGTTGATTTAACGAGTGAAATTGGAACCCAAAGTAAAGTGGACCAGACAAGGGGAGTGAAAAGTTAATGGGGGACCCCAAAGGTTTTGTGAGCACGTGGTGGTCAGCAAGATCACGAGCCATGGCAAAAGCCGAGAAGGCGAATGCCAACAAGTGGCAGCCAAAAAGGCAGAACTTGAATTTATTACTGAATAGGGAGGAGATGCAGTAAATTACTCAAAACCTTTTCTTTAAAAACAAATCTGAGAGAGCCAAGCTCTCTCTTAAATCAGGTACCAATTAGCATCTGTCTAGAGGAAGGGTTGAATTGCAGTTATAAAGTAAGGAGTTCTGCTTGGTTTATCTGGATATTCATACATTTGTTTATTTTGGTTTTGAACTCAAGGTTTTTCCATCTGGGGAGATAACTTTACAGGTTTTTAAATACAGGAGTTTAGAAGATAAAAACAGAACCACGAGAATGTTTACAGAATTCATTGTTGCTTTAAAGTGGATGCTAAGTTTCTCTGCTTTAATGTTTTCTGCATGATTTTGTGATCATAGTTTGTGATTTAAGTCAAATAGATGAAAAAAAAGGAAATGTAATTGATGAAGTTTCTTTTCATAGGTTATGGACCTGGGTTCATGTTTCAATGGCCATAAGCTTGATTACAGGATATTTTGAGAAACCAGATACAAATTCACACGTGAGATTGAGATGGTTTTAATTATAATGGTTGATTAACATTTAGGATATTTGAAATGATTATGGCAAACTTTGTGTTGGATTGATCTTGGGTTAAGACTTCTTGTCGGGTCATGACATAATTAGAATCACGAAAAGGATGATTCTGAAATTAGATACTGGGGAAGAAAAGAAGAGACAGAAGGATTCCTGAACCATGGGTGATGACATAATGACATCCATTTGAGAACTTTCCTCAAAGCCTTTTGAAACTAGCAGAGAATTAACCCTGTCTGTTAACAAATGAAGATTTTTTAAATGCAGGAGCTGGGCCTTGCAAAATGTTAAAGTTTTGAATTGTCAGATGTGTTCAGACTAATTAACCCATTCTGCCCCCAAGCAGGATGGATCTTCGTGTTTTTGTTTTGCAGGTAACTGAAAATAAAACAAGATTCGCAGTAGCTTCAAGACATTTGAGAATTTATTTATAGACCTTTAATAAAGCAGCAATTATCAGCCTGAATCAAAATCTGGTAAAAGAGGGAGGGCATCTAGTAAGGAGTTACAAAAGATATAATGGGTAGGGAGTGCAAGGTTGTATTCACCACTATTGAACAATTTTTAGCAACAGCACTGGCTTTAGGGGGCTGTCAGATAATGATAGAACATAGAACATTACAGCGCTGTACAGGCCCTTCGGCCCTCGATGTTGCGCCGACCAGTGAAACCAATCTAAAGCCCATCTAACCTACACTATTCCAATATCATCCATATGTTTATCCAATGACCATTTAAATGCCCTTAATGTTGGCGAGTCCACTACTGCTGCAGGCAGGGCATTCCACGCCCTTACTACTCTCTGAGTGAAGAATCTACCTCTGACATCTGTCCTATATCTATCACCCCTCAATTTAAAACTATGTCCCCTCGTGCTAGCTATCACCATCCGAGGAAAAAGGCTCTCACTATCCACCCTATCTAATCCTCTGATCATCTTGTATGCCTCTATTAAGTCACCTCTTAACCTTCTTCTCTCTAACGAAAACAACCTCAAGTCCCTCAGCCTTTCCTCATAAGACCTTCCCACCATACCAGGCAACATCCTGGTAAATCTCCTCTGCACCCTTTCCAATGTTTCCACATCCTTCCTATAATGTGGCGACCAGAACTGTACGCAATACTCCAAGTGCGGCCACACCAGAGTTTTGTACAGCTGCAACATGACCTCCTGGCTCCGAAACTCAATCCCTCTACCAATAAAAGCTAAATGATGGGAATTATTACACTGTCATAGTAGCACGGTAGCACAGTGGTTAGCACTGCTGCTTCACAGCTCCAGAGTCCTGGGTTCGATTCCCGGCTTGGGTCACTGTCTGTGTGGAGTTTGCACATTCTCCTCGTGTCTGCGTGGGTTTCCTCCGGGTGCTCCGGTTTCTTCCCACAGTCCAAAGATGTGCAGGTTAGGTTGATTGGCCATGCTAAAAATTGCCCTTAGTGTCGTGGGATGTGTAGGTTAGAGGGATTAGTGGGTAAATATGTAGGGATATGGGGGTAGGGCCTGGGTGGGATTGTGGTCGGTGCAGACTCGATGGACCAAATGGCCTCTTTCTGTACTGTAGGGTTTCTATGATAGTGACCCAACAGCATTCTAGTTGGATTGTGTGGTGTGGATGTTCAAAGTTAGTGAACCAATCACAATGCTGGGAGAAGTGGCTCTTTACACAGAGCCAATTTGAATATGGGGAGGTTGAAAACTGTATCAGATGTGAGTTGGCTCAATGGGAAAGCCTGCTCCTGCCAACAAACTGACAGATTATTATAGTTAGGGACGAGGGAAATAACCTAGTGGGATAAATGAACATTGAAGGAAAGGACCATGTATGGGATGTGCAGATGAGATGTGAGAAAGTGAACAGGGTAACAGAAGAGCTGTGATAGGGGAGGTGATAGTTGAACAGGGTAGGACAGATTTAAAGGTGGGATTCATTTGATGGATAATGAGAATGACAATGGTGATTTAAAAAATAGAGACATTTAAAGGGATTCTAAGAGAAAAATAAAAAGAATAAAAACACAGTTTAGCTGTTAGCTATGGATGTAGAAACAGTTTTTTTTTAAAAGACGAGATATGATAGGCATTAATAGACATTTGAAAGCCCACAACACTGTTGTTTGAATTTGGGACAATTCTGACATAGGAAAATGTACGGTTAGCAAGCTACCTTAAAAATGATACTGTTTCAGACAAAGAACAAGCAGTCAAAATAGGTTACTGCCTGAAATCAAATGGAAAGGTTTGATTTCTGTTTTAAAGATGTTATGAAGCAAACTGAGTAGGATTAAGTAATTGAGACGATAGAGACTGGAATTTAAACAGCAAAAGGGAATTGGGATATTGAGTGCAATTCAATTAATTGGAATATTTCGACTTGGCACTGATGTATATTCTAACGAAAGGAAAGTATAGATGGGCTAGTAAATTGATAGCTTTCTCTTGGTGATATTTTTGTCCTTGTCTATGTTTTTAAGAGAGCAGAATTTGATACTCTGACTGCCACCCGAGGCATTTGGACCATATGTGGATAGATGGGCAAAGACTTCAAAATCTTTTGAAAAGATCGCCTGAGGGTCAAGATGTTAGCATAATATTGAGATACTGTATAAGTGTGCAGATGAGTTACATGTGAAGTAACTAATATGTAGGAAATCAGTCCACATTGGACCCATTTAAGGGTTTGGAAGAGCATGCAATTATACATTTAAGATCTCAGACAAGCACACCACTTGACAAACAACATGGCATGAATGGTTAATGGGACCAGGAGAGTCAAACTCTTAAATAATCAAGGCACTGACACATACTCCATAGAGAAACTGATTTCAAAACAATTGGGACAAAATTCAAAAAGCAGTACCTGTCAAAAAAAGGCAAAATTAAAATGAAAGAGTAAATAATTTAGGTTTCAACAATTTAAGGGCCTAGTGGGACCGGAGTGCAGTGGCGATTCAAGAGGGAAGTAAAAAGGGCAGCCTGTTCATAACATCCTCTGAGATGATGGGACTCAGAGGTGAAAAAGACTCAGAGGGCAATTAGGGTATTAAAAGGATATATGATTCAAGTATTGGGTTTGTGGAAATATTTATTCAATGTCATGAAACCTGGCTTTGAAGGCCAGTATTGTCAAGAACTATGTAAACATGTGATAGATAAGACTTGATTATAGAGATATTAAATGTTACCGGCTTAATACCTGTGGATATCAAAAACCTACCCAATGTCCAAACATGGTGGAGCCTCCCCCAGATGGGTTAGTCAGGATTGGGAAAGCTAAAACCTGACTACATGATGTGACAATGGTATCTCTAGGGATAACTTACAATGTTTTGGGCCTATTAACAATATTACATTCAACATGCCACAATCATCCTACTGCCATTAAATGGGCAGAGGTCCAACTGCAGAGCATCATTGATGATTATACTTTCAGAATTGCTTCTGAATCATGGATACGAGATAAAAGGAGTATTCTGGGAAATATGGGGGCATTGTTTGGGAATGCAAACTTGGCAGTTAATTAAGTACACTTGTCTGAACTGAATAGCTATTTGTCCTGGGTTGCCATGGAAGTTAGAAAGGGACTACAATATGGAGCCTATGGAGCCAAGTATGCACTTACTGCTGTTGACCTACAAGGTGAGGGACTCGTAGAAACATTTAGTCATGTAGCCAAAGGAACAAGCCATACCATTGACGTCCAAGTCAAAGGGCAGGCATGCAACAATCTTGCCAGAGATCTGATAGATGAGGTTAGGTCTGACATTGAAGATTTGAGATTTGGAACCATTCCTCAACATTCCTATATAAATGAAACTTTCTTAACATTCACTGGGACAGACATGAATTAGTAGTCACTCGACCAGGAGGAGATCCAGTGAAGGGGACTACAAAATTCATTATGGTGATACCATAGGAAAGTACGTCCAATGAAACCTTCAAGGATATCTATAGATTTGAATCATTAGGGATTGAAGAAGGAGGCTGGGTACACTGAGCCGGATCTAAAGGGTACATGACCCATAAGGAGGGCCTGACATATGTGAGCATAGTAAGAAGTCTCACAACACCAGGTTAAAGTCCAACAGGTTTATTTGGTAGCACAAGCCACAAGCTTTCGGAGCACATATGTGAGCATGACAAAATGCTGTTCAGAATCATGCTGTTCAGCAGCATGGATTCATGAGGGGAAAGTCGTGCTTGACGAACATGTTGGATTTTTATGAAGATGTGACGAGGGCGGTTGATGGAGGAGAACCGGTGGATGCGGTGTTTTTGGATTTCCAAAAGGCGTTTGATAAGGTGCCCCATAAAAGGCTGCTGAAGAAGATTAGGGCACACGGAGTTGGGGGTAGTGTGTTAAAGTGGATTGGGGACTGGCTATCCGACAGGAAGCAAAGAGTCGGAATAAATGGGTGTTTTTCTGGTTGGAGGAAGGTAACTAGTGGCGTGCCGCAGGGATCGGTACTCGGGCCGCAACTGTTTACCATTTATATAGATGATCTGGAGGAGGGGACGGAGTGTAGGGTAACGAAGTTTGCAGACGACACAAAGATAAGTGGAAAAGTGAATCGTGTGGAGGACGGAGAAGATCTGCAGAGAGATTTGGACAGGCTGAGTGAGTGGGCGAGGATATGGCAAATGGAGTATAACGTTGATAAATGCGAGGTTATACACTTTGGAGGAAATAATAACAAATGGGATTACTATCTCAATGGAAACAAATTAAAACATGCTACCGTGCAAAGGGACCTGGGGGTCCTTGTGCATGAGACGCAAAAGCCCAGTCTGCAGGTACAACAGGTGATCAAGAAGGCAAATGGGATGTTGGCCTATATTGCGAGGGGGATAGAATATAAAAGCAGGGATGTCTTGATGCACCTGTACAGGGCATTGGTGAGGCCGCAGCTGGAATACTGTGTGCAGTATTGGTCCCCTTATATGAGGAAGGATATATTGGCATTGGAGGGAGTGCAGAGAAGGTTCACCAGGTTGATACCGGAGATGAGGGGTTTGGATTATGAGGAGAGGCTGAGGAGATTGGGTTTGTACTCGTTGGAGTTTAGAAGGATGAGGGGGGATCTTATGGAGACTTATAAGATAATGCGGGGGCTGGATAGGGTGGAGGCGGAGAGATTCTTTCCACTTAGTAAGGAAGTTAAAACTAGAGGACACAGCCTCAAAATAAAGGGGGGTCGGTTTAAGACAGAGTTGAGGAGGAACTTCTTCTCCCAGAGGGTGGTGAATCTCTGGAATTCTCTGCCCACTGAGGTGGTGGAGGCTACCTCGCTGAATATGTTTAAAGCGCGGATGGATGGATTCCTGATCGGTAAGGGAATTAAGGGTTATGGGGATCAGGCGGGTAAGTGGTACTGATCCACGTCAGATCAGCCATGATCTTATTGAATGGCGGGGCAGGCTCGAGGGGCTAGATGGCCTACTCCTGCTCCTATTTCTTATGTTCTTATGAATCAGAACATTACATAGCGTGTGCTTGTCAGACCCTCAAGCCTCCAGGGAACATCAGCAAGATAATTGCTGATATTTTACATAGAAGGTAGGAGCAGGAGGAGGCCATTTGGCCCTTTGAGCCTGCTCCGCCATTCATTACGATCATGGCTGATCATCCAACTCAATAGCCTAATCCTGCTTTGATCCCATTTGCCCCAAGTGCTATATCCAGCCACCTCTTGAATACATTCAATGTTTTGGCATCAACTACATCCTGTGGTAATGAATTCCACAGGTTCAACACTCTTTGGGTGAAGAAATGTCTCCTCACCTCCATCCTAAATGGTCTACCCTGAATCCTCTGACTGTGACTCCTGGTTCTGGACTCCCCCCACCATCAGGAACATCCTCCCTGCATCTATCCTGTCTCAACCTGTTAGAATTTTATAAGTGTTTATGAGATCTCTCTCCCGCCCCCCCCCCCCCCCCCCCGCCCCCCCTCCTCCTCATTCATCTGAATTCCAGCGAAAATAATCCTATAGTAGTCAATCTCTCTTCATACATCAGTCCCGCCATCCCCAGAATCAGCCTGGTAAACCTTCGCTGCACTCCCTCAAGAGCAAGAACATCCTTCCTCAGAAAAAGAGACCAAAACTGCACATAATACTCTAGGTGTGGCTTCACCAAGGCTCTACATAGCTGCAACAACACATCCCTGCTCCTGTACTCGAAACCTCTCACAATGAACGTCAACATGCCATTTACCTTCTTTACCGCGTGCTGCACCTGCATGCTTACCTTCAGTGACTGGTGCACAAGGACATCCAATTCCTGCTGCATACTTCCCTCTCCCAGTTTACAGCCATTCAGGTAGTAATCTGCCTTCTTGTTTTTGCTTCCAAAGTGAATAACCTCACACTTATCCAAATTATACTGCATCTGTCCAGGTCATTCTGAAGGGTCTCTGCATCCTTGTCACAGTTCACCCTCCCACCCAACTTGAAATCATCTGCAAACTTTGAGATGTTACATTTTGTTCCCTCATCCAAATCACTAATATATATCGTGAATAGCAGGGGTCCCAGCACCGATCCCTGTGGCACCCCACTAGTTACTGCCTGCCAATTTGAAAAGTACCCATTAATTCCTACTCTTTGTTTCCTCTCTGCCAACCAGTTTTCTATCCATCTCAATACACTTCCTCCAATCCCATGTGCTTTAATCTTGCACGATAATCTCTTGTCAAACGCTTTCTGAAAGTCCAAGTATACCACATCGATTGGTTCCCCCTTGTCAACTCTACGAGTTACACCTTCAAAGAACCCCAACAGATTTGTCAACAGATTTACCATTGAAGGAGGCACTTAAAGCAGTGCAGGTGGGCCCTACGCAGTGGTGCACTCTGGAAACGGAGATAATATTGGGAAGTTTACTTTGAGAAAGTAATCACAGTTTTTGACACTCATTGACTGTAGGAGGCTTGCCAGGAAATAACAGGTTACATGTTTGGAGCCTGATGGGATGACTCGTTATACACTGATAAGACACCAAGGAAAGTGGTCGACAGGCTATGAGGGAGGCTATGGAAATTACCCATGAATATGTCAGGCACTCCAAGGAATAGACCAATAAGGGATGTATTCAGGTGCACCTAGATACTCAGATTGCCACCAGATGGAAACAATCAGGAACACATTGGTGGGACACATTTGTTTCACGAATGTCAGGGAACTGCCTAACCAATTAGTGAGAAATCATCAAGATAGGGATGACCGTAAGGTCAGGGATAATGCTATTACGGGCCTCCCTAATATGCTGTTATCAAAGAAAATCGATTAAACTGCCAGCACTGGCAGTATCTCGCTATGCTCCTATGGTTCCCTGTAAGGAATACAGTAGGAAGTTTCACAACACCAGGTTAAAGCCCAACGGGTTTATTTGGAATCACGAGCTTTCAGAGTGCTGTTCCTTCATCAGGAGGTTAATTCACAAATACAGCATATATAGGTAAAGATACAATTGCAAGCTAATTACAGATTGGAATGTGAAAAATGGTTGGAATGCGAGTCTTTACAGGTAATCAAGTCTTTGCAGTATGCATGGAGAGAGGACTAATCACAGGTTAAAGAGGTGTGAATTGCCTCAAGCCAGGACAGTTCGCAGGATTTTGCAAACCCGGGCAGCATGGTGGGGGTTACAAGTAGTGTGACATAAACCCAAGGTCCCGTTTGAGGCCGTCCTCATATGTGGGGAACTTGGCTATCAGTTTCTGCTCGGCGATTCTGCGCTGTCGTGTGTCCTGAAAGCCGCCTTGGAGAACACTTAACCCGAAGGTCAGAGGCTGAATGTCTTTGACTGCTGAAGTGCTCCCTGACTGGAAGGGAAGACTCCTGCCTCACAATTGTTGTGTGGTGTCCATTCATCCATTGTCATAGCGTCTGCACGGTCTCGCCAATGTACCACACCTTGGGACATCCTTTCCTGCAGCATATGCAATAGACAATGTTGGCTGACTCGCATGAGTATGTACAGTGTACTTGGTGGGTGGTGTTCTCACATGCGATGCTGCTGTCCATGTCGATGATCCGACACGTCTTGCAGAGGTTGCTGTGGCAGGGTTGTGTGGTGTTGTGGTTGCTGTTCTCCTGAAGGCTGGGTAGTTTGCTGCGAACAATGGTCTATTTGAGGTCGGGCGGTTGTTTGAAGGCAAGTAGTGGGTGTGTGGGGAAGGCCTTGGTGAAATGTTCATTGTCATCGATGACATGTTGAAGGCTTCGCAGAAGATTTCTCCACTCCAGAGAAGTACTGGACGACGAAGGGTACTTTGACGGTAAGCCGACTACCGTTACCGGACACCCCACCATTTTTTACCTACAATGGAGGAGACCGTGATGACATTAAACTTTATGGATACCCTCTCAGTGGAGGCACACAATATATTTCAATGGACACAGAAAGACCCTGTATTGGCGAAGGTAAAGCATCTGGTGCTAACAGGGCAGCTGGAAAGATCGGCCTATCCACAGTTCCAACCATACTGGAGCAGGAGGGAGCAGATCATGGTGGAAGACGGGATACTGCTGTGGGGAGCACGGGTCATCGTCCCAAGGCAGGGCAGTAGGGATATACTGGCCGAACTACACTATGGGCACCCTGGAGTATCAAAAATGAAGATGCTGGCCAGGAGCTACCTCTGGTGGCGTGGTCTGGACGCAGACATAGCGAAACTGGTAGGACAGTGCCAGAAGTGCCAACAGGGGCAGAAGGCACCACTGACAGCCCTGCTGCACCCGTGGGAGTGGCCAGGCAGACCATGGTTGCAACTCTATGTCAACTTTGCAGGCCCATTTATGGGGTCCATGTTTCTGGTGATAATAGATGCCCATTCCAAGTGGTTAGACATCTATAAACTAAACTTGGCAAACATGACGGCAACCGTTGAGAAACTGCGCACCTCGTTCACAACGCACAGGATCCCAGAGGTATTAGTTTCCAATAATGTTTCAGTGTTCACCAGCCTAGAGTTCACAAAACTAATTAAATCAAATGGGATCCGGCACATCAAGACAGCACCTTATCACTTGGCATCAAATGGGCTCGTGGAGAGAGCAGTCCAGACGTTAAAGGCCGGGTTGAAAAAACAACCAGCGGCCACATTAACGACAAAACTCTCAAGGTGGTTATTTGACTATAGGACCTCTCCACACACCACCTCGGGAGCTGCGCCAGCAGAGTACTGATGGGCAGTTGTCCCCGCACCACCTGTTTTTGCCAAACCTGGCAGGAAAGGTGGAAAGACACCAGGAAGCCCAATGCAGGGGCCATAACAACACTCGCCGAGAGAGGCACTTTGAAGCGGGGGAGAGAGTTTGGGTCAGAAATTATGCAAATAGACCCACCTGGGTAACCAGAACAGTCGAGTCCAGGACCGGACCGGTATCCTATCGAGTACACATAGGCGAGGAAACACCTGGACCAGGTCCGGGCCTCAAGCCCTCTACCCGTTCCAGAGCCGAGTCCACCCTGCAGCCCTAGGGACAAGCAGAGTCCCCCAGTACCGCCTCCCCTGCACCCTTGATGGGGACCTCAGGGTCCGAAATGGACACAGGGGACGAAGCTGCAGCAATTCCCCTACCACCTGAAGTGGACGAGGAAGCAGACCTCCGGCATTCGCAGCGGAAGAGACGGGCGTCCAACTGTTACACACTGCCAACATCAGAGACCGAGTTGGGGGATCCTGACCCCGCGCTCGAGCGAAGGAAAAGACCCCTGAGGGAAGCAAACCGAGGGGATTCCTCAGACTTTGGGGTAGAAGAGTGTGATGACTTGAGCCAGGCTAATGAGGTTGGCTTGCTAGAGTATGAACTACATGATGAGTCTTTCCCACTGGGCACCGCAGGGGCTGGGGTGTATTATCGACCCTGATAATCACCTTTTGGTTTGATGTTTTAAGTTTCCTTTCGACTTTGTTTTTGGTTCGGGCTGTTCCCCCTTCCTTTTGGGGAGCTGCCCCTTTTAATTTGTCCCTAAGTTAATTTGAGTTTGTTTACTTGGTTGGTGTCAAAAGACATACCTGATGAATCTTTCCCACTGGACACCGCAGGGGCTGGGGCGTATTATCGACCCTGATAATCACCTTTTGGTTTGATGTTTTAAGTTTCCTTTCGACTTTGTTTTTGGTTCGGGCTGTTCCCCCTTCCTTTTGGGGAGCTGCCCCTTTTACTTTGTCCCTAAGTTAATTTGAGTTAGTTTATTTGGTTGGTGTGAAAAGACATACCCGATGAGACCTAATTGATGGTTAAATCAAGGAGCCTCATGCTCCCTATTTAAAGCAGGTGTGTCAGACACCCGGCCTGCATTCAGCAGGGAGCAACTGGAGCTGGCTGTGTACAGATGTATGATGTAAATAAAGTAACTTGGTGACGGGACTTTCGCCTCCGTGGAGTTATTACATGTACCACCATGTTTAAACTTTTCAAATACCTCTATGACATAATCAACCATGCTAAATTGCTCCTTAGTATCCAAAGATGTTCAGGTTAGATGAATTGGCTATGCTAAATTACCCCTTAGTGTCCAAAGATGTGTAGAGCTGGCTGTGTACAGATGTATGGTGTAAATAAAGTAACTTGGTGACAGGACCTTCGCCTCCGTGGAGCTATTACAACCGGATAGCTCAAAGCACTTTTACAGCCAATGAAATACTTTTTGAAGTGTGGTCATTTTTGTAATGTAGGAAACAAGGCAACCAATTTTGTGCACAGTAAGTTCTCGCAAACAGCACTGTGATAATGATCTGTTTCAGTGATATTGATTGAGGGATAAATATTGGGTTGGGGACCATGATAACTCTTCTGCTCTTCAAAATAATGCAATTTGACATTTTATGTTTACCTGATAGGGCAAACAGGGCCTCAGTTTAATGGATCATTTGAAAAACAGTCTCTGACATGCAGCATTCCCTCAATACTGCTCAGGTAAATCAACCTTGATTTTTGTGCTCAAGTCTGGGAGCAGGATTTGAGCTCACAACCTTCTGATTCAGAGGCAAGACCAACTTAGTCACAGCTGACATTTTGTTAATAACCTATTTTACTCACTTTTTTACACCTGAGTAATGAATTTGGTAATTGTTTAATTTTGATAGTATGTCACATCTAATAAAATTAGAGGGAAAATTGAGGGAAACAAAAATACATCAGGTTATCTTATTCTTGATTACTCTAGAATTGAAATTGTTATATTTATTTGCTAGAAAAGCTTTTCTTAACACTTTTTGCAGCTGTTGAGAAGTCAAGTTACAAGATCACAGCATCATACATTCAAATATCGAATGAAAAAATATACGATTTATTAGTAAGTGTACCATCATTTGACAATTTTTTAAAAAACAAAAGTAGCTGAATGGAATTTAAAGTTTGAACAGAATTATTCATAAAGATATACTGATTTTACTATTTCATAATAGTAGCTCAACGCAATAATATTGTTGAAATTTGTAATTTTTTTCTAACCTGATTTACTATTTCATGCATATGACAAGTCTTTTGCACCAACAAATCTAGCGAGAAGCAGGTAACTTACAGTTGTAAGGATGTTTGGGATCTCACCAAGAGGTCCAGTGGCTTGTATGGTTAAACATAAACTGCTTATTGGTGACCCATAAGTATAAACATACCGAAGGTATTTCCATGCATAAGTGCAGTTTCCATGCTGGCTCCTTCCAGACTCTTCTCCACACAGTCTACTATCATGTAATTCTTTGTGGGCAGTACGCCAGTCCTACATATAAACCCTTGATCTACTGAGCACTTATATACTGCACCTGCCCCATGTCAACCTCCCTGCCCCCCCAATCCTCACCCCTATCCCCCTGACCCCTTCAGACCCCTGCCACCCTTCAAGTCTCTGACTTTATAAATCAGTCTGGAGGCTTAACAATTCGTCCAGATCTCATTCTTGTCATGTTTGGAGGAATGATAGTCTCAATTGCTTGGGTTATTTCTACTAGTTTGGCATTGAAATTGTAGTATTCTGTGTATCACTTAACTGGTTGTCTCCATTTGATTGGCTTTTTGTGCTCCGTGGAATTATATGTTCTCTGTCTCTGCTTTGTTTAGACACTGGTGGTTTGTACTATTCCTTCCAAAGGGAATGTTCACTCCGTTCATTCCCACTGTGGACTTGGATTTTATTTTCTGTGAGGCCTGCCATATTCTTGCTGGGTGTTGACTTTTCAAAAATGAAACCTGTAATTGAGCTACTCACAGCTTTTCCTTTGATTGTCTCCTCTTTTCCTTCCAGCTGGTTCTTCAACCTAACAATATCCATGTTCCTCTTCTCTCTCAATTGGATAAGTTACAAAAATGGTAGAGAACCCTTTTTTTCTAATTTTCAAACTGGAACTGCACATTTTCTGCTTTTTGTTGCTTCTGTGCGCAAGAATTCGTCAACGTTTCCTTTTCCTCCTGTAGTCTTTCACTTTGCAGTTTGACCTCTGTATACTTCCTCATCACTTTTTCTAGGTGCTCATCCTTTTCATATATAGAATTAACATACTTGCTTTCCATTTCTTTGTATATACCTTTGGAAATATAATATTTTCCCATCTTCTAAATGTCTAACCATTTTTTCAGCTCTGTGGTCTCTTTTTATAATTTTTGGCTTCCTTCTGGAATATTGAATATTGCTGAGTTATCTTTGTCAACTGGTTCTTCAGTTCTTTCAGAGTGACATTAAATGGGTTTTGCTGTTCTTCTTAATATTCCAGAGACCAACCTTTGACCCAAGTGATCCTTATAATGTGTGAAGGCCCTTCAACAGGCTTTTTGAAACTCAATTGCTTCATTTTTGAGTTTTCTCGTAATTCAATATAGTCTTCACGAGTTTCTTCTGCTGTTCAGCCATTCTGTTGTTCAAGACAGTCTTCAATTTTTAATGCTGCCTTTGCATTTGATCTTGAAGGACAATTAAATATTCTTTCAATTGTTTATTTTCTCGTAACTTCTTGCCAACTCACCGCGCTTCATTGTATTACTTTGTTGCTACTGATAGTTCACCTTCTTTATTAGCTTCTCATGTTTATTCAGGGTTTTGTATTATTATGTTTCAGTGCAGCAACTTCTTTAAGTATTCTTTGTACTTCCAGTTGTGCCTGGCTGTATTTCTGGTTGAGTTCTTCCAAATTAGTTTTGATATGAACATTTTCCTATGGAAGAGTTTGATTTCCCTTTTGCAGCATTTTTTCCCTTTGCAATACTTCAGGAAGCTTACCGTCATTCAGAGCCCATTGCATTCTCCTCACTGGCACTTTTTGTTGCAGTTTGGGTAATGTGTTGGTATTTGCAAAAAGCACTATTTTTAAGCCTTTTGGCAGCTTCTTGGCCTCTTCTTTCTTCTGCACTAAACTCTTCAGTTCATGCACTTCATTGCACTGACCATTTTGTGATTTGCTTAGGAATTGTCTCCTTACATCACTATATGGATAATACTGTTCTCCAGTTCCACATTAACCCTCGCTGTGATGAACAACCTTATACTACACCCTCCTGTGACAAAGCTTCACATTTCACTTCTTCTATCTATAGATTGTTTTCAAAACAACATTATTTTCAATGTCATCCGTTACAACCAGAACATCACTTGCTAAACAAAGCCTATCATCATTTTCAGTTCAGTTGGCATTAAATTGAGATTGTTGCAGTTTTGGGTTTTAAATAACTATTTACATTCTCTACAGTTCCACAGTAATTCTCAAATGTAGAATCACACAATGTAATCCAAAATCTGAACTTTGTTGATGCTACCCTTGATTTTAAAAAAATACTTTTTATGGGATCCGGATATGACTGGTAAGGCTGGCATTTATTGTTCATCTCCTGTGGTGGACTTTCTTCTTGAAGAACGTTCACCACAGTCCACCACTGCATCATATCTTCTGACAACCAATCAGAGAACCATGATAAGTGTCTACGCTGAGATAATGAGCAGTCTTTGACAAAAAATTGAACAGAAACATAAATTATTCATTGTATTTCTATGTTTCAGAATATTCAACATTCAGAAAAAATTCGGATACATGAAAGTGATAACAATGTGTCTGTTGAAGGACTCACAGAAGTTGATGTCGCCTCTGTAGAGGATCTCCTTCAGGTTTTTAGAAAGGGAGCTTTAAACAGAAATGCAGGTACATTAGAAAAAGTGTGAATAATATTCTTTAAAGGAAAAGAAAAATACATGAATGTCTAAAATTACATAAAAAGGGACTACAGATATTGAGTCTAATTTAATATTTCATATGTAATAATGTGAAAAGAGTATTTGAGGACCAGGATCTCAACCCCCTTGGCTAAGGTCATGGTTTACACGGCAGCAGTGATTCCTGTGCTTCTATATGCTTTATAGATTTGGACAACATACAGCAGGCACCTCAAAACACTGGGGAAGTCCCACCAGCAGTGCCTTTGCACAATCTTTCAAACCTGAGACAAAGTGTGCAGTCCAACAGCAACTTCCTGTGTCAAGCAAATATTGAGGTCCTAATTCTGTTATTATCATTGGGGTCTTAGCTTAGGTTGTCCTTGGTTTGGATTGACAGAGACTGCTGAAGGCAGATAAACTTCAACTTTTATTAAACATTCTTCTATGTACAGGATAAGCTTGCCAGAAGGCTTTACATACAACTATCTCTTTGCATGCTCTGTTCTCGTCTGATCTTACATCACTGATGACATAGACTGTCTATTTACATCAACTGTTTACACTACAGAAAGAATTTTACCATCCCGCCCGTTACGGAAATTGTAGCAGGTGGAGTACAGACCACGCAAAGGTACGTTGACCTCGGGTGGGATTTCCCAGTACTGGGGCGAGCGCTGCTGGAAAATCCCGCCCTATATCTCCCCCGAAGTCTCTGACTTTCCTAGATACATCGGGTGGGACCTTGAGCCCACTCCATCTGTCTATGAAATTTCCAGCGTGGGCTCAAGATGTGGTGAAATCCAGAAATTGTGAATCTTGCTGGTGAGATCACTTCCAATTTTCGCCCCACCTTGCTGGCAACATAATCAGTTTCTCACCCACAATGGGCATGAACCTGATTTACATACATTTTAATGGATTTTAATATGATTAAGATGCCCCCGCGCCAGATATTGATCTCTTGCCATATAATCATACCTCGCCGACGTGGGGTCATGTTTACAATAGGTCCAACCAAATGTGAACCTCTCATGGCATAAAGGTGAGTATAGCCCCCAGGGGAGAGGGACATGGCCAGCCTGTGCCCTGGCAATGCCCCCTACCACTGACCCAGGCACAAGTTGGCACTGCCAGGTTGCTGCCAGGCATGTAGCAAGATCCAACTACGTCCGGCTGCCTCCAGGCAAACCCCCCCACCTCCACCCTCACCCTCCCACGAACACCAAGGTGAAGACAATGTAAGACCAGCGATCTGGGCCTATAACCTACCCCAGATCTCAAAGACTGGATACAGTATGCCTCTTCAAACTTGATATGCCCAGCCTTAAAATCGAGAGTACGAAAGCATGGCAGCCAGTTCTCAAATTCGGCTGAGAAGTTAGCCTCAGCGCCTCTCAGAAGATCGGGTGCACCCCACCTCTCCGAATTGGCTAGGATGTCTGACATACCATGCAACAGGATTTCCAAGGACTGAAGGTGAGCCTCCACTGAGGAAACTGCCCACTCGACTGACAGGATTCTTTCCTCTGCTTCATCCATTATCTTTCAGATATTTTGAGGTTCATCAAAATGAGCATCAATGATTTGCGCCAAGGAGCCTAGACCGTTATCCACAACTTTACCCACAATGGCAGCCATCTTCTTGATGCCTGCAACATCACCTGAGTGTGAGCTCACTCACCAGCTAAATCATCACGATGAACGAAGTCCCGTCTTGACTTTACTTAACAAGGATCTTCCAGGAACATAGCATAGATTATACACTCCAGGACCTCTCTTCAAAGTTTTGAAGAGATGTCACTACTCCATGCCAAACATTGAAGGAATTTTGCCACAACTTGTTGAAGAAAGTCTTTACTACTGGATGCTGGCAAGTGAAGTTCATTGAAAGTAGCAGTTTGTTGACTATGATCTGGGCGCTCTTTGAAAGGTACAGACGTTTTGCCAATTGGCATTTCTACTGCTCCAGAATAGTATCAACACAAACAGCATGCGATAGCCAAAGATCTACCAGGAGTGGAAGTAATTGTGGATGATCTCCTTGTCTATGGATGTGGAAATATGATGAAAGAAGCCATCACAAACATGATCAGAATCTAGTGAGACTGCTGGAGAAAGCTGGCCAGATGGGCCAGAAGCTGAATGCTCTCAACAGAAGTCCAAAGATGTGCGGGTTAGGTGGATTGGCCATGCTAAATTGCACCTTAGTGTCAGGGGGACTAGCTAGGGTAAATGCATGGGTTTATGGGGATAGGGCCTAGGTGGGATTGTGGTTGGTGCATACCTGAGGGGCTGAATGGCCTCCTTCTGCACTGTAGGATTCTATGATTCTATGCAACCTACTTGGCAACTTGGAATCTGTGTGGAGAAGCTGTCACCTTGGTCCTTCACAGCAGACAGATGATGAGGAAGATTTGCTTTCACAAATCACATTGTGAACTGAACAACCAGCCAACCCTGTGGTCAACGATTCCCCAATGAAGACAACGGATCAGTGGTAACATTCACCATAGCAATGACATTCTTGGAGAGGCAACATTACCCCAGGAACGAATGGAGACTAGACAAGCAGTCAAAAAAGCCCACATGCATATCATTAGAAAAACTGAGCACTTTAAAGATTATGGGTGTAAATTTCTATATTGTGCTGAGGTGAGAAAACTGGCATGCAGCTCACAGGCTGCACAGCTAGGGTTTCTCTCCAGATCATCCAGCACTCTATGCAGAGAAATCTGGAGGTGTGGCCCACACTGCCAAGCTGACAGAGCAGGGCCAGAAAAAGCCAACAGCCAGGACTCCCGAGATTGGGGTGCTGTTTTTAAAGGGCATTCTAATCTCCAATATAAAACAAAGGAACTCAGCTCCCACGGACATGGGACCCCCTCCCCCTCCCCCCATCCTAGATGCATAAGGAAGACCCCCTCACATGCACAAGAATCCACATATACAAGGGAAACCCCTCCCACCTCTTCGTGGGGCACTGCCAGGGTACTGCTCAGGCATGTCTCTCTCGCCTCCTGGGGCTATATTTACCTCTGCATCTCCAGCAGGTTCCCTTTATTTTTGAAAAGCCGTTGTAGACCTTGCTGATACGACATCATGTTGGCAAGGTGGGAATTCCTGATCTGGGGGGAATGATATGGTAGGGAAAGCCACTAATTACATGAAAATTTATTGAAATATCATTCCTGACCTTCCTGGGAGAGAACCTCATTATGTCACCAGCAGGAGGTAGGGAGAATTGGAATACGAGATCTTGCCGACAAGATTCTCATTTTCCGAGTCTCACAAGATTTTGTACCTGCATTAGCCACGAGTGCATACAGCGATATGGGTGCAAAATTGCAGCGTAAGTGTGCAAGCATGTGTAGGGACAGCCCAAAGTGGGACAGACTATAATAAACAAACATTTATTATATATTTTTGCACATGTGTGGTGATTTTCATTGTAGATCATGAATATGCATGATCTGCAACTGCAAATTATAGTATATTAAGGTTGTGTTTCCTTTTTATGAAAGAGGGAATGATTGGAGTGCCTTTGATTTGATTTATTATTGTCACATGTATTAGTATACAGTGAAAAGTATTGTTTCTTGCATGCATTACAGACAAAGCATACCGTTCATCAAGACGGAAAGGAGAGAGTGCAGAATGTAGAGTTACAGTCATAGCGAGAGTGTAGAGAAAGATCAACTTAATGCGAGGTATGTCCATTCAAAAGTCTGATGGCAGCAGGACAGAAGCTGTTCTTGGATCGGCGCACTGTGGCTGTCCATAGACTTCCCATAGTTACATTACCTCTGTCATCATTTGTATAAAGGCTTGGCAGCATCCACAACTTGGAGCAGATACATTAGTAGATGGTTGTTGCTGAGTCTGTGGCCAATGATGAGGATGAAACCATCAAAAAAGTCTATAAACTTGCACTTAATCATCCTTCTCACATTCTTTTCCCCCCTCATCTCACACATATTCTCATTCACTTGTTGCAGATGAATGCTGCAGTGAAAGCTTAGACTGCTGTTATACAAGGTCAGCTTGCTGGCATGCAGTTTCATAGCTGCAGTACCATAGCTGCAGTTACCAATGTACTAAGGGGTTTCCCGAGTGTCACAGTAGTGCAGCAATCTGTACTCCAACACATTCGGATCACTGAAGCACTGCTTCAAGGGAATGACTGTGGCTTCATTCTGAAGTTCACATTATGGGGGTGATCTTACCAAGAGAATTCTCAGTCCCAAACGAGTGTGAAAATGGGAAAAAATTGCACTGGTTTTTGGGTGACTTAAAAGTCGAATCTTACCACACTCTGTGAAAAACGTCTTGACAGACTTGAAATTCACCAGAAGGAGGAGTGGGCAAGGCCTAAATCGTCCACTGTCAGGGCGGCACGGTAGCACAGTGGTTAGCACTGCTGCTTCACAGCTCCAGGGACCTGGGTTCGATTCCCGGCTTGGGTCACTGTCTGTGTGGAGTTTGCACATTCTCCTCGTGTCTGCATGGGTTTCCTCCCACAGTCCAAAGATGTGCGGGTTAGGTTGATTGGCCATGCTAAAAATTGCCCTTAGTGTCCTGGGATGCGTAGGTTAGAGGGATTAGTGGGTAAATATGTAGGGATATGGGGGTAGGGCCTGGGTGGGATTGTGGTCGGTGCAGACTCGATGGGCCGAATGGCCTCTTTCTGTACTGTAGGGTTTCTATGATTTCTATGATTCTATGATTTCTATAAACGCCAACATTGCATTTGCCTTCCTAATTGCCGACTAAACCTGCACGTTAACCTTAAGAGAATCTTGTACAATGACTCCCAAGTCCCTTTGTGTTTCTGATTTCCTGAGCATTTTCCCATTTAGAAAATAGTCAGTGCCTCCATTCCTCCTTCCAAAGTGCATAACCTCACACTTTTCCACATTGTATTCCATCTGCCATTTCTTTGCCCACTCTCCTAACCTGTCCAAGTCCTTCTGCAGCCCCCCGCTGCTTCCTCAATACTACCTGTCCCTCTACATATCTTTGTATCATCTGCAACTTTAGTAACAGTGCCATCAGTTTCTTCCTCCAAATCGTTAATGTATATTGTGAAAAGTTATGGTCCCAGCACTGACCCCTGAGGTACACCACTAGTCACCACTAGCCATCTTGAAAAAAAACCCTTTCTCTCCACTCTCTGCCTTCTGCCAGTCAGCCAATCCTCTATCCATACCAGGATTTTACCCTAAACACCATGGGCACTTAACTTATTTAACAGTCTCCTATGCGACACCTTGTCAAAGGCCTTCTGGAAATCTAAATAAATCACATCCACTGGTTCTCCTTTATCTAACTTCCTTGTTACCTCCTCAAAGAACTCTAACAGATTTGTTAGACATGACCTCCCCTTGACAAAGCCGTGCTGACTCAGTCCTACTTTATCAAGTACTCTGTGATCTCATCTTTAATAATGGATTCTAGAATCTTGCCAATGACCGAAGTCAGGCTAACCAGCCTATAATTTCCCATCTGCTGCCTCCCTCCCTTCTTAAACAGTGGCGTTACAATAGCTACTTTCTAGTCCTCTGGTACTCTCCCTGCCTCCAGTGATTCCTGAAAGATCACCGCCAATGCCTCCACAACATTCTCAGCTATCTCTTTTAGAACCCTGAGGTGTAGTCCATCTGATCCAGGTGATTTATCCACCTTCAGACCTTTCAGTTTTCCCAGAACCTTCTCCTTAGTTATGGCCATTACACTGTGCCCCCGACTCTCCTGAAGCTCTGGCATCCCACTGGTGTCTTCCACCGTGAAGATGGATGCAAAGTAACTATTCAGTTCCTCTGCCATTTCTTTGTTTCCTATTATTACTTCTCCAGCCTCATTTTCCAGTGGTCCAATGCTCTCTCTTACCTTTTATATATTGAAAAAAATTCTTCCTATCTTCTTTTATATTACCAGCTAGCTTACACTCATATTTCATTTTCTCCCCCCTTATTGCTTTTTTAGTTGTCCTCTGCTCACTTTTAAAGGCTTCCCAATCCTCTGGCTTCCCACTAATCCTTGCCACTTCGTATGCTTTTTTTTTGCTTTTATGCTGTCCTTGACTTCCCTCATCAGCCGAGGATGCCTCGTCCTCCCCTTAGCATGTTGCCTCCTCCTTGGGATGAATTTCTGTTGTGCCTCCCGAATAACTCTCAAAAACCCCTGCCATTGCTGTTCCACTGTCTTCCCTGCTAGGCTCCCTTTCCAATCAACTCTGGCCAGCTCCTCCCTCATGTCTTTGTAGTTACCTTTATTTAATTGTAATACCATTACATCTGATTCCAGCTTCTCCTTCTCAAACTGCAGGGTAAATTCTATCATATTGTGGTCACTGCTCACTCAGGGTTCCTTCACCTTAAGTTCCCAAATCAAGTCTGCCTCATTACATATCACCAAATCCAGAATTGCCTGTCCCCTTGTAGGCTCTGTCACAAGCTGCTCCAAAAAACCATCTCTCAGACATTTCACAAATTCCTTTTCTTGGGATCCACTACCTACCTGATTTTCCCAGTCCACCTGCATATTGAAGTCCCCCATGATTATTGTAATATTGCCTTTTTTATATGCCTTTTCTATCTCCTGATTTGTTTTCTGCCCCACATCCTGACTACTGCTAGGGAGCCTGTACATAACTCCCATCAGCATCTTTTTACCTTTGCGATTCCTCAACTCTACCCACACAGATTCTAAGCCTTCTAATCCTGTATCTTGTCATCGACTTCTTGCTATCGATTTAACTTCATTCCTTACTAACAATGCAGCCCCTCCGCCTTTGCCCATCTGCCTGTCCTTCCGATAGGACACATCCTTGGATATTTATATCCCAGCCCTGATCCCCTTGCAGACACGTCTCTGTGGTGCCCACAACATCGTACCGGCCAATTTCAATGTGCGCAACAAGCTCATTTACCTTATTCCGTATGCTGCACGCATTTAGGTACAACACCCTCAGTCTTGCATTGACCACCTCCCTTCTCATACTTATCACTTTTTTTGCTCTGCCTGAGGTTAGATTCCTGCCACTTTCTATACTCTCTGCTCTATTATGTGGTCTGGAACCTTTACTAACCTCTCCTGAGCCCTCAACTCCATTAACCTGCACTTCTACCCTCTCCTTTAACTTTGATTTTCTAATTCTCCATACAACTGAACAACACCCCCCCTCCCCCCCACCCCCCACCCAACTATTCAGTTTAAAGCTCCATTTAAATATATTTAAGTAGTATATTCAGCCTCATGCCCTTTTCAGGCGCGAGACTGATTTTGCTGGATATCCAGTGCTGGTAAGATCACAGGAGACGAGAAATCAGACGCAAACCTGATTCCTTGGCTCTCTCGCTATCTTATCGGCTTATCCTGCCCATCGGCTGGCAGGGCAAGAAGGTAAGATAGCGACCAATGTGTCTTCTAATACTGCGAGTCTGCCAATGCCCTTGAAGTTGTCTATTGGGGCTACCAGGCTGATTCCGGGGATGGCGGGACTGATGTTTGAGGAGAGATTGTTTTCGCTGGAGTTCAGACAAATGAGGGGGGATCTTCTAACAGGACCAGACAGGGTGGATGCAGGGAGGATATTCCCAATGGTGGGAGAGTCCAGAACCAGGATCATAGTCTGAGGATTCAGGGTAGACCATTTAGGACGGAGGAGACATTTCTTCACCCAAAACGTAGTGAGCCTGTGGAATTAATTACCACAGAAAATAGTTGATGCCAAAACATTGAATGTACTCAAGAGGCGGCTGGATATAGCACTTGGGGCGAATGGGATCAAAGGTTATGGGAAAAAAACAGGATTAGGCTATTGAGTTGGATAATCAGCCAATGAATGGCGGAGCAGGCTCGAAGAGCCAAATGGCCTCTTCCTGCTCCTATCTTCTATGTTTCTATGTTAACCAGCCAGCTCAGTCTGCTGTTGTTCATGCCGAGATGGTACAGTTCACAACTCGGCCTTCTGGGCATAGAGCTACTCAAAATCATTCTCCAAACTCAACTCCAATCTCCGCTACTTAAAAATCAGCAGGTTTTCCATCAACCACTGGGATGGCAAAACGTAGGAGAACTAGGACAGGCAAGGCACATGGAAGGTAAGCATAAAAGATTAGTTGTCTTTGCATCCATTATGATATGGTTTTGTTAATAAATTTGATTTGAAATGTTTATTTTGTGATTACTTTTATTTTTGTATTGTGTCCATTGTCAGATGTTGAAGTAGTCAATCACTGGGAATGGTGGTGAATGGGGAAAGGACATGACAGTTACTGGTATCTAACTTAGTTGAGTTCACAATCAGTTATACCAGGAATGGGCTGTCAAAATTATTTCCTCCCTTCCTCCTCCTCCTTGTCCAGTGCTCGTGCCCCTCAGTTGCTTGCTGTATAGCTGGTGCCTGTGTTGTCCACCCATGATGGCGAGATTGTGCAACATGCAGCAGACCAGTACAAAGTTTGGCATCCATTCTGTTAACTGCAGGGCTCCTCCAGGAAGGTTCAGCAACGGAAGCATTGCTTCGGCTTACCAATGAATTGCAGTATATTAGACTGTGTGTGAGGCACCCCCTCACATCTTGACGTGTTAATCATTAAATTATAGCGATATAAACATGAATTTTGTTATGTGGTGAACGGGTTTCACAGGTTTCCTGAGACCTGCCAGTGAACAGAGGCAAGAACACAATGGAATTTGAGGGAGCTGAAGACAACGAAATAAGTACTGTAACGTCACAGCTTTCTTACCTGCTCATGTGAAAGGCTTTGTGCTATGAGGTAATTAATTAGAATCATACAGTGCAGAAGAGGCCATTAGGCCCATCGAGTCTGCAGACACGTGTGAAACACCCGACTTCCCACTAATCCCATTTACTAGCGCTTGGTCCATGGTCTTGAATGTTATGTCATGCCAATTAATATTGAAAGAAAAAGCACTGCGGCTAAAATCCTAACAAATCCCCTGGGGATGACAGCCTACATCCTCACGATCCAAGATGTGGCTTCAGAGATAGTAGACATAGAACTATAGAATCACTACAGTGCAGAAGGAAGCCATTCAGCCCATCGGGCCTACACAGACAACAATCCCACCCAGGCCCTATCCCCGTAACCCCACATATTTACTCTGCTAATCACCCTGACACTAAGGGGCACTTTAGCATAGCCAATCAACCTAACCTTCCTGGAGGGCTATGTTGGATATATCTGCAGGATTTCAGTCTGAGGCCCATAATGCATAAGGTAAGTGACTGGTGGCTCGTTTGACTGGCAATTATGTCAACTTTGTCACTGATGATACTGATCAAAGTTGAGTTGGGTTTGGGCGCTCTAGTAGGCTTCCTTCAGGTGCAGGGCATAATCAACTGCACGCATGTGGTAATTAATGTATGCCTGAATCACTAAAGGGTCACTAAGTAATATCTACTTAAACTGTGCCTGAGCCACCTGTGAGAAACGCAACCAATAAAACTCAAAAGCCATACAATGATGACCATATAACAACCAGGGGTATATTGAACAAATTATCAGGATGCTGATCCATTTCAGATGCCTGGATAGGTCTGGTTGACTCCTTCAGTATGCACCAGCCAGAGTCTCCAGAATGGTTGTTGTGTGCTGCGTTCTATGTAACATTACACAGTAGCAAGGTTTGGACCTGTGGGAGGAATAAGATGCAGAAGTAAGAACCTCTTCAGAAAATGCCGAGGAGGAGGCAGTAAATGATGTGGTCAATGCATGAGCAGCACTTAACACTGTTGTCTGGAATGTCTTCATTATTGCTTAGGTTCCACCAGTTTGCTCACATGTAAAAAGCACTTTTTTCACACACCCCCACCCCCGCCCCCCCACCCCCAATCCTCCCCCCCCAATCCCCTAACACAAAATAGTCCAGCATTCAAAAGTTAAAGTTTATTTATTAGTCACAAGTAGGCTTACATTAACACTGCAATGAAGTTACTGTGAAAATCCCCTAATCGCCACAATCCGGTGCCTGTTCAGGTACACGGAGGGAGAATTTAGCATAGCCAATCCACCTAACCAGCACATCTTTGGACTGTGGGAGGAAACCAGAGCACCCAGAGGAAGCCCACGCAAATACAGGGAGAACGTGTAGACTCCACACAGACAGTGACCCAAGCTGGGAATCGAACCTGGGTCCCTGGCTCTGTGAGGCAGCAGTACTAACCATGCTGCCCAAACAATTCATCCACTGTTCAGAGTCAATTCATGTCTTGCCATTCATTACAAGTGAAAGACCACTTTTCAGACAGTAACCCAAAATGGGCAAGGTAGGAAAGTGGCTGAAAGAAATATTGGACTAGAAGTTCATCTCAGACAGTGGCTCAAAATGGGTGCTATCAGCTCAGCTGCTCTTCAGAAGCAGCTCCTGCTATTCATTTTCACTGACTGCAATGAAACTGAATATCTGTTATGGGAGACCAATTCTGTATTCTGTAATTTTGCATCACCACTCAAGATGAATTTGTACCCTAATATTTCTATGGTTCAAAAAAAACTTAACAATCTAACATTGTATAACACACCCATATGCATATCCTAATGAAATATAAAATTGTACTCTCCCTCTTCCTAGCACTTCTAATATGGTGTAGCTTCAGCAGAGTTAGAGAGGCAGGCTGATCATATCCCTGTTTTACTGCTAAGTTCTCGATAAACTGTGTGCATGCGCAGCCACGCACCGGTCTAAAAAGCGCTGTGGACTTGATTATTAACATGCGTGGGTTTCCTCCGGGTGCTCCGGTTTCCTCCCACAGTCCAAAGATGTGCGGGTTAGGTTGATTGGCCATGCTAAAATTGCCCCTTAGTGTCCTGAGATGCATAGGTTAGAGGGATTAGTAGGTAAAATATGTAGAGATATGGGGGTAGGGCCTGGGTGGGATTGTGGTCGGTGCAGACTCGATGGGCCGAATGGCCTCTTTCTGCACTGTAGGGTTTCTATGATTTCTATGAACAACATGCACATGACACATGGAGGGAGAGTATTTGCTACTCCCATCAACTGAAGCTTTGTGAAGCTGTGATGCCACACATGGCCAGATTTCCACTGGTGTCTGATCTTCTCAATGCAGCTGGCCAAGCCATATAGCAATGGCTGACTGGCTGACTGGCTGGTAGCTTACCCAATGGCAGCACATAGAGAGGGAGAGAGCTCTGAAAGTGAGAGATGGTGTAGAAAAGGGGCTTGTTTGACTTCCTGTGATGTTATTTGATGTAATTGGACTGATGTTATTCCATCAGAGATGTGAGGACTCATCTGTGCTTGAGAGAGATGATGAGTGGGAGAGTTAGGGAAGTGGTGATTCAGGAGAGATGACAAGCGTGAGGAAAGAAAGTGGCAAATTGGGAGGGATGGCAAGTTTGGAGAAGCGGTGAGCCAGACAGAGAAGTCATAGGATGGAGCAACATAGGAGCATAGGATTTAGGAGCATGAGTAGGCCATTCGGCTCTTCAAGTCTGCTCTGCCATTCAGTACCATCATGGCTGACCTACACTTTCCTGTCTGAACCCCCATAACCCTTTATTCCCTTGTCTATCCAAAATCTGTCTAACTTTGCCTTGAGTAAATTCAATGATGTAGCCTTCATTGCTCTCTGAGGAAGGGAATTCCACATACTACTGACCCGCTAAGAGAAAAAAATTCTCCTAATCTCAGTCATAAAAGAAAGACTTCTTATTTTAAACTGTGTCCCCTAATTGTAGTTGCCCCGACAAGTGGAAACATTCTGCTGGTATCTACCCTATCAAGTCCCATTCCAGATCTCATGAGTCAGGAGAGGGGTGAGCTGAAGGTAACTAATTAAATGTTGGTAGGAGTTAGTAAGTGAATTTTTTCATTAGATTCAAGGCAGCCAAGAGGTTTTTAATGTAAAAATTACAGGTCAGGAACCTGATCCACCCTTATTACATGTTTACTGATGGAAAAGTGATTTTCGTTTTGTACATTTATGTTTAGCACACTTTTTTTAGGAGAAATTATTGGCCCCATCATCTAGCCAGCCAACTTGGCTTGGTCTCTTTCCAGTGACTATGATTAGTGGTCTCCTGAATCAAAATAAGCTAATTTTTTTCATGTCAAAACAAAATAAAAAATGTTTAATTTTATGTCAATGAAAGGGAATTTTGTTTTGCACACACAAAGACACTAGATAAAATCTTTTTATATGTCAAGTCAAGCGATATAATCTTTAATTTCAAGCATAATGAAAGTGGAAAAAATATTTTATTTCATGCATGAATGCTAATGATATAATATTTGTTTCTTATGTCATGAAAATGGATGGTTTTGTTTCATGTGGCCTACTCCTGCTCCTATTTATTGTGTTCTTGTTCTTATAGAACTATAGAATCCCTATCGTGCAGAAGGAAGCCATTCAGCCAATCAAATCTGCATCAGCTCTCCGAAAGAGCATCCTACCCAGATCCTCCCGACCACCCTATCCCCATAACCCTGCCTATTTACCGTGGCTAATTTACCTAACCTGCATATCTTTGAACAATAAGGGGCAATTGAACATGGCCAATCCACCTAACCTGCACATCTTTAGACTGTGGGAGGAAACAGGAGCACCTGGAGGAAACCCATGCAGACACGGGGAGAACGTGCAAACTCCACACAGCCACCTAAGGCCGGAATCGAATCCGGGTCTTTGTGAGGCAGGAGTGCTAACCTCTGTGCCACCGTGCTGCCCCAAATAATCTGCAATGCAGTTGTTTGTTTTAGAAAGCCACTAACAGATGCCCTGTACTTATTTCCAGTGCAGTACGGAGGAAGTACTGCATTTTAGGAGATGTAGAAGCAAGGCCCCAGTTTCCTGCACAGGTGAATGTAAAAGATCATATAGCACTATCTTAGAAAAGGACAGGGGAGTTATCCCAGGTGTCCTGGCCAATAATTATCCCTCTATTAACATAAACACAGATTTTCTGACCATGCAAATTGCTATGTGCAAATTGGCTGCCACGTTTCCTACACTACAATAGTGAGTTCACTTTAAAAGTACTTCTTTGACTGTATAAGGCTGTTGGTCATGAAAAATGCTTTATAAATACAATTTTTTTTCTCCCCAGGCTTTGTGCATGCTACTCAACCTGCTCTGATAAAGAGTCATCCAGACTCAAAACGTTAGCTCTGTTCTCTCTGCACAATTACTGTCAGACCAGCTGAGATTTTCCAGCATTCTCTGTTTTTGCTATTGGACTGCCACCTGCTCCCAGCATGTTACTAACTTAAAATGAAGAATGTTGAGAGGAAAATCCACACAGACACAGTAACATAACATGTATCTTTCTTTTTCAGGTGTGTCTAAAGGGGACTTCAGTAACAGCAGTCACACGTTGTTTTACATTTCTATTGTTCATACAAATATCAACACAGAAAAATGTAAGAATTCATGTTAATATATTGTTCTCCTCTGTAAATTTAATGTCACATGAACTAAGCTGTGCAAAATATGGGTCTGTATCAAAATGAATTTTGTAAATGTTTCACAGAATTAAAACTACATTGAAACATCTGCATATTTTCTAATTGCACCTTGTTTCCTGTGAATAACATTTGAGATTTATGTCCATCCACCCTATCCCACATAATTGTGGTACCTTGGCCAGTTTGGGCAAACAATATCAGGAAAATTCCTCTCTTTACTCCTGAGTCAATTAAAGCGATTCTAGGAGATCACTCTTGTCCTAACAGTTTCCTGCAGTATCTATCTTTTATAAGAAGTGATCTCTGGTCCAGGTGGAAATAGTTTCAGCTTTCAATTAAAGGAATTCAATGAATTAGTGTCTATCGCATAAACTGACAGCCTGTTCCAGAGATCCACGATTCTCTTGAAGAACAACCACCTCCAGATATCTAATCGAGATCTGGCCTTATGCAATTCACAATTGATTTTGATTTGATTTATTATTGTCACATGTATTAACATACAGTGAAAAGTATTGTTTCTTGCGCGCTATACAGACAAAACATACCATTCATAGAGAAGGAAACGAGAGAGTGCAGAATGTAGTGTTGCAGTTATAACTAGGGTGTAGAGAACGATCAACTTAATGCAAGGTAAGTCCATTCAAAAGTCTGAAAGCAGCAGGGAAGAAGCTGTTCTTGAGTCGGTTAGTACGTGACCTCAGACTTTTGTATCTTTTTCCCGAAGGAAGAAGGTGGAAGAAAGATTTCTGGGGTCCTTAATTATGCTGGCTGCTTTGCCGAGGCAGCGGGAAGTGTAGACAGAGTCAATGGATGGGAGGCTGGTTGACTTGTCCTTCTTGTGACTCCTTGTCCTCCATTACATACTTAATTGGAAGCAACAGTCAAGCTTCACACAACTTATTCCCTTCATGATCTTATAAATCTTAATCTGATCATTTTAAGTCAAAACATTTTTAAAGTGAATCCTTTTAGCTCTTTTAGCTCATCTAAGATGCAAAGAATTGGGAGTTAATCTGGCGCCCCCCCTGCTCCCCCCCCCCACCCCACCCCATTGCCCATTTTCCAAAGCCTCAATAGCACCCACTACTTGAGAAGATCAAATCAGGACAGAGTGGGACAGGGATTCACTGATTCCATTTGTCACTGGTGAGAATTCTAATCACCTGCTGAATGAGGCATCAGGCCTAAAATGGCATTCCGCTGGTTGTGAATGCATTTGGGATCCACCTGGCCCCTCTCTGCTGGCCCCGATCAGGTTCCCTCCCAGAGTGACTGGGAACCCAATAATTATATAAAACCCCTCATTGTAATCTCATTAGCGGGCTCGATGGCCCATTCAGCAGCCTCTCGCTATTCATCCATCTCCCCCATGGGAACTGCACCGTGTGGTCATGACCTTCGTGGCCCTGGTGTGTTGGGGTTCGAAGGGGGTCAAGGAGGGAGGGCCCATGTGCCCCTCTGCCACAGCCAGGCTCCAAGGGTTCTGGGGGTTGGGTGGGCTCTGGCTGGGATCAAGGGGTTCACCTTGGCACTCTACCCCGGGATGAGGCTCTCGTGGCTAGACTACCCTTCTAGCCCTGGGAAAGGTGCTGTTCTGTTTCAGGATGGTGAATTCAGATACTCTCCTGGGGTAAGATATTCATTATTGTCTTTATCCGCTAAAACCCTTACCTGGTCCAAAGATGTGCAGGTTAGGTTGATTGGCCAGGTTAAAAATTGCCCCTTAGAATCCTGGGATGCGTAGATTAGTGGGTAAATATGTGGGGGTAGGGCCTGGGTGGGATTGTGGTCGGTGCAGACTCGATGGGCCGAATGGCCTCCTTCTGCACTGTAGGATTTCTATGATTTCTATGGTCACTAATCTATTTGCCCCCTGGGCAGCTGGAAGGCTCCCAAATCACCACAGCAGTTAATGCTCTTTAAGTCAGTCACTTTCACTAAGGGGCGCGGATTCCCTTCTCCACAGCTGTTTGCTCATGCCCATTTTTTTAACACAGCATTTATTTAAAGGCTCTGAGCCTTCATAGAAAGCTAAGAACCTTTGAAATACCTCCAAACCTTCTGAAAACCTTTGTTTCCATTAAATCACTGTCCAGTCTTTTTAATCATCCTTTGATTGACAGCTTAATGATTTTTTTACTCATCATGCAGTCAGCTGTGTTTATTTACCTTTCCTTCATGCCTCAATGCATCTCATGTATACCCTATTGTATCTAACCGCAATGTTTACACAAGAGAGGACATGAACACCACTTAACTGGTTTGAAGTTGTCTACAGCTGCTTGTGGTCGCAGGATAAAATTATTGCCCATGCAGTGAATGGTAACTGAAACAGAGGGATAAAAAGAGCAGCAATATTAGTTAATAAAAAGAGAAACTTAACTGTCAACAAGAAAGTAATGCAATCGATCGGAAAGTATAAAAGAAAAGAATCCACAACATTTAACCAAATATGTTTTTATATTTAGCTGAAGAAAAATGCATAACAGCAGGCAAGCTTACACTGGTAAGACTGCACTAAGTTACATTTTTGAAAGCTTTTGGTATATTTGAAGTTTGATAATATTCATTTTATGTGTATTTCTTCTTTAGGTGGATTTAGCTGGATCTGGTCAAGTAAGTAGAATTTTCATTGACAAATACAATATAAAGAAATCTAAAGATACAAAACACACCAAGGAGAAGAAATCAAAATTATATTGATCACATTTTCATTAAGTATCTCCTATATATATATATGTAAAAATCAGAATAATTAATTGCTAATTAATTTCAAATCAAACTTATCAACTAATTAACATTAGACCTTAAATTATTTTATTTGTTGTTGTTATGAGGTTTTGTTTTAAAGAAACAGTTTCCAATTCTTTTTCTGGCTGGACTTTAAAAAGCAATAAACCATAATCCTATTAAGACAATGGAGGGTTGCCAGCCAGTCATAATGTGCAACTTCCATTTCATCCAAGTGGGATGAAAAGGAACAGATACAAACCCCGTGGGGAGCATGAAAGACCCCATCTCCTGTTGGTTTTTATGCTACCATGAAACTTTTCAAAAGTTTCTGAGATGAGACATTAACATGCAAATACCTGTTCTAAAAAACAATGAATTATAAAAGACATAGATTAATCAAATTCCTTTGGAATATACAGCCAGCAGGACTTTTAAGAACTATTTACCAAGCCAGAGAGATCAGAGTTGAGTGTTCAGAATGCTATGCTGAAAGGCTGCAAAGAAGCTCTCTTTCTCTCCAAAGTATTGTACCTAGATCTGCAAGGCAAGTATCCTAAGAAGAGAAATATACTGCAAACACACCTTTTGGGGATAAAACAGGGAAATCAGACCCAGAAAACTACACCCAGGAACATAACTGAACAAAATGGCTGCAAAGTGGAATCACCACATTGATACCAGCTAACGGATACTCCATTACTGTATTACAAACTGTAAAAGAAACCTTTATGCTATCCACTTACCCTATCATCTCTATTAGTGTGTGTGTGTGGGCTCAGGGAATGTGTATGATGTATGAATGGTGGTTGTAATTTAGCCAGTATTTTTTAAATTCAGGAAGTAGTTTCAATAAACTTATCTTCTTCTTTGTTTAAACTCTGAAGAACTGCCTAGCTAATCCTTTATAACGTGAAGCATACATTGTGAGATTTCTGTAGTACTGGCAAACCACATCCTCTCTAAATTCAGAAAAAAAATCCTGTAATGGTCAGACCTGTTTGGTAGAATCCGGGATTCATTTTTACCCCTCCTCACATGATCATGATATTATATAAATGAATTACAACAACAACGTATATTTACATAGTACCTTTAATGTTATGCAATGTCCCATGGTGTTTCACAGGAGCATTATAAAACAATGCATGACACCGAGCCATATAAGGAGATATTAGGTCAGGTGACCAAAAGTGTGGTCAAATAGTTAGGATTTAAGAAGAATCCTAAAGGAGGCAAGCAAGTTAGAGAGGAAGGGAGCTCCACAGCTTGGGGCGTCGGCAACTGAAGGCCTGCCCAGAATGATGGAACAATTATGATTGAAAATGCAAAGGAGGCCACAATTAGGGGAACACAGATACTTTGGAGAGTGTGGAGTTGGAGGAGATCACAGAGATAAGAGGGTGCAAGGCCATGGAGAGATTTGAAATCAAGGATGAGAATTTTAAAATCTAGATGTTGCTTGACTGGGAACCATTGTAGGTCAGCGAGCATAGGGGTGACAGTGAAATATGACTTTCAGTGAGTTAAGACATGGGCAGCAGAGTTTTGGATGAACTCAAGTTCACAGAGGGTAGAATGGGGGAAACCAGCCAGAAATGCATTGTAATAGTCACATCTAGATGTAATGAAGATGTAGAAGAGGGTTTCAGCAACAGATGAGCTGAGACAGGGACAAAGTTGAGCGAAATTACAGAGGTGGAATAGACGGTCTTACAGATGACATAAAGTCATAGTCATAGAGTCATAGAGGTTTACAGCATGGAAACAGGCCCCTCGGCCCAACTTGTCCATGCCGCCCTTTCTTTTTTAAAACCCCTAAGCTAATCCCAATTGCCCGCATTTGGCCTATATCCCTCTATACCCATTTTATCCATGTAACTATCTAACCCGCCTCTACTACTACCTCCTGGCAGCTTGTTCCAGACACTCACCACCCTCTGTGTGAAAAAATTGCTCCTCTGGACACTTTTGTATCTCTCCCCTCTCATCTTAAACCTCTGCCCTCTAGTTTTAGACTCCCCTACCTTTGGGAAAAGATATTGACAATGGAGGGTTGCCAGCCAGCCATAATATGCAACTTCCATTTCATCCAAGTGGGATGAAAAGGAACAGATACAAACCCCGTGGGGAGCATGAAAGACCCCATCTCCTGTTGGCTTTTATGCTACCATGAAACTTTTCAAAAGTTTCTGAGATAGCTGATCTGTGCCCCTCATTATTTTATGGACCTCTATAAGATCACCCCTCAGCCTCCTATGCTTCAGAGAAAAAAGTCCCAGTCTATCCAGCCTCTCCTTATAACTCAATCCATCAAGTCCCGGTAGCATCCTAGTAAATCTTTTCTGCACTCTTTCTAGTTTAATAATATCCTTTCTATAATAGAAAGGACATGACCAAGAAGGTTGTGAACAGACTGGCTTAATCTCAGACTGTTGTCAGCGAGAGGGGTAGGAACATAGGATATAGGAACAGGAGTAAGCTCTTTGATCCATTGAGCCTGCTCAGTCATTCAAACAAATCATGGCTGAACATCTGCCTCTATGCCATTTTTCCTTATTATCTCCAAATCTCTTGATGTAATTAATATCCAAAAACCTCTATTTCTGTCTTGAACATGCTCAAAGATTGAACTTGCACAGCTCTCCGGGGTGGAGAATTCCAAAGATTCACTGCCTTCTGTGGGAAGAAATACCTCCTCAGCTCAGTGCTGCCCCTGGTTCTAGACTCACCAGTCAGAGAAACATCCCATCTACATCTACCCTTTCAAGCCCTGAAGGAATTTTGTGTGCTTCAATTAGATCACTTCTCATTTTTTGAAACTCAAGAGAATACAAGCCCAGTCTCCTCAATCTCTCCTCATAGTGGTTTTGGCTGAAGTCAGTTGTTAAGGAGCAAAGTTTGCAGCAGGGATTGAATTCAACGATTTCAGTCTTCCCAATATTTAATTGGAGGAAAATTTTCCTAACAAATAAATACATTTTCAGATGATGCACAGGCAGTGTGGCAGGATTATGATATGGTGGAGCTATGGACAATGAGACTGTTGTGATTGCCAAATCTGCTGGCAATGTCTTTGCCTTGAATCACTCAGATTTGTTGAGTTGGAATGTGAGTTAGAGAGAATCTGATACACAAGCAAGGGTGGAAATTTCTGGACAGCTTACTGCAGAGTATTGTCACATCTCAGAGAAAAGAATTAGTTCAGGAATGTGTGATTGTTATTCAATAGGATCGGGGGAACAGAGAGCAGATAGATAAGGAAGTCCAGAGACAATGGTCTTTTCCATCAGGTACAATATATTTGCTATCTGTGAGGATAAATATGAAGACTGCAGGGAAGATGGCCAGATTACTAATCATGGTAACATGGACCAGGAGATAGTCCAAGGTAGTGAAGGGGCAGAATAGAAAGGCTGTCACCACAGCAAATTCATTAATTAGGAAGCTATATAGAATCATCTGCTGCCACAACCTAGAGACAAGAAGGTTGTTTCTCTATCTGACAAATCACATCTTAGAGCAACTAGAGAGAACTAGATAGGGGGAAAGATCTAGTGAAAATCGCATAAACCAGAGGATATAATAAACAGATGACGAGAGTAAAGAACAGATCAAGATAAAGAGTAAAAGTAACATAATCAGTCAGGGAACAGATATAGTTGCAGAACATTAAAACAACTGTTAAAATGAATGGAACAATTAATAATTCAAACTAAAGGGGAACTGACGGCAATAATTCTTAGCAAAGAACCAGTTGTAGTAGGGATAGTTGAAACATAGTTACATAGAGAACAGGACTGGCTGTCAAATATTACTGGGCATTACATATTTAAGATGTAGGGAGAAGAAAGAGAAGATTTAAAAAATCAGGATGTGTCACTGGTAAAGTCAGCATTTATTGCCCATCCTTGAGAATGTGTTGGTGAGCTGTCTTCTTGAGTACAACTGGATGGTTTGTTAAGCAATTTCAGAGGTTGTGGGTCAGTTTGTGGGTCTGGAGCCACATATGGACCAGACCTGGTAAGGACAGCAGGTCTCCTTGTCGGAAGGAAATCTGTGGTTTTAGAATGAAAATCCAATAGTTTCGTGGGCCGCGATTCTCCCATTGCGACCTGCAACTTTTCTGGCGGGTCAGGCCGGGAGATGTGCGTGTCGGCCATTTTGTGGGTTCCCCGACAGTTTTTACGACCTGCGCGCATCTCCCAGCTGGAGAAAAATGGCGCCGCCGGGAACCCGCTGAAAATCGGTGGGCCGCTGTTTAGCATGAGTTTACATACCTCTGCATGCTATTATCGGAATCCACATGGCAATCTCCACCCATGTCTGCGTCTCCCACCTCTTTGGCGTGATGTAATTTTGGCGCGAACCAGAACAGGTATTTAAAAGTTGCAACCTGGCGTGGCAGCCTTGAACTCACGTGAAGAGATAGGTGTTGCCAGCGGAGCGTGGGGGATGTTGCAGGCAGATCCTGGAGATGCCTGGTGGCCTTCCTCCAGCTGCCCATTGACGAGTGACATCTGTGGGGGGCGGCGGGGCGGGGGGGGGGGGGGGGGGGGCGGCAGGGGGGGGGCAGGGGGGGGGGGCGCTGTTGGGGGGGCTTCCATTTCCTCACAACTCCTTGGGTGAGGTTCTGTCAGGGAGTCCTGCTCCCCCCGCCCGCCCCCCCCCCCCCACCCCACCCAAGCAGCGCTGAAGCTGACTTGGGAAGCAGCCTTGAGGGTTCCCGCTCCCCCCCCCTACCGCCTGCCCTCCCTCCAAGCAGTGCTGAAGCGCACTGTGAGAGGCAGCGTCGAGGGCTCCTGCTTCCCCCCCACCCCGCCTCCAAGCAGCGCTGAAGCTGACTGTAGGAAGCAGTCTTGAGGGCTCCTGCTTCCTCCCAACCCCCACCCCCCCCCTCCAAGCAGCGCTGAAGCTGACTGTGAGAGGCAGCGTCGAGCGCTCCCGCACCCCCCACCCCCCCACCCCTCCTCCAAGCAGCGCTGTAGCTGACTGTGAGAGGCAGCGTCGAGGGCTCCCGTTTCCCCCACCCCTCCTCCAAGCAGCGCTGAAGCTGACTGTGAGAGACAGTGGTGAGGGCTCCCGCTTCCTCCCACCCTCCACAGCACTTTGCAGTGGCATTGTCTTTCTGCGGGGTGTGGTCAGGGACTTACTAAGTGCTGGTGTTCTGGGGTGGGAATGAGTGTACCATGTGCTGACTGAGGCCTAACCAGATGAAGAAGCTGCTGCTCCAGGCCGGGTTGCAGAGATTCAGACATGGACTGCATGGAATCTGCAGTCACTGGTTACACATATGCTGGTGATTTGCAGTCTGTCCCTGCCCTGTGACATGGACCAGGAACACATGCCTGTAACGGATGCTGCAGTTGCGCACAAAGCAATGGCTCAAGGGTGCACATTGCCCACGTCTGCACACTGACCTGCATAATCTGTGCCAGCATTTGTCATGATGGGAATCTCACACAACCCTAATCGGGCCATGCATGGCACCATGGATTGTGTGGGGTTGCCAGCTCCCACAAGTGGGGGTTCTGGCCCAAGTGAGGGATTGGAGTGGTGCTGGGTCTATGCAGCCAATGATAATAATCCGTCATTCTAGGCTCTTTCCAAACTCCACTGTGCAGATGGATCTCAGTTTGCTTGATCTGGAGCTGGCCATGTTGGTGGCAGCAGAGGCGGAGGAGGAAGAGGTGGCGGTGACTCAGGAGGTGACGGGCGTGGAGAGACCACCACAAGAGCAGCCACCACCAGACCCTCAGGAAGGAGGGCAGCAGGCTGCTGCTGAGGGCCAGGAGGTGGGTGAACATGCTCCCAAGAGGTTGCACAGAAGGCGGAGGGTCCCAAGGCCAAGGAGGTACAGGCCCCGCAATTCCTTCAAGGCCCTCTCGGAGGAGATGTGCCGTCGCCGGCTGCGCTTGTCCAAGACCACGGTGCGTCACATTTGTGAGGTGCTCTCACACCTGGCACCTTGGGGGAGCGGCGGCCACCTGTTCCCTGTGGACGTGAAGGTGTTGGCAGCCTCAATGTCTATGCCTCCGGATCATTCCAGGCTCCCAGTGGCGACCGAGCTGGGATCTCCCAGGCCTCCGTGCACAGATGTGTGCAGCAGGTCACAGATGCCCTGTATGCCCGGGCAGGGCAGTTCATTAATTTCGATATGGGCCGTGCACAGCAGGAGGCTCGGGCTGTCGGGTTTGCATCCATCGCCGGGATCCCGAATGTGCAGGGCCCAGTGGATGGCACGCACATCGCCATGCGGACCCCCCATGCAGGGCCGCAGCAATTTGAACAGGAAGGAGTTCCACTCCCTGAACGTTCAAATTGTTTGCGACCACTGACTCAAGACCATGTAGCTCGATGCATGCCACCCAGGGAGTGTCCATGACAGCTTTGTGATCCAGCAGTCGGACATCCCTATGCTCTTTGAAGACCTGCCTAGGCTCCCGGGATGGCTACTGGGTGACAAGGGCTACCCACTAAGGTCATGGCTGATGACACCTGTGCGGAGGCCCCAGACCGAGGCGGAGACCCGCTATAACAAGACGCATGCAGCCACCCGGTCCGTGGTTGAACGGTGCATCGGCCTGTTGAAGATGAGGTTCCGCTGCTTGGACCGCTCTGTGGGAGGGTGCCCTCCAGTATGACCCTGTGCGTGCTTCATGCATTGTTATCATTTGCTGCGCTCTGCACAACATCGCCCAGCAGCGGGGAGACCAGCTAGAGCAGGAGGAGGAGCAGCAAGGGGGCGAGGTGGGTATCCCACCACATGAAGAGCCAGAGGAAAGACAGTGGCTGTCAACGGCAGGTGTCCGGCAAGGAAGGGCAGCGAGGGATACCTTGATTGCAGCCCGCTTCACCCAACTGGTGCTGTGCAGTGAGGAGGGTACAGCCAACGCACAACCACCACCGCCCAGGAGCACGTGCAGCTGCTATTCCCCCTCCAAATCAACCTGGGCCCTCAAACCACCACATCACCCTTCCCCTGCTCCTGTCACCCCACCACCCTATCCCCCAGAAACATGCGATCCTATTAATGTGCCTGGGCTGGCAATGGTTGCGAGTCTTGTTTGAAGGCTGGAGGATGATGACGACTCGCTGTTGTGCACACTGAGTTTGCCTTTTACTGGATACCAGTGAAATATGGTTTCTGACATAGGTCAGCAGGGAACTCAATCCATCTTTAATCTACCATGAAAATTGGGAGAACAAAGTTCCAAACTAAATTTCCACAGGTGGAAAACAAACCTTTTCAATCATGCCAAATTTAGTGCCCCTGCCCACTGTGATTCCCACCACTGAAAATTCCACCCATGGATTCCCCATGGCAGCTGGGAAATTTAAATTCAATTAAATAATTTGGAATGAAAATCTAACATCTGTAATGGTAACCATGGGGGTGATGTTCCCAAAAGTGCTGAATTGGCGGGAAAACTGTTCTGAATCCCAACTGTTTTCTCAGTTCAGCTTCTTACTCGAATCTCCGGACTCTGTGCAATGTAGAGGGCCCAGTTGTGAATATCATTAAATTCTCAGGGGGCGGGATCAAAAAGCCTGAAATCGGCGGGATGAGCGGGAACCCGCGCATGTGCACATCGCTGGGAGATCACGGAAAAGACCTCCCAGCATCCAGATCACTGCCATCCAAACAGCACACACATCGCTGGCCTCATCGCTGGCCCCCACAAAGACACCGCTGGCCCCCACAAAGACACCGCTGGCCCCCACAAAGACACCGCTGGCCTCATCGCTGGCCCCCACAAAGACACCGCTGGCCCCCACAAAGACACCGCTGGCCTCATCGCTGGCCCCCACAAAGACATCGCTGGCCCCCACAAAGACACCGCTGGCCCCCACAAAGACACCGCTGGCCTCATCGCTGGCCCCCACAACCCCACCAACACACATCACTGGCCTCATCGCTGGCCCCCACAACCCCACCAACACACATCGCTGGCTTCATCGCTGGCCCCCACAACCCCACCAACACACATCACTGGCCTCATCGCTGGCCCCCACAACCCCCCCACAGAGACATCGCTGGCCTCATCGCTGGCCCCCACAACCCCCCCACAGAGACATCACTGGCCTCATCGCTGGCCCCCACAACTCCCCCACAGAGACATCGCTGGCCCCCACAACCCCCCCAACACACATTGCTGGCCTCATCACTGGCCTCCACAATCCCCCCACACACATCGCTGGCCTCCTCGTGCCCCCGCCCCCACCCCCACCGTCTCCCCCAACACACAGACATGGCTGCCTGCTCACCTCATGCCCCCACGGATCCAGATAATGTGGGTACCTAATCCCTCTATTCCTTGAACATACTGTCCTCACTGCTGCCCTGCAGAGAACTAGCATTGTGCTGACATGCACAACCCCAGCTTGTGATCATTCCCTCTCTTGAATGGGAGCCTTGAGTATTGCACCACCCCTGGACACAGCAGCTAATCGATTAGGAGCCCTGAGTATTGCACCCCCCTGGACGCAGCAGCCTATTACAAACTTAATAATATTTCAAAATGTATATCCCCCCATCCATGTTCTGGAATATTATGATGTGGAGATGCCGGTGTTGGACTGGGGTGAACACGGTAAGACGTCTCACAACACCAGGTTAAAGTCCAACAGGTTTATTTGGTAGCAAATACCATAAGCTTTCGGAGCACTGCTCCTTCGTCAGATGGAGTGGAAATGTGCTCTCAAACAGTGCAAACAGACAAAATCAAGTTGCAGAATACTGATTAGAATGCGAATCCTACAGCCAGCCAGGTCTTAAAGGTACAGACAATGTGGGTGGAGGGAACATTAAACACAGGTTAAAGAAATGTGTATTGTCTCCAGACAGAACAGCTAGTGAGATTCTACAAGCCCAGGAGGCAAGCTGTGGGGGTTACTGATAATGTGACATAAATCCAACATCCCGGTTTAGGCCATCCTCATGTGTGCGGAACTTGGCTATCAGTTTCTGCTCAGCGACTCTGCGCTGTCGTGAAGGCCACCTTGGAGAACGCTTACCTGAAGATCCAAGGCTGAATGCCCGTGGCTGCTGAAGTGCTCCCCCACAGGAAGAGAACAGTCTTGCCTGGTGATTGTCGAGCGGTGTTCATTCATCCGTTGTCGTAGTGTCTGCATGGTTTCCCCAATGTACCATGCCTCGGGACATCCTTTCCTGCAGCGTATCAGGTAGATAATGTTGGCCGATGCTCCACTTCTCCAGCTTCCACCCTAAACATGTTAAAGAAGCCATCCCCTACGGACAAGCCCTCCGAATACACAGGATCTGCACAGATGAGGAGGATCGCAACAGACACCTCCAGACGCTGAAAGATGTCCTCATAAGAACAGGATATAGCGCTCGACTCATCGATCAACAGTTCCGACGCGCCACAGCGAAAAACCGCACCGACCTTCTCAGAAGACAAACACGGGACACGGTGGACAGAGTACCCTTCGTCGTCCAGTACTTCCCCAGAGCGGAGAAGCTACGGCATCTCCTCCAGAGCCTTCAACATGTCATAGATGAAGACGAACATCTCGCCAAGGCCATCCCCACACCCCCACTTCTTGCCTTCAAACAACCACGCAGCCTCAAACAGACCATTGTACGCAGCAAACTACCCAGCCTTCAGGAGAACAGTGACCACAACACCACACAACTCTGCCACAGCAACCTCTGCAAGACGTGCCGGATCATCGACACAGATGCCATCATCTCACGTGAGAACACCATCTACCAGGTACACGGTACCTACTCTTGCAACTCGGCCAACATTGTCTACCTGATACTCTGCAGGAAAGGATGTCCCGAGGCATGGTACATTGGGGAAACCATGCAGACACTACGACAACGGATGAATGAACACCGCTCGACAATCACCAGGCAAGACTGTTCTCTTCCTGTGGGGGAGCACTTCAGCAGTCACGGGCATTCAGCCTTGGATCTTCAGGTAAGCGTTCTCCAAGGTGGCCTTCACGACACACGACAGCGCAGAGTCGCTGAGCAGAAACTGATAGCCAAGTTCCGCACACATGAGGACGGCCTAAACCGGGATGTTGGATTTATGTCACATTATCAGTAACCCCCACAGCTTGCCTCCTGGGCTTGTAGAATCTCACTAGCTGTTCTGTCTGGAGACAATACACGTTTCTTTAACCTGTGTTTAATGTTCCCTCCACCCACATTGTCTGTACCTTTAAGACCTGGCTGGCTGTAGGATTCGCATTCTAATCAGTATTCTGCAACTTGATTTTGTCTGTTTGCACTGTTTGAGAGCACATTTCCACTCCATCTGACGAAGGAGCAGTGCTCCGAAAGCTTATGGTATTTGCTACCAAATAAACCTGTTGGACTTTAACGTGGTGTTGTGAGACTTCTTACCTGGAATATTATCCCAGATTTTTGACTGTCAGGTTTTTAGTCCCTGCGATTATAACTTTGACATTATCTTCCAAAGGGAATTCCTCTAATTCTGTGCAATGTTCAGATGAAAACAAGATGACAAAGGATCCAAGGCTGCTCCAGAGACAGAGTAGCTGCACCCAAAGTTGCCCATGCAAGTCACATTCATAAGTAGGGGCACATCTGCCATGGCATGTGAGAGAAGAGTTGCCAATATAAGCTCAAGGAGATTACTACATCTGGGAAACCAACCCCTATGGTTGGTTTCCCAGATGTAGTAATCTCCTTGAGTCTTATTTCCAACCAAGTTCCACCACGGGGACAATTCTGCCAAGTTCACCACAGGACTCTGAACATTTGAGCATCAGCAATCCAGTTACAGACCACAAATGTATTATACAGTTCACTACTTGCTCACTAGGACACTGTAGTTTAATTACCTTTCTCTTAGATAATTAGGCAGCACAAAGAGGATGCTACATTATTTGCAGTTTGCAAGATTCTCCCAAGTCCATCCGTCCCCCCCTCTCTGCTCTCTCTGCTGTTTTGTATTTCGCGCCCGGGCACGCTGCTTTGGATTTTTTTCGAACTGCGCATGCGCAGTTCACAACTCAGATCGGTCCGCCAGCGCTAAGCACCGTCGACAGCGCGCATCGAGCCGGAACCGGCAAAACGCGTATGGGCGCGCTGCAAAGAGGATTCCAGGCTCGGATCCGTATTGCGCCCGGATCCCGCCCTTAGGCTCTGATTGGTAAAATCGGGCCCTGTGAGTCAGCCAATATCACTGAAACTTCATCTTTCTCACAGGGGTTTCTAACTTTGACAATCTCACTTTGGAATTCTCTCCAAAAGTCACCTCAACTCAGACAACTTCCATGACAGCTCATCTCGCGGAGTTACAATCTCGCCCTTCAAAATTGCATTCCCCTGGATTTCCAAGTACACTGAAGCATCAACTTACAAGCCCAGTTTTGGATCTTCAGACTGCCAAGCGGAACAGCACTGCTACAAAGGAGCACCTTTGCCCCTGTGGCCAGCAACAAGAGTCACCAACCTTTGGCTGCCTTCTTGGATCTTCAGGTGTTTTCTTGAGCCCTCCTCATTTAAAGTCTGCTCCTTGCAACCCTTTCTTTAACTTGGAACTTGTTTCTCTGTTCCTTCCTTTTAATCTAACTGGGACCTGTTGCTGTCTCTTGTTTTGTCTCTTACCTGGGACTTCTTTTTTGGCTGACCAACTATAAAAAATGACTGCATCAGACGTGCTGTTCATTGCCCCTTGAACTGATCCATATCAAGTTACTGTGCTTTCACAGAAGGATTCAGGAGCCGAGTGTGATTCTCAAAGGTGAACAGACAGCTTTACCAGGATGAGCACATACCTCTGACATCACACACTCTTTTCTGCCTCACAGACATTTCTAATGTCACTGATTGGAATCTGTTTCCATTGTTCAGCCTCATGCATGGGAGAGTGGAAACTAAGAAATTAATAATGTTCAGCCTTAAACACGGAGAGGAAAACATGCTACAGAAAGGCATGAAAGAACATGGTGCTTAACGGCGATACTACTTTTCCAAGAAACTCACTGTCAAAAAATAAATGGCATTGCAAAATACATTTGAGAAAAGATTCTAATGTTTGTTGCAACAAACACTTAGTACATCCACAAACTACAGAGTCAGATCAATCACTAACCTTGATAAGCAATTCTGCTGACGCCAAATAATGCCTGCCTGAGATCTAACGATCACACGTGTATTGTCCAACCATCTTTCTCACATGCACCTTTGTTCATGATGCTAATCACTGTGACAAGATTGAGTGAGACTTCAGGCAACTGAGGATCCAGACAGGAATTCATTTCAGGGGTGTTTGTCTGACCCTTAAATGAAAGCTGGACCTTGCATCACATCGATTAGCCGCTACGTGAGACTTGGAGGTAGATAAATGCAAAATATATTTACAATAATGGAAAGTATATACAGTGAATGAACACTCATGCCACCAGTGTGCATTCAAAACTTTTTACTTTTTTCTATTCTACCACTACATCTAGGTGCAGCCCTCTAACGACTCTGTCTGATGTTCTCCAACCTGTCTCTGCATCTTCAACATTTCTCTCAGGGCTGATTCCAGAGGATCATCATCAGACTCAGTCTCAGTAGGGACCTGGTTTCCAGCAGTCCTCCAAAGTGTCAGAGACTTCAGTCATTTCAGGTTTAGTGTCTGAGGTGCCATAACCAATCTCCATGATCTTGTTCTGATCTCTTTGTGAGGCTGAGGATATTCCACACTCTCCCTTCTTGGTGTGAGTGCTCTTCTCCTGGGTGGCTGTAGAGCTTTGCTTGACTCCATTTTTTCTCTTCAGGATCTGAGTAGTAAGCCCAAGTTTCCACTAGCTTTCTTTCCAAGGATATTAAGGCTTTCTTAACGGTTAATGATTTCCCCTTGTGGTACCACAGTTTGTCTCAATCCTGTAGGAACTCAGTTGTGACATTCTTTTGATTGTTGTCCCTTCTCTCTTTTGGTCTCATACTCATTCTCTTATCCTGCGCTTCAGCAGTGATAACTCGTGCTCTGTGCCTGTAGTTAAAGTTATATGCCATTTGTTTCTCTGTTCTTCCTCACACTGGTAAATGTTGAATAATTAGGAATGTATATACTTCCACCTCCTCTCATGGTTGTTCAAAGTGATATTGGGTTTAAATTTCTGTGTCAGAGAAAGAAGTTGTGTTCTCAGACTCCATCCCAAGTATAGCTTGGATGTTGAGAAACCATTTTGTCGTGGTGAGGTTAAGGGTAACTCAGAAGAGCTAAATTAAGGTCCTCATTCTTCTTCAGCAAATCTTTGATTGTTCATACGCCTCTTTTAGTATTGCCATTAGCTTGAGAATAACAATATGAACTGGTTATATGAATTAATCTGTATTCTTTTGAAAAATATTGGAATAACCCATTAGCAAATTGTGGACCATTGTCTGATGCTACAATGCTCAGAATGCCATGTGTTACATAAATTCACTTTAGTAACTGAATGAATGTTTTTACTGCGATGCTCTGCAATCTGTTTACTCCAGTCTACCTTGAGTATCAATCAATGACAATAAAGAATGTTGTACCCTTAAAATTAAATAAGTCTTTTCCTGGCACTCCTACAGCCTTGGAAGATAATAGTAGTTATTTTTTTCTCGTTGCTGTTTATGGCACAAATAATAGTTAGAAATCATTTCTTCTGTAGAGCATGTAATGCCTTACCACCACAATGATTGCTAGCCTCTTGCACAACATTTTGCTATCCTAAAATGACCATGGTGAAGTCTTTGAAGAAGATTAAGCCAAAGTACTCTTTGTATGACGGTTCTCTCATTGAAGACTAATAAATCGTCAATGATTGTGAGGTGCTTGCTATGTTCAAAGTATTGGCATAGTATTGGATTGCTGACCCAACCTTCCAGACATTATTCTCTTATCTGGAAACACTTGTCATCTGGCTGCTGTGCTTCTTTTATTTCCTGCAACTCTTTTGCAGAAGCTGCTAAGTATTGAGTAATTAGGGATGTATATGTTTCCACCTCCTCAATGAAGTGTAAATCTTTTTGTTTGGTTCCCTCTGATGGTATCTGTGACAGTGTATCCGCTGTCATTTGATACTTCCTTTGAACATACTCTGTTATGGAGTCATATCTCAGTAATATTAATCTGAACTGTTGGATTCTGGGCATCAACATCACAATTTTGTCCACATTCAAGAGAGTGACTAGCAGCTTCTGGTCTGTTTTAAACTTGAACTGCAATTCCATCACATGGTCTGAGAATTTTCACATCCCGAGTTGCTAACAACACTTCTTTCTTGATTGTAGCATATCTTTGTTCTGTTTATAATAAAGACATATTGAACCATAGTAAACTGGTCTATGTTTGCCATCTCTCTGCACTTGAAATAATACCACCTCAAATCTATTGATGATGCATCTACTGCTACTATGGACAGTAACTCTGGGTCATAATGTGCCACATTTTCAGAGGAAATTAAAAGTTTAATCTTTTCAAAACTATTTTGCTGGTCCACATTCCAGCATCACTGTTACCCATGTTTCAAAGGCTCATTGAATTTTCCAAATTTGGTAAGAATTTGCCCACTTGGTTGAACATCTCAAGAAATTTCTAAAGTTCAGTAATGTTCCTGGGTTGTGGAAGCCATCTGATTACTTTTGCTTTTTATCAATCAGCTATAGCTTGTACCAAATGACCTAGATATTTGATCACAGGTTTGGCAAAGTCTCATTTTTCTTTCAATGTTAGCTTGTATCCTGTAAGACTGCTCTAACTCTGCAGTCATGTTCTTCTCTCATTGTGTCAATATGAGGTATGTCATCCATATGGCACATTACTCCTTCTAAGCCTTCTAGGGTTTCAGACATTTGCCGCGATTTTACTGGCTTGCCCTGCCCATCAATGGGTGGGGTGAGCTGGTAAATCATGCAAGAGCTGAGAAATCAGGTTCACGCCCAATTTCTGGCCTTTCGCAATCTTACTGGAACTGGTTAATCGGCACATTCAGCCTCCTGCCCATTTCTGGCGAGAGGCTGAATAATTAATTCAAATATATTTAAAACAGGATTTACTTGATTTAATGAGCCTGGGACTAGATCGTCCCAGCCCACTTGCCTTTGTGGCCTCACCGGAAAAGGTTCTTTCCAGCAAGAAAAACACCTGCTCCCCACAAACGGGGAACAGTTGTGTTGGCCTCGTCGGTAGAACAGGAGGCCATTGAGACCCCCCCGGGGAGGTCGAGGACAAGTGTCGGGGTGCCCTTGGGCAGTGCCAGCCTGTCATTGCAGCCTCGCACCCTGGCAATGCCCACTGTGGACCTTGGCATTGCCCAGCAGGCAGTGCTGGGGTGAGGCTTGAAAAGGTTGGGCATAGAGGGAATGGGGATTATGGGGCAGGGCCTGAAGGGGTCGGGCCTGAAGGGCAGGGCCAGGCCAAGGCAGCCCGATCAGGGAGGAATGGGGGGCCCACTATGCACTCTGCAGGTGACTGATATGAGATGGGAGGGAGGCTAGCAGCGCACCCTGCAAGTGATTGGTGCGTGATTGGCGGCAGCCTGGCTGGTGGTGATATTTCTAGGCAGTGTAGGGCTCACAATCGGCTGTGGCTCCCGGGATAGCCGAGGTGTGTGCTGGGTCAAGGCCGGCTGCAGCAGCAGAGGCCTGACACATCTCTCTCAGAGCCGTCAAGCTTCTGCTGTTGCAATTGCACATGTGCAGCACAGAGTGCAATAGCTCCCTCTACTGCTAGAGCAAGCTGGCTAGCGGGTTAAGCCCCTGCCCACTGCCTCTAGTGGCTGGAAATGGCCTAGCCCATTTTTTCATTGTCTAAGTGCATAAAATTTGGAGTAAAGACTCACCCAAAAAGTGGATCTGAATCTCTCCGGTGTTAACGCTAGCTGGACACTTTGAATTTTTCTCACAAAATCATTGTTGTCTGGAAAATTTCTGGACAAATAGCGACTGAAAGGCATGATAAATAAGGGCAGCAATCTAGATTCTTTGTCCAGAGGCATCTGTCAAAATATACAGTTTGCGCACAATTTGGTGAATAGAGTATTCTTGGCTAGTTTGGCAAGACTCTCATCCATTTGTTATGACTTGTTCCTGGGCAAGGTTCCTCAATTTGCTATGATTCTAGATGGGCTATCCCCATATTGTCTGCCTCCATGTCTGAGCCAAAATCTTCATTGTCCAGTTGATGGGCTCTTGAGTTTTTTTAGAGGGCTGAGTTTCCCGTCATCATATGTGGAAACACATACATAACAAAAGATGGGGGTGCGGCCACAATAGGATGCATGTGATAAACTCACAATGGCCAAAATTTTCTGGCCATTCACACCAACGGATCTTTTGGTCCTACTGATGACGCATCCCTGCTGCAGGTTTTCGGTGGTGGGGATGCATTCAACAGGAAACCCCATTGACAACAGCGGGACCAGAAGATCCCGTCGCCGGCCAATGGCAAAGCACACAGCAGAGCACGTAGAAAATCCTGTCCTTTGTCTCAGTTCTGAGGGAAATTAACAAGCTGGACATGGCATTAGAAAGAGGAGTCATTAAACATGGTGATAATTGATAAACAAATTAATTTAGAGAGGACAAAACCCCTGGATCAAATGGATTGCATCTATAAATATTTAAAAAAAGAGTTAAGGAAAATATATCAGAGGCATTATTTTATATATATATATAAAACTCATTAGTAAAAGAAACAGCTAATGTCATTCCTATATTGAAAAGGAAGATAAAAAGCACATTTAAGGAACTAGAGACTAGTTAATGTAACATGATAGTGGAAGTTTCACTTAAAGAAAAACATCTAGAAATTGAAAATGTAATTGAGAAAGAGAGAATCAAAGAAAGAAAAAACATGTATTTATATAGCACCGTTCACAACCTCAGGACATCCCAAAATGACTTACAACCACATACTTTACTATTAAGGTGTAGTCACTATTGTAAATGTAGATGTAGGAACCTATCAGTACACAGCAAAGTCCCACAAAGACTGACATATGATATTGACTTAATAATATTTTTCCAGTGATGCTGACACCAGGAGTAGTTGAGGCCAATCACATGGTTTCATTTAAGGAGAAGCTAGACAAACATTTGAGAAGTTAAGGAATAGAAGGGTATGTTAATAGGGTGAATGACTCAGGGTATAATGACTCAGGGTATAATGACTCAGGAAGTCTGACTGAAAAGGAACATAGTTTATTCCAGAATGCAAATTAAATAACTACTATTTTGTACACATACTAATCCCAGTCCTGGGCCAGCCTCATAAAAGACTCAGGTAATGATTTCTAGCTGGGCAGGCCACTGCCTGTTACCGGAGGAACTCAACGAACCCCACAGGGAGATGAATCAATGGTTGCTCATGGACTTCATGGAGGTTATCACACCTCTTCCCCCCCTGAGTCTGAGGATTTCACCTCACTCCCATGATGATGGGGCTTTCTCCGTCTCTTTGCCCATGGCCTCATCTCCATCGCTTGGGGGGTCTGGTCGGGGGGAGGGGGCAGGGGCATGTAATGGATCGATTAACACATCTTCCATGAAGAATGTTGAAGAGCCATGACAGGGTGCTTGTTCTCGGTGTCAACCTCTGACTGGGTGTGTGCAGCCTCTGTTTCCATGTCCGAGCCAAAATTTTCATTGTCCAGGTGATGGGCTCCTGAGGTCTTTAGAGGGCTGAGTTTCCTGTCATCATATGCAGCACAATCCTATAATTACAAAGGAAACATATGAGCTTTGTATCAAGAGGACTTGTGCTTTGCTTTTCATGCCACTTTTGAATGACTGGATCGCCCGCTCAGCCAGGCCATTTGAGGACAGGTGGTAGAGTGCCAGCAGAGTTGCCAAGTTTGTTATGAATTTTCCATAATAATTTATGAGACCTAGGAAAGACTTCAACTCTGTTGTATTCCTTGAAGCCAGAGTCCCTTTTATGGCTTCACCTTCTCTTTGATAGGGTGTAATCCATTCTTGTCAACTCTATACCTGTTTTAAAAAAATCTTTTTTCCCTTTTTAATCAGATGCCAGTATTAACAAAAAGCTGCAAAATCTCTAAATGTTCCTTTGCAGTAGCTCCTGAGATTAAAATGTCATCCGGATAGACTGCCACTCTGGGCACCCTTGAAGGATGTTCTCCATCACCCTTTGAAAAATGGCACTAGCCAAAGACACCCCAAAGGGCAAGCAAGTATGCTCATACAGTCCTTTGTGTGTATTTACGGTGACATACTTCCTGGATGACACCTCAAGCTTCAGTTGGATGTAGGCGTGTCTCATGTCTAATTTGGAAAATATGTGACTCCCAGCCAGCTATGCACACAAATCTTTAATGCGTGGCATAGGGTGTCTGTCTAAGTGAGAGGCTTTGTTGAACATCAACTTATAATCCCCACAGAGACGAACTGAATTGTCAGACATTGAAATTGGGACTACTGGCACAGCCCATTCAGCAAATTATATTGGGCAGATAATGCCAAGTTCCTCTAGACCTTCCAATTCAGCTTCTATTTTGGCATGTCGGGCATAGGGAACTTTGTTCTGTGGCATGGAGGTCATCTAAGGCTGAGGAGGTACCATCTATTGACCCTTGAAGCTCCTGGGCTCCTCTTTCCGTGTTTTCATGTGAAACGGACAATCCTATTGCTTTTTTGAAGTCCAGATTTGGTTCAACTAGTAGCTTCCCTGGATTGCAACATTATTAATTCCATGTACTAAACAATCCCTTAACAGTTCCCGAAGTGCCGGCCTGTGCTCACAGTGCCACATCAATTTCTGCAGTCTCATCAAGAATTCAGCGACTGGTTCCCCAGGGACTCAATTTGCTGTGTCAAACCTATAGCATTGCAATATAACTGATGGTTTAGGGTTGTAGTGGCCCGATATCTACCAATTTGTCAAAGGATTTTGAATCTGGGGCTGCTAGATAGGTTAAACTTTTTACTTTACGATGTGAAAAGTTGGGGCCCCACAAGTGTACTGGGGCTAATCCTCCACAGCCACATCATAAGTTTCCAGTTTCCAAAACAATGGCATTTTCAATATCTCAGAAACTTTTCTTGCTACTCATCGCTAATGTAATAACTCTGGAAGTCCAACTGGAAAGAAATATAATTTATTACAGAATGCAAAGTAAAACCACTACCATGGTATACACACACTTGTCCCTGCCTGGAACTGCAGTACAGCAGGCCCAGGCCTGGGCCTGCCTTATAAAAGGCTCAGGTAATGCGTCCCTGCTGGGCCGGCCACTGCCTGTTACCAGGGGAACTCATACTCAACAAGCACAATCAATCAGTGATCCCTCATGGACCTCGTGTGGGTTATCACATAGGGTGAGGTGAAGAGAGGTAGAAAGAGGTTTGCATAAAACATGAACACAAGCATAGACCAGTTGGGCTGAATGAAGTAGATTGGATGTAAATTGGAAATAATGTACTAAACACTTGCAATTAGCAATTGATATTTCTTCTCTGTTTACAGGAAAACAGCAAAGGAGTGAGAATGGGTTTAGAGCAAGGAAAGAAATGTTTAATGAATATTCGAGAAACAAATCTGTATGAGGTGAAGAATGTAAAACGATCCCTGACTTTATTTAGAAATGTAAGAATTATTTTTGGCAGTACAACTTGAAAAGGCAAAGTTGTATATGTACTAAAAATGTTGCTATTATATAAACAATAAAATATGACCTGAAAATTTCAGGGTGCAGGATACCTGCTTGCATTAGTGTTGGACCATACCCTCAAAGCTTCCCTTGTTAAAGCCCAGGCCAGAAACTCCAAGGTGTTTTGCGAAGTTAAGTTTTACATTTGATTTTTGGCATTGGTGAGCGCAAGGTGTTTCACTCCAGGTATGATTCAGGTGACCCACTAGGAAGCTTTTATCAAACAAAGTTTATTTTAAGAACACAGTTAGAATATAACAAAACAGTATAACAAAGAATCAGCATAACTCTTACCAATTACAAGACTTAAACATGGCACAGTATAACTCATAACAGCTAGTTATCTCTGTTGTTCCAATTTAAAAGCACTACCCATAGACATACACCCTTCATCAGAATTAGTTAGCATTAAAACCAGTATGCTCATGAGAACTAGATTTCCAGCTTTAGACAGAAATGCAAACAGTCGTTTTTGGGGAAGGATATATCCTCAAGACAGCAGAACAGAGAAGTAAACCTAGACTTGAGCAGCTTCCAGTCTTTAGACTTCAGAGACAGGAAAGGATAAGTCTCTCTGCAGCTTCCAAAAAAGCATCTGAAAAACTAAGCTGGAATTCTCTATGAAAACATAGCTGTCCCTAGTCATATGACCTGATCTGTCAATTATCCCAATCAAGCTCTACTCTGCAATCCCAGGGGAACATTAAAACAACAGAACACTGCATTAGTTCAGATTAAAACAAACATGATGTCAATTATAGATTTCTACAACAATAGAGGACACTGAGGCTCCAGCAAAATGCCAGAGAGTGTCGAAATATCCTGCAAGAAACATGATTAAAATACATTTCTTAAAGGCACATTACCGTCACACCCTGCTGATCTCACCAAAGTTTGCAGGTCAGAAGGAGACCCCCTAATTCTCATACTAATGTTGGGCATCAGTGCTACTGGGATATCTAAAGGATCTACAATTGTGAACACGCTGGAAAATCTAGGGGATGTGAGTGAGCTGGGAAAGTGTGTGAGAGGGGGCTGGTTGTTAATTTCCCCCCTTTTTGGGATAAGTTGATGATGGCCTCAGTAGCCCTTCTTATAAGGCAAAATTGTTTTTGTATGCACAAACATTAGCAAATAATATATGACATTTTTGTAAGGTAACTTCAATGCAATTCCTTTAGAAGACATTCTGCTCCCCTTCAGGAACTAGCCTGGACCATGAGACGGTTCCCACATTGCAGGAGGTTCTTTCTGAAAATCTTGTCAAACCCAAAAATAGGAAGTTGTGCCCATAGTGCTGTTAGTGACTAAGATCAGTCACAGAGATCAGAGAAACTGTGAATGGGTGGCTGGCCTACTTGGTCTGATTAAGCATATCTCCACTGACTATGCACTATTGCCCACTGAAGGCCTATAAACATGGTAACTTCCAGAGTAGGTAGTCCTTGTCCCAGCAAGTCTCTCCCTTCCTTAGCTGTTTGGAAATCTGCAGTCATTCCATTGAACACCTGCCTCATTTGAGCAAGAATCCACCAGAGCATATAAAAACTAGATCAGGACCCATATATGTATGCTACTGTTTAGATACACCCAATACCATTCCTGCGAACACCTATTGAAGTTATGATAAGAATACTCTAAAATGGCCGTAGGTTTGTGGGTGGGGCTGGCTCTTTAACATTTGATTTGCATATGATATTCCTGTCTCTGTGACTACACCTATGTTAAGGTCGGTCATTTTCTATCTGAGGGTATTGGACCTGTAATCTTTATGGTTCCTTCAGAAAACCAGTTGAAGCCACATCTCAGTAGTTTGCCCTTGCTTTATCATCCCTTCCATAAGGCTCTTGAAACTAGAATCATAAAAGAGGTTTTATTTTATTATACAAATCCAAAGGAACTGGAATGAAATAAGGGTTAAAATAATTTTTATATCTGCTTCTTTCTTAGGTTGTTTTTGCATTAAGTACACCTGGATGTCAGCACATACCCTATAGAGAATCTAAACTTACACGGATTCTGCAAGATTGGTATGGATTAAAATGTTTCTGTAGAAAGGAGAGAGTGGAAATGGGGAAGTCAATTTGTGATTGTGTTTAACTTAAAAATAAAATATAACACCTGGCAAGAGATACTGGGGGTGATTTTCCGGCCAGGCACGCTCAGGCACAGATTGCCCTGTGGCTGCACGGGATTGGAGAATCACAGGGGAAGGGCTTAGCACATTTAGAGCCGATGAGAACTCCCTTTGGGATTCTCCCAATCTCCCAGCCTGGACGTATTCCGGTTACTGTCCAGTGAGAGCGAAAACCAGTTTAGCATATTTAATATTTGTTTAAATATGCTTAGTCAGTTTCATGCCAGATTCCTTCTGCTCCGAGGATTCACTGACCCTCGAGCGCAGCGGGAATCTGGCGTGAATCACTGCTGGTTTCCAAAAAAGGAAACCAGTCATGATAGCCATGCCTGGGAGGCCATTGAAACCCCCTGGTGGTCAGGGACATGGCAGTGTTGCCCCCTGGCACCCTGGCAGTGCCAACCTGGTATTGCCAAACTGGCGGTGCTGCCGGAATGCCAAAGGGACAGAGGGGCGGAGCCTGAATGGGGCAGGGCATGAAGGGGTGAGGCAAAAAGGGGTAGCGCATGAAGGGGGACCCATTGGGAGTCCCCGATGCTGGCGATCTATGTTCAGTGGGATTAGGAGATCAAGCGGGAGGGAGTTCTATGTTCAGGGTGGGAGGGGTCATGCCATCAATAGGGTGTCCTGATGTCTGTGGTGGGGTGGGGGGGAGGGTGTCGTCAATTTCACTTTGATATCAGGGTTCCCTTTAAAAACGGCATCCCAATGTTTGTGAAGCCTGTCTTGCCTGTGTGGTTAGGCCCCGCCCCTCTCTGAATCGGTGCAAATATTTTCCCCCTCTCAAAAAATGACTAAGTGCAAGAAGATCGTAATCAGATTCGTACCAATTTTCTCATCCGATATTTAGGACGTGACCTCATGACCTTGTCCTGCCCGTCGTTCGGCAAGGGAAGGTGGTAGGATTGCGTGAGAGGAGAAAAATCGGGTTCGCACCTGTTTTCTCGCTTCACACAATCTTACTGGCCCTGTTTTGCCGGTGAAATCGGCTTCGTGCCCAGGAAGGGCACAAAACCAATGCTTCACATGTCATTCGCAATTCCCGAATGCTATCGTCTGGGCTCACTTACACTTAGCCCCTTGACAGCTGAGTTTCATACCTTCAAATATCACAGCTGGTCTCCACCAGCAGAGACCAGATGTGATGGCCTCGCCAGAGAGATTGGAGGCCATTGAAGCCCCTTTGGAGGTCCATGGCATGGCCGGACAGTTCCCACTTGGCACCCTGGCACTGTCCAGAGACCACCATAACTGTGTCAGGGGTAGTGCCAAGGAGGTGAGGCCTGAGTGGGAATGGAGCTTCAGTGGGGTTGGAGCAATGATGGGGGGAGGCAAGGGGGCAGCTCCGCAGGGGGCGGAGGGAGCTCTGCAGACGGGGGCTGGGGAGGACTGGCATAGGGAGCAATGAACAATCAGAGGGAGCAATACAGGGAACGATCAGTGGGGGGGATGGAGGGAATGCACAGAGAGCAATTGGTTGAATGGGGAAGGGAAGGGACCCACACAGAGAGCAATCAGCGGGGTGGGGTGATTTCATTGGGTGGGTTGGGGGGTGGCAGGAGGCCTCCTAGGAGATAGTGGCACCTATGCAATGGCACCCCAAGCACTCTGCAGCCAGCTTAACCATTGAGCATAGGCTCCGCACCCCCTTCCTGGCGAGAATCGCATCTGGTCTTTTTTTTACACTAAGTGCCATAAGATTGCAACTCACGGCTTGCCAAAAAAACTGGTGCCATTCTCTCCCGTTTTCTCGCTCATTCAGGCATTTAGAATTTTTTTCATGAGATTGCACCCTTAGTCATTTTTTAGTGAACCATCCCCATTGTACAAGATGATCCAAAAGCTGTTGTTTGCTCTTAATTCCGGCATCTTGGAATCAATTGCAAAATAGATGTTCTGAGACTGGAATGTGATGGGTTATACATTTAGCCTTTTTATTTAGCTAACTTGGTTGTTCTGTGAAATGTAAATTTCTTCATACAATAGCTCAATTAACATGACTGATCCTTCTTTCAGCCTGGGTGGAAACTGCGTAACATCCATGATTGTGACAGTTTCTTCAGGTTGTGCATCAGTACATGAAACCCTCAGCATTTTGCAGTTTGCTACCCGAGCAAGATCCATTGTAAACTGTGCAGGGAAAAACATACATAAACGGAGTGGTAAAGACCAGGTAGGTGGAAGAGTCCATTCTGGGGTAGTCTGATGACTTAAGACTAGAGAAGTGGATTTCATTTATGGGAACTGCAGTTTAACTCCCAAGCTTAGTTGATATGTTTAACCACTTTCAGGGCAAAGGCCAGTAAATGAAAAATCTGATGAAGTGCTGTTTAATAGGAGGAGGAAAACTTAGCTTGTAGGAATCTATAGTGTGATCTGTTGTATCTGCTCCTGTCTTGGACTGTAAAGCCATGTAGATAGAAGTAGAGGGGATGTATGTGTCTTCAGCCATCTTAGCTTCTGAACTGAAGAAATAACAGATAACAGTTTAATTTATGAAGGCTTAATGTGGATCTTTTTCATAGTGTTGCTGACAAAAAGACAGAATATTTACTGTTTTATAAGGACTTTGCAATACTTCGGGGGTAATGTTACCACCCTGTCCCACCTGTCGACCAGCATGCGAGGTGGGAAGATAGCATGCGAGGTAAAAAGTCAGATTCACACCTGGTGCCAGACAGTTTGCTATCTTCCCTGCCCCTTTTTACAGGCACAAACCGCTTGGGCGTGAAACTTATTAGCATGAATTTGAATGCATTTCAATATCATTAGCGAGGTTGGCATGCTTTCATTTCCCCCTTCCCACTTCACTGGCATGATGTCACTCTAGCACAAATCAGTACTGTTCTATAAAAGTCTGGTATAGATGCAGCAATAGTGAGGGGGAGCGAGGAAGTGTGTACCACTGAGCACCAACCCCCAGGGTGTGGGATGTGTCTCAGCCACTGCCATGGTGCAGGGTGGGGTGGGGGGCTTGTTTGGTGCAGGCTCCATGCTGACTGCTGTCATTCCATCCCAGGCCCAACTAACTGTAACAAGCAGTCGCATCATAGGAGCTCTGCAGGTGTTAACACGGCTCCTCACACTGCATGGACTATGCAATGCTGCCCTCGATGGGAACCCATCTTGTGATAGTTACAAGGGTGCCCTCCTCCACCTTTCTGAATTGTTAGCCATTCCTGGAAACCATTGCACCAGACATACAGGTGGGTGCACTCATGTCTATGATGCAGGAGTTCCCAATGGAGACACCCTCACAGACACCTATATGCATCCCATGCCCACCATGGCGACGATGTGTCAGAGGTCGGCAGCCCACTGCTAGGAATGGTGTCGGGTTGCCAGCATCCAGACTCATAGGGCTCTGGATGCTGGCAGGGAGTGAGAGGCCTGGGATGGATAACCTTACTGACTCTCTCTCACTCTCTCCTTCCCTCCCCCATGCCATAGATACAATAGATTTCACCATGCAGCCCATTGAGCTGACCATGATAATTGCGGCTGAAGAGGAGGAGGAGAGAGACCTACTGTCGTGGTAAGGCCAGCCAGGGCAAGAGGCCGCAGCTAGAGGAGAGGGGGTCGCTGGTTGGGGGTAGGAGGCAGGCACCCATCGGCTCCTGGGGAGGGATTGAGGATGTCAGAGACAGGAACCATGAAGCCACAGGATCCGCGTGTCCTTTGGATTCCTTGTGCCGCCATAGAGTGTGTCTCAGCAAGGAGATAATGCGGCACCTGTGCCATGTCCTCGTGGTTCTGGCACCTCGAGGGACAGGAGGATACCTGTGACCTGTGGCAGTGAAGGTCACTGCAGCCCTCAACTTTTACGCCTCTGGGTCCTTCCAGGCTGTCAGTGGGGCCACCTGCGGTATCGCACAATCCTCTATGCACAAGTGCGTCGTGAGGTGATGGATGTCCTTTTTGCCCGGGCAGTCGACTATATAAACGTCGATGTGGGCCAGGCCCAACAGGAAGCCTGGGCTGCAGGTTTCACCGCCATCATCGGAATGCCGCACGTGCAAGGGGCTGTTCACAGCATGTACGTCGCCCTTTCTACCCAATATGGTCAGGGGGTCAGGTACATTAACCAAAAGGTTAACTCCCTGAAAGTTCAAGTGGTCTGCGACCACTGCCTGCACAGCACCCAGGGAGCATCCATGACAGCTACATACGCAGAGCTCGGACACCCCTGCCCTCTTCGAAGACCAGCCAAGGCTGCCAGGATGGCTCTTGGGAGACAAAGATGAGTTCTTGGCTGATGACGCAAGTACGGAGGCTCGAGACCGAGGCGGAGACCCGCTACAATGAGGCCACGCTGCTACCCGGTCCATCATCGAGCAGTGCATCAGGTTCTGAAGATGAGGTTCCATCATTGCCTGGACTTTGCTGGCGGTGCCCTCCTGTACAGCCCACGGAGAGCCTCCTGCATCATCGTGGTCTGCTGTGCACTCCTGCGCAGCAGCGGGGAGACATCCTGGAGGAGGAGGAGGACCAAGCAGATGACCCTGGGGAGGGGGAGGAGGAGGGGAATGAGGAGGCCCAGTAGGATGTGGAGGACGAGGCCGGGCAGGGACCGGGTGATGGAGCATATGGTCTGGCAGGGCAGAGCGGCGAGGGAGGCCCTCATCGCCACAAGGTTCTCAGAGTAGGGGGTGTGATGTACTACTGCTGCAGCACCCCAGGAGCCTTTAACACCCCGCTTGTCCACCCCCCACATCCCATTCCCCATACCACTTGTTCACACCCCTTGCTATGGGTCCCATTGACATCACACCAGGGTGATGGGCCTGGGTTAGCCATGTTAGCGAGTTACTGGCCTAGGCAGGAGGGTGTAGAAGACTTGCTATGTGGCACACTGTGATGTAGCCTTGGTGCCACACAAGTCTGACTCCTACCCGCTCTCAGACTATACACTGGCGCCCAGGCACACATCTGATGAGGATAGGAGGCACCACCATCTGGCCCAATACCAATAGGGTGGGGGCGGTTGAGGAGTCTGGTGGTTGCTGGAGATTCCATGCCAGGCTATCTATTACTGTGTGCTTACAATGGGCCCCGCTGCTGGGACCACTTGGGTCGAGTGCTTAGAGTACCATGGCAGTCAGGAATCTGGCACAGGTGCTGGGGAATGGGGTTCGCAGACTCAATGGGTCGAAGAGTGTGTGTCTCACGCAGCACGAGGCTTTGAGCCTCTATGTCTACAGTCGGTGTATCAGGAAAGCGAATCACAGACAAATCAGTCACAGCTGTGGGTTGCAATAAAATTTAATAGTGATTTCCTGAGTTAGCCAAATCCTAACTAGTGCATGCCTTCACACATGCTCTATTGGTGACCCTGCAACTACTTAATCTTCCATGGTTTACCACTATGTCTAGATGCCCTCCCCCAGATTGCACATCAGAGGTGGAGGGGGTCAGTTGTGTTCCATCCCCCATTGCCTATGATGCCCTTGGTGGTCGTCCCCTGGGAGGCTGGGGCCTGGAGGGCCCTGGCTGACTTTGAGTGTCAAGGATGTAGCTGTGCCACTGCGTTCATCCCGCTGCCTGCAAGATGAAGGGGGAAATCAGGAGGGCTGGGGACGGCTGGGGTCTCCTGGGTGGAGGGCCTGGCATGGGCTCCAGCGCTTCCTCCTCCCTCGAGGTACCAATGGACCCCTGGAACACTCCATGGAATGTTTGGGGTAGTTGGAGGGAGCTCCAGAGGCCTCAATGTCACCAGGCTCTGCCAGTCCTGGAGGACCAACTGCATATGTCCCATGGTGTGCGAGCCCTTGAAGATGGCCTTCTGAGTCTGGACCAAGCTCTGGATATCCTCGGTGATGAAGATCGGGGACTGGGCCAAGCTCTGGATCCCCTGATTGATAAAGCTCTGAAATTGGGCCAGGCTCTGGAGCCCCTGAGCAATTGTCCTCTGAGACTGGACAAAGCTCTTGAGGCCCGCAGCCATGGTCCTCTGAAACTCGGCCATGCCTTGAACTCTGCCACACATGGCGACCATTTCCTGCCCAGGCTTTCCACTGGGGTTGCCACCCTTGCAATGTTGGCCTGGGCACCACACAATTCAGGCACCATCTCCTGCGACTGAAAGCTGTGGGACTCCTCCAAACAGCCTCGCCGTTGCTGCAGGGTTGCTGACAACTCCTCCTGCAATCACCAGCTCTGCTGCTGCATTCCAGCAGCTTCGTGATAATGGATCCCAATGACGTGTCACCTGGCTTGTGCAGTAAGAAGTCTCACAACACCAGGTTAAAGTCCAACAGGTTTATTTGGTAGCACAAGCCACAAGCTTTCAGAGCGCTGCTCCTTCATCAGGTAAGTGGGAATTGTGTTCACAAACAGGCATATAAAGACACAAACTCAATTTACAAAATAATGGTTGGAATGCGAGTCTTTACAGGTAGTCAAGTCTTAAAGGTACAGATAATGTGAGTGGAGAGAGGGTTAAGCACAGGTTAAAGAGATGTGTATTGTCTCCTGCCAGGACAGTTAGTGAGATTTTGCAAGCCCAGGCAAGTCGTGGGGGTTACAGATAGTGTGACATGAACCCAAGATCCCGGTTGAAGCCGTCCTCATGTGTGCGGAACTTGGCTATCAGTTTCTGCTCTGCGACTCTGCGTTGTCGTGTGTCGTGAAGGTCGTCTTGGAGAAGAAAACAATTTTACTTGTTCAGTCATCATATATGTATTTTATTTTAGTATTGAAACATATAGAAAACTGAGCTGACATGGTGAGTTTATCTCTTTAAAAGAAATGTATTTTCAGGAACATAGTGAAACATATGGTGGAAGACCCACAGCAAAAGAAACTGGAGCAGCCAAAGAGTACATGGGTCAAGGAAATAAAAAGGTAACTAATGATTCCTGCTTGGTTCAAATACAGTTTTGTTTTAGATATTGTGGGCCAATTATCCTCTTTTCAAGTACACATTACCTATGAGGGAAATCGAGGTGTTGCCCATACAGAAATAGAAACTAATTGTTATGAAAATATACATCTGGGATGCCACAATTCACTCTGCACTGCAATCAAATAATAATATATCAAACTACATGGAGAGCAGGAAAAAATACAGCATTTTGAGTCTCAAATGTGATTATTTCTAATTTATGAGAACTGGAAGTCAAAGCAAGAGGGATAAAAACAGTGGTCACTTCTTTACAATGGCCTACTTGCCTTCCCAGCAGGTCCTGTCATCTCACTGAGTCTTGTGTTTCTAGTCAAAGCTAAAAATAGAAGTGTACTGTCGGTTCAGGAGTCAACTTAAGAGGCTTCCAGCAAATTCCATAAACTCCTAATATTCTGCCTAGAAGGAAAAAAGGAAGCATCACCTGTGACCAGTCTCACTCTCCAGGTTTCTCTCAGAGCCCTCAGACTCTCTGATTCAAGAGGGTCTGTCCACTGTCAGTCTCACTGCCAGTTTGTTTTCTGGTGTTCCTGTTTCTGGGCGGAATTCTCCCAAAACAAAACTAAGGTTGCGATCTTACAAAAAAGCTCTAAGTGCCAAACAAGCAAGAAAACAGGAGAGAATGGTGCCGTTTTTTTCGATGAGCCGTGAATTGCAATCTTATGGCACTCAGTGCAAAAAAAGAGCCCTGATGCGATTTTCACCGGTTGGTGGGGTGGGGAGGAACATAACCTCGCCGGTGGAGCCGGCTGCAGAGCACTTGGGGCACCATTGCACAGGCTCCCCAATCTCCCAGTGATCCACTGACATGATCCACACCTGTATAGCTCTCCCCTCATAGTCCCCTGCATAGTCTCCCCCGTCATAACCCCCACTCAGGCCCCACCCACTTGGCACTGCCCTGGCACACGAACGGAGCCCAACTGGCACACTGGTGGTATCCGGTGGGCACTGCCAGTGTGCCAAGTGGGCCCCGCCTGATGGGCGCCACCCAATGGACACCACCTGACCATGCCCCCAACCACCCGGAGGCTTCAATGGCCTCTGAGCCCTACCCAGTATAACAATTGTGCCAGGTCTCTGCTAGTAGAAACCAGTAGTGATTCTTGCCATTATTGCGCCAACACCCGAAGGCCATAGGATCCTGTGCACTGGGAGTTGAATGAATTAGAGTCATAGAGTCATCGAGGTTTACGGCATGGAAACAGGCCCTTCGGCCCAACTTGTCCATGCCGCCCTTTTTTTTTAAAAACCCCTAAACTAATCCCAATTGCCCGCATTTGGCCCATATCCCTCTATACCCATCGTACCCATGTAACTATCTAAATGCTTTTTAAAAGATAAAATTGTACCCGCCTCTACTACTACCTCTGGCAGCTTGTTCCAGACACTCACCACCCTCTGTGTGAAACAATTGCCCCTCTGGACACTTTTGTATCTCTCCCTTCTCACCTTAAACCTATGCCCTCTAGTTTTAGACTCCCCTATCTTTGGGAAAAGATATTGACTATCTACCTTATCTATGCCCCTCATTATTTTATAGAACTCTATAAGGTCACCCCTCAGCCTCCTACGCTCCAGAGAAAAAAGTCCCAGTCTATTCAGCCTCTCCTTATAACTCAATCCATCAAGTCCCGGTAGCATCCTAGTAAATCTTTCCTGCACTCTTTCTAGTTTAATAATATCCTTTCTATAATAGGGTGACCAGAATTGCACACAGTATTCCAAGTGTGGCCTTACCAATGTCTTGTACAACTTCAACAAGACGTCCCAATTCCTGTATTCAATGTTCTGACCGATGAAACCAAGCATGCCGAATGCTTTCTTCGCCACTCTATCCACCTGTGACTCCATTTTCAAGGAGCTATGAACATGTACCCCTAGATCTCTTTGTTCTGTAACTCTCCCCAGCGCCCTACCATTAACTGAATAAGTCCTGCCCTGGTTCAATCTACCAAAATGCATCACCTTGCATTTGTCTAAATTAAACTCCATCTGCCATTTGCCATTTGTCAGCCCACTGGCCCATTATGCATTATTATGCATATTTAAATGCTACTTTAAATATGCTAATCAGGGTGCAATCCAATTTGTGCCACTAGAAATGAGCTGGGAGACTCACAAGCTGTTTGGCACCTGGCACAAAACTGATTTTTAGGCCAGCACGCTTTTCTCAGAGGTGGGTGCGATCTGTGGCAGGCGCAGCAAGGTCGGAGAATCGCTCCATCTGTGTTTTCTATGGATAGGCAAAGTGGAAAGTGAAATTCCTGAGCAGCTTAATGGAGGTGGAAACAGACTTCTCTATCTTACTATGACTGGGACCTATTATTTCCCAAGCATAGCAAAGAAGGTAATTGTATCTCTTGTATTTATAATAGCTGTTTTGTTTGCAAATTGTTTGATAACATTTTTACTATAATCATTTAACATAGGGTTCACAAATACAGACCTGCCTTCCTCCTATACGTATTGGCCGGAATGCCTGTTCCAAATTCATCGAGAAAAACCTCAGAGATTCATTACCGCGATCAGATGAATTTAAAGATCAGCATAATCAGAAGGTGATTTTACCTCACTTGGAGAAAGGAACAGCTAAAACTCTGACAACTGCTAAAACTATTACAAACTTGGATAAAAGTAAAACAGCTGACGATCGCTTTAAAAACATTCGATCTTGGCCCAGCACTCATTTAGGATCAGTGAATATTTCAAGAGAAAATAAAATAGAAAAACAACAATATAAACTGGACAAAATGAATGAATTTGATCTTTTGTCTCCAAAGACACCCATGGAGACAAACTCTTTTGAAACTCAGAAAAATCCAGAATGCCTAAACTGTAAAAAGGAAAGAAAAATAAGGGATGAGTATGACAAATTCATTCTACAATCAAAGAGGGACAAAGACGCTTTACAGCAAAGAATCATGGAACTAGAGATTGAACTAAAGAAGTATAAAGCTGAAAGTAAAGAACTGGCACCTGCTGCAGAAGAAGTAGTCAGGGTAAAATATCTTTATTCTGCTTTACTCAGCTGAGTGTTCATAAGCCCTGTATCTCAGCTCCTTTTTTCACTCTTTTGCTATGGAAGGAGGCAGCTGTTTCTAAGGCTGCCAGCATACCTATGCTTATCTCAGGGCTTTACCACATGTCTTGGCTACTTATCTGTGGGCAGCATTATAGAAAGTCTGTTTTCTGTGATAGAGTGTAATTTGCAAGTGGTTGATGATAGGTGCTGGATAGATGATAGAATCATAGGATCATACAGCGGAGAAGATGCCCTTTGGCCTATTGAACTCCCACCTAATCCCATCTGCCAGCACTTGGCCCATAGCCCTGAATGTTATGATGTGCTCATCCAGATACTTTTTAAAGGATGTGAGGCAACCTGCTTCCAACACCTGCCCAGGCAGTGCATTCTAGACTGTCACCACCCTCTGGGTAAAAAAGTTTTTCCTCCCTAAATCTCCTGCCCTCACATTGAACCTATGTCCTCTCATGACTGACCCTTCAACTAAGGGGAACAACTGCTCCCTATCCACCCTGTCCATGCCTCTCATAATCTTGAACACCTCAATCAGGTCGTCCCTCAGTCTTCTCTGCTCCAACGAAAACAACCCAAGCCTACCCAACCTCTCTTCATAACTTAAATGTTCCATCCCAGGCAGCATCCTGGTGAATCTCCTCTGCACCCCCTCCACTGCAACCACATCCTTCCTGTAATGTGGCGACCAGAACTGCACACAGTACTCTATATGTGGCCTCACCAAAGTTTTATACAACTCCAACATGATTTCCCTGCTTTTGTAACCTATGACTCGATTAATGAAGGCAAGTGTCCCATATGCCTTTTTCACCACCCTACTAAGATGTCCTTCCGCCTTCAGAGATCTGTGGACAAACACGGCAAGTTCCCTTTGTTCCACAGGACTTCTTAGTGTCCTACCATTGATTAAGTACTTCCTTGTCAAATCACTCCTTCCAAAGTGTATCACCTCATACTTTTCAGGGGTAAATTCCATCTGCCACTTATCTGCCCATTTCACCATTCTGTCTATATCTTCCTGTAGCTCAAGACACTCCACCTCACTGTTAACCACCTGGCCAATCTTTGTGTCATCCACAAACTTACTAATCTTACCCCCAACATAGTCATCTATGTCATTTATATAAATGAGGAATAATAGGGTACCCAACAATGATCCCTGTGGTATGCCACTGGACACTGGTTTCCAGTCACCTTCTGTCAGTTTGCGACAGTGGAGAATCATCCCCATATTATCCACCTGACATGCATCTTAAGCATGTTTTTTTCAGCTTATAGCACAGTGGTTAGCACTGCTGCCTCACAGTGCCAGGGATCTGGGTTCAATTCCAGCCTCAGGTCACTGTCTATGTGGAGTTTGTGCATTCTCCCCGTGTCTGCCTGGGTTTCCTCCAGGTGCTCCAATTTCCCCCCACAGTCCAAAGATGTGCGGGTTAGGTTGATTGGCCATGCTAAATTGCCCCTTAGTGTCAGCGGGATTAGCAGGGTAAATGTGTGGGGCTACGGGAATAGGGCCTTGGTGGGATTGTGGTCAGTACAGACTCGATGGGCTGAATGGCCTCCTTCTGTACTATAGGGATTCTATGATTCAGTGCTTCTAATAATTTAAGACTCGGAATTGTTGGCAATATTATTAGCAAAATGCTCAATGGGTTCATGCAACATCCCTTTGTCTGTGTTTTACATGCAGGCATAAGCAAACCAAGAATTGTCATACAAAGGTTTTAAATATTCATTCACCAACAGCAGTTCCTGGGTCGTGCCAAATTGTGTAAGCTGCACTGCAAGATTCATATGTATGTAACAGGACTTCCAGCAGCAGGTGATGACGCTGGGGTAGAGCACTGAGCGGGTCTAACTGATCCGCGCCTGTAGGCTCATCCCCATAGGAAGCAGTGTCTTTGACAAGCTGAGGGCAGAGCCAGGGACTATGAGGTGAGGGGAGACACAGCCAGGTCATGTGACTGGCAGGAGCCCAGAGCAGCTTCAAGTCCATCAGGGTGGCCAAGGAGCCAGGAAGAAAATTGGAAACCGAGTCAAACCAACCTGCAACATCACTAAATCTAAGAAGCAGAGAGAGAGAGAGAACAGGAATGCAGCCGGGCACTGGGTTGCAGAAGAAGCCTAGTGTCTGACTGCACTGAAGAGCCAAGACTCCAAATAGAACAGAGATCTAGGTCATTACTAATAAATATTCTTTGTTTCCTGGAGTTATGCTTACTCAAGGGTTAAACAACTTTGATGCCAGTGGAATAAATAAACCTTGTTTTATAACCTTCATGCTGTTCATGTGCTTAAATCCCATGTTACATCTAGCACAAAGCTGATAATGTCATTAAGGTTTCCAACACTGTCTGGACATATTCTGGGAGATGTCATCACATGGGGCCATTGAGGAATTTAAATAAATATTGAAAAGGGGCAATGAGACAGAGTGCCAATCTTTGACTTAGATCCAAAAAAGCTGTAAAGTCAGTGAAATGGCTATGATGTCCATCTGGTGCTAACATTGGGAGGCTGATCAATGTGAGAATTGGATGGTTCTGGTACTGAACAGTTGGCAGCTGAGGCCTAGATGTGAATGGGATCATTGTTCCCACTGAGCTGTGTGCAATCTTTGAAAAGAGTCATGTTCTCTGAGAAATAACTTGGTTGCATAAAAAACGTAAAGGGCCGAGTTTGCCATTGTTATTTCCATTGCCTAGATCAATCCAGTTTCATTCCTATTGACTTGGTTTGATACAACTGAGTGACTTGCTAGGTGATTTAACTAGGTGAATCTACTACAATGGCATTGCCAGACCAGGTAAGAATGGCAGATTCCCTAAAGAGCACGAGTGAACCAGATACAAAGAACAAAGAAAAGTACAGCACAGGAACAGGCCCTTCGGCCCCCCAAGCCTGTGCCGATCATGATGCCTGCCTAAACTGAAACTGTATGCACATATGGAGTCCATATTCTTCCATTCCCTTACTATTCATGTATTCATCTAGTTGCCCCTTAAATGCCGCTATTGTACCTGCTCCCACTATCTCCCCAAGCAGTGCGTTCCAGACATTCACCACCTTCTGTGTAAAGAACTTGCCTAGCACATCTCCTCTAAACTTTTCCCCATGCACCTTAAACCTATGTCCCCTAGTACTTGACTTTTCTACTCTAGGAAAGAGCATCTGACTATCCACTCTGTCTATGCAACTCATAATTTTGTAAACCTCTATCAGGTCACCCTCAACCTCCATCGTTCCAGTGAGAACAGACCGAGTTTATCCAAACTCTCCTCATAGCTAATACCCTCCAGATCAGGCAACATCCTAGTAAACCTCTTCTGTACCCTCTCCAAAGCATCCACACCCCTCTGGTAGTATGGCAACCAGAATCGTACACAATATTCTAAATGAGGCCTAACTAAGGTTCTGTACAGCTGCAGCATGACCTGTGAATTTTTATACTCAATGCCCTGACCGTTGAAGGCAAGCATGCCATATGCCTTCTTGACTACCTTATCCACCTGCATTGCCACTTTCAATAATTGGTGGATATGTACGCCCAGATCTTTCTGCCTGTCAATACTCCGAAGGACTCTACCATTTGCTGTATAATTCCGACATGCATTGGGCCTTCCAAAATGCATTATCTCACACTTGTCTGGATTAAACTCCATCTGCCATTTCTTTGCCCAAGTCTCCAAGCAGTCTATATCTTGCTATATCCTCTGACAATCCTCTTCACTGTCTACAACTCCACCAATTTCTGTGTCATCTGCGAACTTACTAATCAGACCAGCTACATTTTCCTCCAAATCATTTATATATACTACGAACAACAAAGTCCCAGAACTGATCCCTGTGGAACACCACTAGTCACAGCCTTCCATTCAGAAAAGCACTCCTCCACTGCTACCCTCTGTCTTCTATGGCCAAACACAGTAAGAAGTCTCACGACACCAGGTTAAAGTCCAACAGGTTTATTTGGTAGCAAAAGCCACTAGCTTTCGGAGCGCTGCCCCTTTGTCAGGTGAGTGGGAGTTCTATTCACAAACAGGGCATATAAAGACACAAACTCAATTTACAAAATAATGATTGGAATGCGAATCTTTACAGGTAATCAAGTCTTAAACGTACAGACAATGTGAGTGGAGAGAGCATTAAGCACAGGTTAAAGAGATGTGTATTGTCTCCAGACAGGACAGTTAGTGAGATTTTGCAAGCCCAGGCAAGTCGTGGGGGTTACAGATAGTGTGACATGAACCCAAGATCCTGGTTGAGGCCGTCCTCATGTGTGCGGAGCTTGGCTATCAGTCTCTGCTCAGCGACTCTGCACTGTCATGTGTCGTGAAGGCCGCCTTGGAGAATGCTTACCCGAAGATCAGAGGCCAAATGCCCAACAGGAAGAGAACACTCTTGCCTGGTGATTGTCGAGCGGTGTTCATTCATCCGTTGTCGTAGCGTCTGCGTGGTCTCCCCAATGTACCATGCCTCGGGACATCCTTCCCCGCAGCGTATCAGGTAGACAACGTTGGCCGAGTTGCAAGTGTATGTACCGTGTACCTGGTGGATGGTGTTCTCACGTGAGATGATGGCATCCGTGTCGATGATCCGGCACGTCTTGCAGTGTGGTATCGTGGTCACTGTTCTCTTGAAGGCTGGGTAGTTTGCTGCGGACAATGGTCTGTTTGAGGTTGTGCGGTTGTTTGAAGGCAAGAAGTGGGGGTGTGGGGATGGCCTTGGCGAGATGTTCGTCTTCATCAACGACATGTTGAAGGCTCCGGAGAAGATGATGTAGCTTCTCCGCTCCGGGGAAGTACTGGACGATGAAAGGTACTCTGTCCACCTTGTCCCGTGTTTGTCTTCTGAGGAGGTCGGTGCGGCTTTTCACTGTGGCGCGTCGGAACTGTCAATGGATGAGTCGAGCACCATATCCTGTTCTTATGAGGGCATCTTTCAGCATCTGGAGGTGTCTGTTGCGATCCTCCTCATCTGAGCAGATCCTGTGTATACGGAGGGCTTGTCCGTAGGGGATGGCTTCTTTAACGGTTTAGGGTGGAAGCTGGAGAAGTGGAGCATCGTGAGGTTATCCGTGGGCTTGCGGTACAGTGAGGTGCTGATGTGACCGTCCTTAATGGAGACGCATGTCTCCAAGAATGCAACCGATTCCGGAGAGTAGTCCATGGTGAGTCTGATGGTGGGATTGAACTTGTTGATGTCATCATATAGTTGTTTCAGTGATTGTTCACCATGAGTCCAAAGGAAGAAAATGTCATTGATGTATCTAGTGTATAGCATCGGTTGAAGGTCCTGTGCGGTGAAGAGGTCTTGTTCGAACCTGTGCATGAAGATGTTGGCATATTGAGGTGCGAATTTTGTCCCCATGGCTGTTCCGTGTGTCTGGATGAAGAACTGGTTGTTGAAGGTGAAGACATTGTGGTCCAGGATGAAGCGGATGAGTTGTAAAATTGCATCTGGAAACTGGCAGTTGTCGGCGTTGAGTACTGAGGCAGTTGCAGCAATGCCATCATCGTGGGGGATGCTGGTGTAGAGTGCCGAGACATCCATTGTGACGAGGAGTGCTCCTGGTTCAACTGCTCCATGTGTGCTGAGTTTCAGTAGGAAGTCCGTAGTGTCGCGACAAAAGCTGGGGGTTCTTTGTACAATGGGTTTCAGGATGCCCTCGACGTAGCCGGAGAGGTTCTCACACATGGTCCCGTTGCCCGATACGATGGGACGGCCGGGTGTGTTTGCCTTGTGTACCTTCGGGAGGCAGTAAAGATCTCGAACGCGGGGGGTACGTGGGATGAGAGCACAGAGGGCGCTCTGAAGGTTCGGATCAAAGGTCTTGAGCAGCCTGTTGAGTTGACGGGTGTGTTCTTTGGTCGGATCTGCAGGTAACTGTCTGTTGTGTTCCCCGTTGTTCAGTTGTCGGTACACTTCTATGGCCAAACCAGTTCTGTATCCATCTTGCCAGCTCTCCTCTGATCTTGTGTGACTTCACCTTTCGTACCATGAGGTACCTTTTCAAAGGCTTTACTGAAGTCCATGTATACAACATCCACTGCCATTTCCTCATCTATCATCTTTCCCATCTTTGATGGGTTTTTATGACAATTGGCAATGGTTTCATGGTCAACATTAGACTTTTAATTCCGGATGTTTATTGAATTTAAGTTTCACCATCTGCTGTGCTGGGATTCAAATCTGGGAAACCAGAGCATTATAGAACATAGAACAGTACAGCACAGAACAGGCCCTTCGGCCCACGATGTTGTGCCGAGCTTTATCTGAAACCAAGATCAAGCTATCCCACTCCCTATCATCCTGGTGTGCTCCATGTGCCTATCCAATAACCGCTTAAATGTTCCTAAAGTGTCTGACTCCACTATCACTGCAGGCAGTCCATTCCACACCCCAACAACTCTCTGCGTAAAGAACCTACCTCTGATATCCTTCCTATATCTCCCACCATGAACCATGAACCCTATAGTTATATAGCTCCCCTTGTAATAGCTCCATCCACCCGAGGAAATAGTCTTTGAACGTTCACTCTATCTATCCCCTTCATTTTATAAACCTCTATTAAGTCTCCCCTCAACCTCCTCCGCTCCAGAGAGAACAGCCCCAGCTCCCTCAACCTTTCCTCATAAGACCTACCCTCCAAACCAGGCAGCATCCTGGTAAATCTCCTCTGCACTCTTTCCAGCACTTCCACATCCTTCTTATAGTGAGGTGACCAGAACTGCACACAATATTCCAAATGTGGTCTCACCAAGGTCCTGTACAGTTGCAGCCTAACCCCACGGCTCTTAAACTCCAACCCCCTGTTAATAAAAGCTAACACACTATAGGCCTTCTTCACAGCTCTATCCACTTGAGTGGCAACCTTTAGAGATCTGTGGATATGGACCCCAAGATCTCTCTGTTCCTCCACAGTCTTCAGAACCCTACCTTTGACCCTGTAATCCACATTTAAATTAGTCCTACCAAAATGAATCACCTCACATTTATCAGGGTTAAACTCCATGTGCCATTTTTCAGCCCAGCTTTGCATCCTATCTATGTCTCTTTGCAGCCTACAACAGCCCTCCACCTCATCCACCACTCCACCAATCTTGGTGTCATCAGCAAATTTACTGATCCACCCTTCAGCCCCCTCCTCTAAGTCATTAATAAAAATCAGAAAGAGCAGAGGACCAAGCACTGATCCCTGTGGCACTCCGCTAGCAACCTGCCTCCAGTTCAAAAATTTTTCATCCACCACCACCCTCTGTCTTCGATCAGATAGCCAGTTACCTATCCAATCGGCCAACTTTCCCTCTATCCCACACTTCCTTACTTTCATCATAAGCCGACCATGGGGGACCTTATCAAACGCCTTACTAAAATCCATGTATATGACAACAACTGGCCTACCTTCATCAACACACTTAGTTACCTCCTCAAAAAATTCAATCAAATTTGTGAGGCACGACTTGCCCTTCACGAATCCGTGCTGACTATCCCAGATTAATCCGCATCTTTCTAAATGGTCGTAAATCCCATCCCTAAGGACCTTTTCCATCAATTTACCAACCACCGAAGTAAGACTAACCGGTCTATAATTACCAGGGTCATTTCTATTCCCTTTCTTAAACAGAGGAACAACATTTGTCACTCTCCAGTCCTCTGGCACCATCCCCGTGGACAGTGAGGACCCAAAGATCAAAGCCAAAGGCTCTGCAATCTCATCCCTTGCCTCCCAAAGAATCCTAGGATATATTTCATCAGGCCCAGGGGACTTATCGACCTTCAGTTTATTCAAAACTGCCAGTACACCCTCCCTCCGAACATGTATTTCCTCCAGCCTATTAGCCTGTAACACCTTCTCTTCCTCAAAAACATGGCCCCTCTCCTTGGTGAACACTGAAGAAAAGTATTCATTCATCACCTCGCCTATCTCTACTGACTCCATACACAAGTTCCCACTACTGTCCTTGACCGGCCCTAACCTCACCCTGGTCATTCTTTTATTCCTCACATAAGAGTAAAAAGCCTTGGGGTTTATCTTGGGTCTTTGGATTACTAGTCTAGTGACAATACCATTAAGCCACAACCTCACCATTAGAATGTCAGAGTTAAGTAACTGCAGCTGTCCCCCACGTGCATTTTCATTTTAGCACAGTTAGTAAATTAGGTACATTTCCCAAATGCACTGCCAGCAGTTTTATTTGGTGTGTTTACTAAAAATGGGGTGGCATGGTGGCACAGTGGTTAACAGTGCTACCTCACTTTGCCAGGGATCCGGGTTTGATTCTGGCCTTGGGTGACTCTCTGTGTGGAGTTTACATGTTCTCCCCGTGTCTGTGTGGTATTCTTCTGGGTACTCCAGTTTCCTCCCATACTCCAAAGATGTTAGGTGGATTGGCCATGCTAAATTATCCTTTACTGTCCCAAGATATATATATAGCTAAGGGGGATTAGTGGGATAAAATATCTGGGTTATGTGGATAGGGCTTGTGTATGAGTCAGTGCAGACTTGGTGGGCCGATTGGCCTCCTTCTGCCCTGTAGAGATTCTATGATTCTGTTTCTATGCTCCATTTTTTAATAAACAAATGATAATTTTGCCGCTTCCATAGAACCATAGAACCATAGAAAAATTACAGCTCAGAAACAGGCCTTTTGGCCCTTCTTGTCTGTGCCGAACCATTTTTGCCTAGTCCCACTGACCTGCACTTGGACCATATCCCTCCACACCCCTCTCATCCATGAACCCGTCCAAGTTTTTCTTAAATGTTAAAAGTGACTATCATTTACCACTTTATCCGGCAGTTCATTCCACACTCCCACCACTCTCTGCGTGAAGAAGCCCCCCCTAATATTCCCTTTAAACTTTTCTCCTTTCACCCTTAACCCATGCCCTCTGGTTTTTTTCTCCCCTAGCCTCAGCGGAAAAAGCCTGCTTGCATTCACTCTATCTATACCCATCAAAATCTTATACACCTCTATCAAATTTCCCCTCAATCTTCTACGCTCCAGGGAATAAGGTCCCAACCTATTCAATCTCTCCCTGTAACTCAGCTTCTCAAGTCCCGGCAACATCCTTGTGAACCTTCTCTGCACTCTTTCAACCTTATTTACATCCTTCCTGTAACTAGGTGACCAAAACTGTACACAATACTCCACATTTGGCCTCACCAATGCCTTATATAACCTTGATGTGGAGATGCCGGCGTTGGACTGGGGTAAACACAGTAAGAAGTTTTACAACACCAGGTTAAAGTCCAACAGGTTTATTTGGTAGCAAAAGCCACACAAGCTTTTGGAGCTGCAAGCCCCTTCTTCAGGTGAGTGGGAATTCTGTTCACAAACAGAGCATATAAAGACACAAACTCAATTTACATGAATAATGGTTGGAATGCGAATACTTACAACTAATCAAGTCTTTAAGAAACAAAACAACGAGTGGAGAGAGCATCAAGACAGGCTAAAAAGATGTGTATTGTCTCCAGACAAGACAGCCAGTGAAACTCTGTGGGGGTTACAAATAGTGTGACATGAACCGTTCTCCAAGGCGGCCTTCGCGACACACGACGGCGCAGGGTCGCTGAGCAGAAACTGATAGCCAAGTTCCGCACACACGAGGACGGCCTCAACCGGGATATTGGGTTCATGTCACACTATTTGTAACCCCCACAGAGTTTCACTGGCTGTCTTGTCTGGAGACAATACACATCTTTTTAGCCTGTCTTGATGCTCTCTCCACTCATGTTGTTTTGTTTCTTAAAGACTTGATTAGTTATAAGTATTCGCATTCCAACCATTATTCATGTAAATTGAGTTTGTGTCTTTATATGCTCTGTTTGTGAACAGAATTCCCACTCACCTGAAGAAGGGGCTTGCAGCTCCGAAAGCTTGTGTGGCTTTTGCTACCAAATAAACCTGTTGGACTTTAACCTGGTGTTGTTAAACTTCTTATTATATAACCTTACCATAACACTCCAACTTTTATACTCGATACTCCGATTTATAAAGGCCAATGTACCAAAGGCACTCTTTACGACCCTATCCACCTGTGACGTCACTTTTAGGGAATTCTGTACCTGTATTCCCAGATCCCTCTGTTTAACTGCACTCTTCAGAGTCCTACCATTTACCCTGTACGTTCTACTTTGGTTTGTCCTTCCAATGTGCAATATCTCACACTTGTCTGCGTTAAATTCCATTTGCCATTTTTCAGCCCATTTTTCTAGTTGGTCCAAATCCCTCTGCAAGCTTTGAAAACATTCCTCACTGTCCACTGCACCTCCAATCTTTGTATCACCAGCAAACTTGCTGATCCAATTGACCACATTATCATCCAGATCATTGATATAGATGACAAACAACAATGGACCCAACACCGATCCCTGCGGCACACCACTAGTCACAGGCCTCCACTCAGAGAAGCAATTTACTATCCAATTTACTACCTCCCCATGTATACCTAGCGACTGAACCTTCCTAACTAACCTCCCATGAGGGACCTTGTCAAAGGCCTCGCTGAAATCCAGGTAGACAACATCCACCGCCTTCCCTTCATCCACTTTCCTGGTAACCTCCTCGAAAAACTCTAATAGATTGGTCAAACATGACCTACCACGCACAAAGCCATGTTGACTCTCCCTAATAAGTCCCTGTCTATCCAAATATTTGTAGATCCTATCCCTTATCACATCTTCCAATAACTTGCCCACCACTGACGTCAAACTTACTGGCCTATAATTTCCCGGATTTCTTTTGGAACCTTTTTTAAACAACGGAACAACATGAGCCACCCTCCAATCATCCGGCACCCCCCCGCGCCCCCCCCCCCCCCCCCCCCCCCCCCGTGAATACTGACATTTTAAATATGTCTGCAAGTTCAACACTCGCCAACCTTCCCATTTCACTGCCTCTCTTCCCAAAAAAACAGAAACAAATGATGACTTAATTGAGAAAGGACTAAAACAATATACTGTTTATCTGATGAGAATATGTCATGTGTTATTCATATTTTTCATCTAGGAACACCTACCAAAGGAAGTAGAGTACTTACAGAGTAATCTCAGATATAGCCAGAAACTGGCAGCAGATGAAAAGGAACTTCACCAGAGTTACACTTTCCAGCTTCAGCAAGAAGAGCATCTGTATGCAGCAGTTCTACAGGAAAGAGTCTGTTTTATGTTATTGTTTTAAAAAATATATTCATTGCAATGTAAAATGCTTCCTTTAAGGATAGGGTGCTTTTTCCAATTGTGAGGCAATTGCAATATTTGAATAATTCCTTTGTCGTGGGTTTTAACATTCCTTTCCCATCTTGATTATTTATTAACTCTTACTACCTCTGCCATTTTTTCTCCATCTTTCTATCCTCAATATCCAACCTCCCCTCAGTCTCCCAGTCCCAGATCATTTCCTTCCTCATCAATGGTTCCTGTTCCTTGAGAAAGGTTTCTCACCTCTTCATTAAAGCCACCACAATTGCCTCCGCAGAATACATAAGCCATTTGTCTTCTCCAACTGCTGCTCATTCTCCCAACTTCCTCTTCTCTTTCGGGTTTTCAAATGAATCATGGCCTTCCAGATCCATACTCATCTTCTCCTGCCTTGTGTTAAAATGGACTCTGTTGTCTTTGGCCCTAACCACAAATGTTCCTTTGCCACTAACTCAATATTCCTCCCTGGCCACTCTCCCAAGCTTATCAAAACTATTTGCAATTTTGGTTTTCTGTTTGAACTGAGCTGAACTTTAAGCCCACGTCCTGTATGTCACCAAAAATTCATACTTCAGTCTCTGCAACATTGTTACTTTTGCCCCTATCTCAGCCACACCATCACTGAAATCTTTCATACTTGCCGTTGTTTCCTCCAGACTACTATATTTTACTTGCCTGCCTCCTATATTGGTTAAAATCCTAGACGGTCACACATATCCTATCTATTACCTTGCTTTTATGACCTATACTGAGTGTCTATTCATCTGATGCATTAAATTCAAATCTTTGTCCTTGTCTGTAAATTCATCCATGACTTCTCTTCCAATCTTTCTCTGCCATTTTTTCCAACATTGTACCACATTAAAACTGCTCAGTTCCTTTTGACTCACGACTTCTGCTCATTCCTTTCCTCTATTTGTCTCCCCATTGATTGCAGAGCCTTCAGATGTTTTGATTTACTAAACTCCAAAAGTCCCTTTCCAAACCTGTCTACCTTTAAAAACCCATCTTTTCAACCAAGCCTTTAGTCACCCTTTTCATTCCTTCCTTTGTGGCTTTGGTACTTGTTTATTCTATACTTCTTTGTGATGAAAGGCATTATATAAGTTATACTTTCTGCCATGCCAGTACAGAAAATGAGTCTGCCTTTGCCTCAGATAAACATGATGCATGAAGCAACCTGTGAGGCCGTGTGTGTGCAATGACCAATAACCATCGTCCATCTGTAAATTCTATAATTGATTTTGTGCCCCCATTTCCCACTGTAAACTGATTGAATCCATGAAGTAATTCAACAAAGCTTCTTGTGAACATGTGCACCAGTTATGATTTGAACACCAAGGACGGGATTTTCCGGCCGCACTCGCCCCAAGGCCGGAAATTCCTGCTTGAGGTCAATGAACCTTTGTATGGTCTGCGGATCTTCTGTCCCGCCCGCTACAATTCCGCTACCAGAAAATTCCGCCCTGAATCTGGATCTCAGCATCATAAACAGGTGATTAACATGTACTTGCACTACAGTGCACTCTTAGAGTTGAATTTTCCCACTTCCATGGGGGCTGATTTGGAGGGATGGGAGGATGTCAGGAAAATTGCACTAAGAAGCATCGAACAAGCTCCACAATGTCTTCCTATTTCCTCATGCTTTTCTTGGAAGCAGGTGCACAATGGTGATATCAACACTACAGCGATAGGAATGAAATCAAACTAATTAAGAATCACTTAGCAGCAATGATTGTAGCAGCACAGCAACTTTGCCAGCACTGTGTGTCCTCCACCCACTGTCTCCACAACCCAGCAAGTGTGAGCGGGAAGCTACACAGTATGAGAGGCTGTTTTAGAGCTGATGCAGATCTAAATGTTTCTGGCAGAAAGTGGCAAGACTGCTGTATTTTAATGTCTCAGTCTTGTCATTGAATGTGACATTCCTGGAGAAGATATCTCTGATCGCCATGAGCCTAACAAGGCCTCAGCTACTCCCCTGATTCTGATGGTGGCTTTACGTGTTCCGCTGCTGCTCCGGCTGCTTGTACATCAGCCGTGTTCCCAATGATCACGCAGTGAGAACCTCCAACCTCCCTTTATTGGGCCACACTGTCCGCAGCTCCTGCCTCTGGTGTCACCAATGTCCTTGAGGTGGCCTACGTGTTGGCCACCCCTTGTAAAACTCAGTCAGATTGGTACACTGTGCACGCCGGCAGGTTCACAACCTAGAAATGAATCCGATGTTGGATTCTCAATGATTGTGGCAAATTTCAGCCCTTATTCTCTTTTTCAGCATTTGAAGTATTTGGCTTTTGTTTCATTCCTATGTTGTGATCTGTATGATTAGAAGTTCAGATTTTGTAAAAGCAAGTTAATAAAAACAGAAGAGATTTCTACTTCTATAATATACAAATGATCATTTTAAAACAGAATCCCTTTACTCTCTTCTGCTGTTTTCCTTCAAATTTGTACTATTGTTATTGAAAATCCTAAAATGTTCAGTACTGTTCCTAGGCAGATTGTAGAAAATGGAAAACTAATAGTTAAACCAAATAGTTAAAGATGTTGTCTATTAGCTCCTCGCTACAGATAACCTCCATCACCTTGGAGGCTAGTCACCAAAAAGATCCTAATAGACAAATATTTTTTTTAAATGAACAGTTTACAAAGAACTTTTCCTTATTATAGGATGACCTGCTGGTTGAAGTTGAAGAGTTAAAAGTTCAGCTGGATAAAAACTCCAATGATGAAAGAATTCTAGTTCAGAGAGTAAATGCTGAGAAATACAGAGTCATTCTGGAAAAGGAAGAGCTAATTTCTCAATTAGAAAAAATGAAAGAGCGAGAAAAGTCTAAAATGATTGAGTTAGAAAATGAAAAGGTGAGGATAAGAAAACTTTCAATAAAGCACTTCCACAGACAGAGCAGTTTATGTGCTGCCAGTTGTACACCTACTCTTTTAGAAATCCAATTTTTTTTCATTAATGCTTATGAGATTTTGTTGTAACTTTTATTTTCCATAAGGGCTGCATTCAACTAGAACTGGAAGATACAAAAACTGAGCTGGAAAAATTAAGGGAAACTCAAAATGAGAATTTGATAGAACTGAGGAGAGAAAAGGTAATGCACTAAGCAGATTGGAATCAGCGATATACATTCACACAATACTGTACCTTTCCCCTGTATTAACAAAGAACAAAGAACAATACAGCACAGGAACAGGCCCTTCGGCCCTCCAAGCCCACGCCGCTCCCCGGTCCAGGATTGAATCCTGAATCCAGGATCCCCGCCCAATTTTCCAGCCTATCTACATACCAATATCCTATCCACCGAGCTGTCCCTCACAGCTACGATGCTTTGTTCATCACAACCTATTAACTCACCCCCACCCCCCCATTCCAGACCATGTGATCTCCAGGGAGAGGCGAAAACCCAGAGTGAAAACCCCAGGGCCAATATGGGGAAAAAAAAATCTGGGAAATTCCTCTCTGACCCCCTGAGGCGATCGAAACGAGTCCAGGAGATCACACTGGCCCTGATCGGAAAATGCTTCCCAACCCTAGTCATTTCCACTTCCACAAACACCATATGAATTCCCTGCCCCCGAGACAGGTTCCCAACTATCCGCAGTCTCGCTCTGTACTGGCACCAGCAAGATGATCATAGAATGAAGCCTTGAAACGAGAAACAAAGAACAATTAGCCCGCGCCGCTCCCTGGTCCAAACTAGATCACCCTTTTGTATCCCTCCATTCCCACTCCGTTCATATAGCTGTCTAGATAAGTCTTAAACGTTCCCAGTGTGTCTGCCTCCACCACCTTGCCCGGCAACACATTCCAGGCCCCCACGACCCTCTGTGTAAAATATGTCCTTCTGATATCTGTGTTAAACCTCCCCCCCTTCACCTTGAACCTATGGCCCCTCGTGAACGTCACCACCGACCCGGGGAAAAGCTTCCCACCGTTCACCCTATCTATGCCTTTCATAATTTTATACACCTCTATTAAGTCTCCCCTCATCCTCCGTCTTTCCAAGGAGAACAACCCCAGTTTCCCCAATCTCTCCTCATAACCAAGCCCCTCCATACCAGGTAACATCCTGGTAAACCTCCTCTGTACTCTCTCCAAAGCCTCCACGTCCTTCTGGTAGTGTGGCGACCAGAACTGGACGCAGTATTCCAAATGCGGCCGAACAAATGTATTGTTCAGATGCTTTTCCTATGCAATACCTAGTGTATGTATGAGTCATTCACATGTGTTTGCTGATAATGTTAATCACTGAGACATCACAAATTGTGAAACTACACCACACAAAATTTGGGAACCATATACGTGGTATAATATTTGAACCATAATATTTGACTGGGATGATGAACTTGGAGGAAAGCCAATGCAGAGAGATAGCTTAAATCAAGGCAATCAAGTTAAATTTCTCAGTTCGATATTACTAGAAAAGAAAAAGAAACACATAGATGTGAAATCTAAAAGAATCAAAATTCTGTGCTCAGTCACCAGCAGTGGAGCGGAGCAGAACACTTGGCCACATGTTGAATAGGAAGGTGATCCCATCTAGGTGACGGGGCTAATTTTTATAATTGGGTTGGGCAATCTGCTTCTGTAGAGGCATTGAACTGCAAGAGATGTCTTTTCCAAAGAAAGTCAAATGACATTTTGTTTCTCTGATTTGAAGAAGTAGAGGCCCCAACAGATTGAAGGGGCAATGCAACAGTGTTTCTGAATGGGAACTATAGCCAGCATTGTGAAATAATTGTGACTCCCTGGGATGGAATACAATTGCTCTGTGAATTGTTGGGAGCTTTGGGAAATTCCAGTATGGAATCTATGTTTGCTCTCAGCAGGTGTGGCTTCTGCTGGGCCTAAGAATGAAATGATGGATTGAATATTTGAGGTAGTCTGGAAACTGATTGCAGAAGCAGTGAAAGGCAGGCAGAAGGGTCATCCAACAGCCACCTAATTGGAAAGCACAGTAAAACAGGAAATGAAAATCTTCTAGAGTTTGCCCCCAGTTGCAGCTCTCTCCACCCCACCCCACCTTCACCATCCCCATCCTCATAAAGGATTAAAACGCTTTGGGCTGATTTTCCTCCCTGGCAAGAAACTGGTTGAGATTGTTCCCAGGCACTGAACCCATTCTGGAGAGCGAAACATTCATTAGAATTTTTGAGGGGGCGCCCCGTTAATTGGCCTGGAAACATGTTTACTGTCCAATTAAGAATGGCAGACTGGCTTTGGAGGCTGGAGAACAATCAGAAACCTTTGAGCATGAAAGAAACCACAGACTGCAATGGAAGATAAGTGTAAGAGGAGGCATCTTATCCTCCTTTTCCTTCAGGTACCATACTTTTCTCTCCAACTTTTTAAAACCTTTTACAAAAACATAGATTCAGCAGGTAGCCCACCACCATAGGGATGGGGACTAGAGCAAGCCCCTCCACAGGGCAGCCTGTGTCTGCTCCCACACCTAGGCAATCAGAGTAGGCCTCCAGGCTAGCCAGGAGTGCTTGCCTGCTGCTAGGTGCCTCTTCACTCAGTCTTCTTTAATTGGCTTCCAGTCAGCCCAACGATTCTGATTGGCTACCCGCCAAATGTAAAGGTACATAGCCCTGCCTCTACAGAAAAAGTAGCCTGAAGAAGGGATGGAGCTGGGAAACCAGGACACCTGCTAGCAAGGCTATTTGTAACCCCCACCAACTTCCAATCTAAGTCCAGTGAGGGAAAAAAAACCTAGCCCCAGATGTTTGTGATTTCAGCACTTACGTGATGTTACTGCGAGTGAAAAAGATGAACATTCCATTATGTGGCACCTCATTTATTAAATTAATTACTTTTTAAAATTCTTGTCAATCTTGTTATATAGATAAACACAGCAACCAAATGATAAGAATGATTCATGGCATTGTTTTTGGTAGAGTGGAATGTTGGTCAGAACATCAGGTGAACTCTCGAACCTTCAGTTTAATGTCTCATTGAAAAGATGGCAAATTTGCTATTGCAACATGACCTCACAACTGCATTAAATTGTCAATCTAGATTATGGGTGCGACTTTACTACCTCTCCGCGCCCAGCGAAAGCGCGGTGAACTGGGAAACTAGCATGCAACGTTAAAAATCCAATTGGCGCACAGTGCCAAACAGTTTGCTATGTTCCCGGCCACACTCCAATGGTGTGAATTGCTTTACATTTAGAAAGGATGCGAAACTTATTAGCATGAGATTAACTGGATTTCAATATCATTAGTGAGTTTGGCACACATGCTTCCCCCCTCCTGGATGCTTCCCACCTTTCTGGCATCACACTGGCGCCAATTAGTACTACTCTTTAAAAGTGTAGCTTGGGCACAGCAGTAGCAAAGGAGAGCAAGGAGGTGAGTACAGCAGAGCACCAACCCCCAGGGTGCAGGAGAGGGGATGTCACCAACTGCCATGGTGCAGGATGGGGTTGGGGGCTCGCATGAGTGCAAGGGTTTGGGGGGCACATGCCGGTCTAGGGCTCCTTAGGTTGGGGCTCGTGTTCTGCGCATTCCCCCTGGCTGCTAATAACCCCTGAAGGGTTTCACATGAGGTCGAGTCGCAACCCCACTAATGTTGTACTGGTTACCTTGCCATTTGTCTGCTGGACAGGCTCAGTGGCTGATTGCTGACATTCCATCTCAGGCCCCGCTAACAGTAACAAGCACCAGGCAGCTGTCACCCCAATCAAGGAAACTCTGCAGGTGCTAACACAAGCTCCTTACACTGGACAGACTTTGCAGTGCACCCTACAATGGCCACCAATCGCATGAAAGGCACGAGGTGGTTCCCCATCGTCTGTCTGAACTGCAAGCCATTCTTGGAAACCTGTATGCCAAACATCCAGCTGTGCGCATGTAGGTCCACAATTCAAGGGTTCCCAATGGGGACTTCCTCACAGCCACCCTTATGCTCTCCGTGCCCGCCGTGGCAGCCCATTGAGATGCTGGATGACAGCGGGGATGGTGTCTGGTTGCCAGCGTCCAGACAAATGGAGACACAGGTTACTGGGACGGAATGAGGGGCCCGGGATGTAAAACCTTAATGACTGTCCCTCTCTCATGTTCTCCTTCACCTCCTCCCACCCCTCACCCCCACCCCCTAGAGCAATAATGGACTTTGCATGGGAGCCAGTAGAGCTCCCTTGACTGCTTTGGCGGATGAAGGAGACGACCGCCCGGTGCAAAGACAACCTGGGCTGGAGGCTGCAGCAGGAGGACAGGGGGCCACTGGTCAGGGCCAGAATGCAGCTGCCCACCAGCTTGAGGGGAGGGCCAGAGAACGGCAGAGACAGAAACCCAGGTTCTACAGGATCAGCATATCTTTTAATGAGCTGCCAAACGCAGTGTGTCACCGCAGACTGTGTCTCAGCAAGGAGACAATGCAGCACCTGTGTCAGGTCCTTGTGGACCTGGCACTTCGTGGAGCAGAAGGACACCCGCTCCCCTTGGCAGTGAAGGTTATGGCAGCCCTCAACTTCTACGCCATTGGGTCCTTCCAGGCCCCCAGCAAAGACCTCTGCAGCATCTTGCAGTCCTCTGCACGCAAGTGCATTTGTGAGGTGATGGATACCCTGTACGCCCGGGCAGCTGACTACATCCACTTTGACGTGGGCCAGGCCCAAAAGGAAGTCCAGGCTACAGGCTTCGCCGCCATCGCCAGTGCACCCCATGTGCAGGGGGCTATCGATGGCACGCACATCATCCTGTGGGCACTATGGAATCAAGGCATACTCTTCATTAATTGGAAGAGGTACCCCCACTCCCTTAACATGAAAATAGTTTGTGATCATGTGCTGAAGAAAAAGCAGGTGTGCGCGTGGCACCTGGAATCATGCATAATAGCTATATTTTTAGGAGCTTGGACATCTCTCGGCTCTTCGAGGACCACCCCAGGCTGGCGGGATGGCTTGTGGGGGACAAGGGCAGCCATGTCTGATGACACCAGTGCGGAGGCATGAGACCAAGACAGAGACCCTGTCTAAAATGAGATCCTGTGATTCCTCACAATTGCACTGAAATAGATGAGAAAAGGGAGAAGTTGATTCCATTTTATACCTATTTCCAGGCAGAAAACAGTAGCATTAAATACCAATTTCATGGCATATTGTTCTGCACCTTCATTACGTCGCTGCAAAATTGATAAAGGTGACTTTCCAAACATCTAGGTTGTTGGTCTTAACTAGATGATATGTTCCTTGCATATTCAGCGTCTAATTCCTGTTTAAGGACCCCTCTGCAAAGTTGGTCAGCACTGAACGTAGCAACTACAGAATTTATTTCTCATGAATACTGCAGCTTAACTAGCAGCCAACAAAGTTACCATGTTGCTCCTCAGAGAATTGAAGGATGCTGCAGGACCGTGATTATAGAACATAGAACAGTACAACACAGAAACAGACCCTTCAGCCCACGATGTTGTGCTGAAAATTACCCTTTCATTCTCTCAATGTCCTGTGATCTGCCTGAAGTTTGCTGTTGGTGTGGCAACTGACCCAGAGCTGTCTCAGGATACCCAATTGCTATTTGTAGCTCACCAGAATATACTGATGAAGCCTGAGATCAACTTTAGATTAGCCTCAGACCTCCATCTTCTGGTGTGTGCTCCAACTGCACCATCATTTCTGCACCTAAAAATGGGCCCAAACAAATGTTTAGCTCAAGTGGTCTTGCACTTGGTGAGTGTTTTTGTTTCCCTTTCCAGTTGGCAACATTTTCTTATTTCCTTTTATTGTTTGAATAAATTAGTCAGTATCATTTACCAGCAAAATATAATTTAATGTTACACAAGCATTATTCAGCTGGTTAATAGTTTAAAATATCCAATATTAAGATTGCAAATATTGTGAAAAGGCAAAACCGAGAGTGGACTTCAGTTTAACTCCCACACTGTTTAGTGTAATTGATCCACAAAAGGATTTGAATAATCAGTATAAAATTAATTTGCTAACAGGAGAGAAATGAAATATGTTGAAAAATTCCACCAATTAAAAAAATTATTATGGGTGTCATAGCTTCTTTGTTTTAAATACTGACTCTAATGTGGTGTCTTTTACAGGATGCACTTCTGATTGAAATTGAGGAATTGAGAAAATTCTTGGATAAGGTACATGCAAACATTTTTAAGAATGAATGTTATTCTGATACAAGTTTTTAAAATCTAAGATTCTGCTGGTAAAGAAGTTGGAGAGAATTGTACTGGGGCGTGGGAGTGAGTTTAGGGCACCACACAGTGCAAGGGCAAAGATTTGACTTCTTTTCCCCACTCAGCTGAATTCCTGATCTTAGCTGTGTTGCTATGATGAGAAACGATCAGGCAGTATCCCACAACATCTACATGAGGTTGGATGGGCAATCATTCCTGCATCATTGTCACACGTCTCCTGGCAGCCAGCTGAACAGAAACATTGGGATGCTAGGGATGTATGGTCTAACCAGGTCATTACAAGGACAAGGGCAAAGCAGAAGAATTTTACTTTATATGAGGTGGAATTTTCTAGTTTTTCTGCAGAGTGGCATAGCCGGTGGGAAAAACAGGGTGGAAGCTGCTGGTTCCAAGGACAGCTTCCTCTGCTGTAGTCAAAGAAGGTTAAAGGGTGGGTCCTACGATAGCACTGCTTCAGCCTGCCCCGCCAGCAACTGAAAACAACGGGTGCCCCAACTTTAAAAAAAACCCCTCCACCACGTGCCCTCAAGCCGACATGAATGGAAAATTTAATGGGACTGGGGGACTGTCAGGCATAAAGGCCTGCTAATAATATTTATATATATTCAAATTGGGATCCCAACGTTCAATATCAGGGTATCCGTTATGTCATCGGTATGTTACCTTCAAGGACATAGATACACATTAACATTAACATAGATATTTATTAAAAAATCATTCTTGAGCTGTAAGAATCACTTTCAAAGCCATCATTTGTCACCCATTCCGAAATGCCATTGCTGAGTTGCCTTCTTGAACCTCTACAGTCATGTTGTGTAGGTACTCCCACAGTGCTGTTAGTGTGAGAATTCCAGGATTTTGACTCAGTGAGAATGAAGGAGTGTGATATAGTTCCAAATCAGGATGGTATGTGACTTACAGGGAACATGCAATTAGCAGTATAGTCATTTGTCTGGTGCTTATTTTTCTACGTAGTAGAGGTTGAGGGTTTGAAAGGCACGGTGGAAGGGGTCTTAGTTTTGAATGTCATAGGAAGATGGTTACATTTTATTTTTTTCTTTGGAGATGGTCATTGCCTAGCACATTGGCCCTGGCAGAACCTAAGCTGAGCATTGCTGAGCAGGTTGTTTCAGATTAAGTTCTATTTGATAGTTGTGTCAAAGAACCCTTCCTTCACTTTGCTAATGATTAGCCTGAAAGAGTTACTTGCTGGATTGGATTTGTCCTGGTTTCATTGGACTGGATATACTTGGACAATATTCTACATTGTTGGGTGGATGCCTGTGTTGTAGTCATATTGGGATAGCTTGCTTGGCGAAGGATGTGCTCCAGAACTACCCACAAGACTTCAGAACTACAGTCAGGATATTGTTAGGGTTCATTGCTTTTGCTGTATCTAGTGCCATCAGCCATTTCTTGACATCAGATGGAATGAATCAATTTGGCAGAAGACAGGCATCTGGACCTGAGAATGAGGCCGAGGCTGGGAAGGATCATTAACAGGGCACTTCTGGATGAAAATGGTTGAAATGCTTCAGCCTTGTCTTTTGCATTGCTGTGCTGGGCTGCATCATCATTGAGGATGTTGTTGGAGCCTCCTTCTCCCATTAGTTGTTTAATTGTATGCTTCTCATTGAACCAGAATTGGTCCCTGGCTTGATGGCAATGGTAGATTAAGGGATATGTTGGACCATGAAGTTACAGATTGTATTCCTCTGCTGCACCTCTGCCCTCGTTTTGAACTGCGACCCATTTTGAGTCCATCCCATTTTGCGTGGTGATAATGTCACACATCATGATGAAGGGTATCTCCAAGTGTAAAGATGGGACTTTGTTTCCAAAAAGAATATGTGATCATCATTCCTATCAATATTATCATGGATGGCTGCATCTGTGAGTGACAGGTAGATTTATGAGGACGAGGCCAAGTAGATTTTTCTTTCTTGTTGCTTCTCTCACCACCAGCTGTATGCCCAGTCTGGCAGATATGTCCTTCAGGACTTGGCCAATGTGGTCAGTAATGGTGTTACCAAGCCACTCTTTGTGTTAAACATTAAAGTCCTCCCACCCAGAGTACATTCTGTCCTTGTTCTTTCCTCTGTGTTTTTCCAAGTGAAATTCAGTGTGCAGGACCGTTGATTTATCAGTTGAGGGAGGTTGGTAGTTGGTAATCTACAGGAGGTTTTCTTCCCCATGTGTGAACTGATGCCTCGTGACCTCATAGGATCTGGAGTCAAAGGTGAGGATTCCCAAGGCCAATCCCTCCCAGCTGTATACAATGGTGCTGCCACTTCTACTGGGTCTCTTGGTGGTGGGATAGGACGTACCGAGCGATGGAGATAGAGGGGTCTGGGAAACCATAAACTCCCACCCGAGTTCAACGGACCTTTCCGTGTTCTGCACCTCACCTGATCCGATTCCCATGGCAGGCGGGGTGGTAAAGTTCCAGTGCATATTTCCTCACCTGAAGGGCATTAGTGAACCAGACATGGTTTTGCAACAATTAATTGTTTTGTAATCATTATTAATGAGATTAACATGTCATTCCAACAATTCCCTAGTTCCAATGGTATTTGAACTCTTGTCTTTGGAGCATTAGGCTAGGTCTCTGGATTATTAGACCAGCCACATTACCACTATGCTACTGCAGCAGTTCAAGGGGGTCTCACCATCACCACCAACTCAAGGGTAATTAGGGAATGGAAATACACGCTGGCCTTGCCAGCGACACTCTCATCCAAAGAACAATTTTTAAAAACATTCTTTCAAAGGTGTGATGCTCAGAGCTGCTCAAAATACCCAGGTATCGTCCAATGAGGGTCTGGTATAATCGAAGCATGACTATTATTGCCTTGTATTCTCATTCCCTAGATATAAGGGCCAGCATTCCATTCACCTTTATGATTATTTTCTGCACCTGCAATAAATCTTTCAATTTGTGGGCTACAGATGCTTAATATAGACAACGGACTATTCATCATTTTAAGATGGTTTATTAAGAAACAACAGTTTAGGAATGATACATTCATTAATTAGACAGAAATGATCTGTAACAATTGAGAGTGATTTACTGATCCCAGAGGATGAACAGGCATTTGGCACAGAAGCAGCTGATCTCAGTACCTTGTGATAGAGCATTCTGCTCTCTAGTCAAAGTGTTAGGGAACTCTTCTATCGGCCTGCCTCCATCTCCCCGATCCATCTTCCATCTGAAGAAGGTGGCTGCCTGTCACCTATGAGGACCATCCATTGATGAGCACCCGCGAATATAACCTTTTACTGAGGGCTGGTCACTTACCCAGTGTCAATCACCTAATCATAGAAACATAGAAACATAGAAAGTAGAAGCACGAGTAGGGAAAATGTTACAGCGGTACTCAGGCAGGATAGATTAGGGAGCTTGTCTACAGAGGCCCTATGGGTGGAGCTGAGAAACAAGAAAGGTATGACCACATTAATGGGGTTGTATTATAGACCACCCAATAGTCAGTGAGAATTGGAGGAGCAAATCAGCAGAGAGATAGCTGACAACTGCAAGAAACACAAAGTTGTGATAGTAGGGGATTTTAATTTTCCACATATAGATTGGGACTCGCATACTGTTAAAGGTTTAGACGGGGTAGAGTTTGTAAAATGTGTTCAGGAGAATTTTCTACATCTGTATATAGAGGTGCCAACTAGAGCGAATGCGATATTGGATCTCCTATTGGGAAATGAGTTAGGGCAGGTGATGGATGTGAGTGTGAGGGAACACTTTGGATCCAGTGATCATAATGCCATTAGTTTCAACCTGATCGTGGATAAGGATAGATCTGGTCCTCGGGTTGAAGTTCTGAACTGGAAAAAGGCCAAATTTGATGAAATGAGAAGGGATCTGGGAAGTGTGGATTGGCACAGGCTGTTCTCTGGTAAGGATGTAAATGGAAAGTGGGAGGCCTTCAAAGGAGAAATTTTGAGAGTGCAGAGTTTGTATGTTCCTGTCAGGATTAAAGGCAAAGTAAATAGGAATAAGGAACCTTGGTTCTCGAGGGAGATTGGAACACTGATTAAGAGGAAGAGAGAGTTGTATGAAATGTACAGGCAGCAAGGAACAGATCAGATGCTCGAGGAGTATAAAAAGTGAAAGAAGCTACTTAAGAGGGAAATCAAGAGGGCTAAAAGAAGACATGAGGTTGCTTTGGCAGAGTGAAGGAAATTCCAAAGAGCTTCTATAGGTATATTAGGAGCAAAAGGATAGTGAGGGATAAAACTGGTCCTCTTGAAGACCAGAGTGGTAGACTGTGTATGGAACCAAAAGAGATGGGGGAGATACTAAATGGTTTTTTTGCATCCGTATTTACTGAGGAAACGGGCATGGAGTCTACGGAAATAGGGCAAACAGGTAGGGAGGTCATGGAACCTTTACAGATTAAAGGGGAGGAGGTGCTCGCTGTCTTGAGGCAAATCAGAGTGGATAAATCCCCAGGACCGGACAGGGTATTCCCACGGACCTTGAGGGAAGCTAGTGTTGAACTTGCAGGGGCCCTGGCAAACATATTTAAAATGTCAGTATTCACGAGGGAGGTGCCGGATGATTGGAGGGTGGCTCATGTTGTCCCGTTGTTTAAAAAAGGTTCCAAAAGAAATCCGGGAAATTATAGGCCAGTAAGTTTGACGTCGTTGGTGGGCAAGTTATTGGAAGGTGTGATAAGGGATAGGATCTACAAATATTTGGATAGACAGGGACTTATCAGAGAGAGTCAACATGGCTTTGTGCGTGGTAGGTCATGTTTGACCAATCTATTAGAGTTTTTCGAGGAGGTTACCAGGAAAGTGGATGAAGGGAAGGCGGTGGATGTTGTCTACCTGGATTTCAGCAAGGCCTTTGACAAGGTCCCTCATTGGAGGTTAGTTAGGAAGGTTCAGTCGCTAGGTATACATGGGGAGGTAGTAAATTGGATTAGACACTGGCTCAATGGAAGAAGCCAGAGAGTGGTTGTGGAGGATTGCTTCTCTGAGTGGAGGCCTGTGACTAGTGGTGTGCCGCAGGGATCGGTGTTGGGTCCATTGTTGTTTGTCATCTATATCAATGATCTGGATGATAATGTGGTAAATTGGATCAGCAAGTTTGCTGATGATACAAAGATTGGAGGTGTAGTGGACAGTGAGGAAGGTTTTCAAAGCTTGCAGAGGGATTTGGACCAACTAGAAAAATGGGCTGAAAAATGGCAAATGGAATTTAACGCAGACAAGTGTGAGATATTGCACTTTGGAAGGACAAACCAAAGTAGAACGTAGAGGGTAAATGGTAGGACTCTGAAGAGTGCAGTTGAACAGAGGGATCTAGGAATACAGGTACAGAATTCCCTAAAAGTGACGTCACAGGTGGATAGGGTCGTAAAGAGTACCTTTGGTACATTGGCCTTTATAAATCGGAGTATCGAGTATAAAAGTTGGAGTGTTATGGTAAGGTTATATAAGGCATTGGTGAGGCTGAATTTGGAGTATTGTGTACAGTTTTGGTCACCTAGTTCCAGGAAGGATGTAAATAAGGTTGAAAGAGTGCAGAGAAGGTTCACAAGGATGTTGCCGGGACTTGAGAAGCTGAGTTACAGAGAGAGATTGAATAGGTTGGGGCTTTATTCCCTGGAGCGTAGAAGATTGAGGGGAGATTTGATAGAGGTGTATAAGATTTTGATGGGTATAGATAGAGTGAATGCAAGCAGGCTTTTTCCGCTGAGGCTAGGGGAGAAAAAAACCAGAGGGCATGGGTTAAGGGTGAAAGGAGAAAAGTTTAAAGGGAATATTAGGTGGGGTTTCTTCACGCAGAGAGTGGTGGGAGTGTGGAATGAGCTGCCGGATAAATTGGTAAATGCGGGGTCACTTTTAACATTTAAGAAAAATTTGGACGGGTTCATGGATGAGAGGGGTGTGGAGGGATATGGTCCAAGGGCAGGTCAGTGGGACTAGGCAAAAAATGGTTCGGCACAGACAAGAAGGGCCAAAAGGCCTGTTTCTGAGCTATAATTTTCTATGGTTCTATGGTTCTAGGCCATTCGGCCCTTCGGGCCTGCTCCACCGTTAATTTTGATCATGGCTGATCATCAAATTCAATATCCTGATCCCCCCCCTTCCCCCCATATCCCTTGATCCCTTTAGCCCCAAGAGCTATATCTAATTTCTTCTTGAAATCAGACAACGTTTTGGCCTCAACTACTTTCTGTGGTAGTGAATTCCATACATTCACCACCCTCTGGGTGAAGAAAGTTCTCCTCACCTCAGTTCTAAAAGTTTATCCCTTATCCTCAAATAATGACCCCTAGTTCTGGACATTGGGAACATTCTTTCTGAATCGACCCTGTCTAACCCTGTTAGAATTTTATAATTTTCTAGAGATCCCCTCTCACTCTTCTAAACTCCAGTGAATATACCCCTAACCAACTTAATCTCCTCATATGAAAACATGCCATCCCAGGAATCAGTCTGGTAAACCTTTGATGTACTCTCTCTATAGCAAGGACATCCTTCCTCAGAGAAGGACACCAAAACTGCTCACAGTACTCCAGGTGTGGCCTCACCAATTCTCCAATACAATTGCTATATTGTATTATTCCTATCCCTATACTCAAATCCTCTCACTATGAAGGCCAACATGACATTTTCCTTATTTACTGCCTGCTATAGTTGTGCGCTTACTTTCAGTGACTGATGCACGAGGATACCAAGGTCTCACTGAGTAGTGACCTCTCTCAAGTTACACCCCTATGGTGGTAGCATCTGCTTATCTGCCATGAGACACATTAGTCTTTCCCTGCATTCCTGAGAGGAATCAGGACCTGGCTGTAACTCCAGGAGACTCGACTCCTGAACTCAGATTAAAGACCAAAGGACACAGGTCAGAATGCATCGCCAGTTTTCCATTATGTTCCTCCATGACAATCAGCCATCTTTCAGTGGAGGAAGCCACGCATTCTGAAGAGCAGGTTATTATAGACTCATAGCCTGGTAGTAGGCCTCCACTGCCCATATCTGTGCCGTTAACCCCTTTGTAAGTTCTGCCACATCTCCACATACCTCCACACTCACCTGATGGACAATTCCAGAGGCTCATCAGCAACCTGGGGCTCAGCAGTTAGGTAATCTCCAGCACTACACCTCCACTATCTCAGATCTCAATAGCTGGTCTTGCGGCTAAGCTGTGTCCTCACCAGTGCATTGTTCCCTTTCAGATGACTCATGCATACCCACAAAGTGTGTACTCTGTTCTGATGTTTGGTGCTGCGCAAGGATGCGATGGTGCACCTTCTTACGCTCCTCTTTCACAGAGGTTAATGGTGCACCCTCGGGACTCATGGCTGCAGCTGCCAAGGTCTCACCTGTGGGGGAAACCAGGTTTAAGCCTCATACCCTTCAAACTTGAGATGCACATTCCTCCCCCGATGCTGCAAGCCTCCAAAGTCAAAACCATCAATGCTCCCTAGCGCCTCCTTTCAGCACAATCTTTCCAGGAGAGAGCTGTGGGCCCTTGGAATATCACCACCAGGAGGTCATCCTCCAGCGTCTCCATGGCCAGTGGTGTGATGCCATTTCTGACTTAACAACTCTAACACTACCTCTTCCAAAGGAGTGAAAATAGCCAGTTAGGTGCTCCTCCATTATGTCCCTTCTTCTTCAGAAAAAGGAAAAGGGACCTTGTAATAAATCTTATGTGGAAGATTTAGAAGATAATTTCCATTCCCAACATGTCCACTCTCCTCTTCCCATTACTTGACAGGAGGACCTCCCACTGATCACTCACAGCATAGAGGACTTGCAAGAAGTCATCATCAAATTGTGGGACTGTCCTTGGTCTGAGTGTCTCCATTTGCCCTGTCTTCATTCTTCGATAAAGCACTGGTATATCCTCAGCTGCAAAGTATCAATGTTGAGTTCTCTCCCCTGTGGAGAGACAGATAGCGTTAAAGGATAGAATTTGTTTTTTTTGAATACTTCTTATTCAGAAGGGGAATGGGACAGGTGCACTCTGATGTTCTTTCCTCACTGGCAAGGGTCCTGAATGAGAGACTGCTCTCACAATAGATACAAAAATGGAACCAAAAATATGCTCTTACCTGCTGATGCTCGGATAGTTCAATGGATTTAGCTGGATTTCTTTTGCAGCTCCCACCAACCCATGCCAGGGTGCCTTTAAATGGGTGGCAGTGACTGACTTCCAGTTCACGGTGTCACCCTTCTCCCTCTGGATGTCTCTCTCTAAAAGTCTGCTTTGGCACAGAGTCCATTTTATGCATTGTGAAGAAGTGATGCAGGTGGGAGTCAATGCTCCATGCACTTTCAGGTCTACCTCTCTCACTCTGCTAAAAACCATGAAGTCCTGTCCGTAAAGTTTTTGCATTATAGAAAAACGTATAACAGTTGAATCATGCATACCAATAACTGATTTCCATTGGTAGTGAGGTCTTGTGCAAACTGAGAAGGAACCATTCTATTGTTCTTCATTATTTGTTCATATTACATCATTTTTTGACAGATGAAAGCAAAAAATAATTTACTCCTTGAGAGGATTGAATCTTTCCAAAAAGAGCAGGACCTTAAATCCCAGGCCAGCTTTTACACGCCTACAATGACCACAAGTACAGAAATGCTGATGATTGCTCACCAGATCAAACCACATAACACAATAGGTCTAAATGAAGGTAAGCTCTTCTTGAATGTTGAAACCAAAGAAATGAAAATAATAATGTCTCATAAAATTGAGAAAATTGCATTGTTAAATAACATGCTTAGCCTCTTATAGCATGTATATATCTGGGGACTGTCTCAAGTAATCAGCTATAGATTCTGAAGACAATGAAATTACAGCAGTGCAAGCATTTCCAAACATCCTTTATTGATTTAGTACCTTAGTTACATGAATGTAGATACAGATCTCTAAAGGTTGCCACTCAAGTGGATAGAGCTGTGAAGAAGGCCTATAGTGTGTTAGCTTTTATTAACAGGGGGTTGGAGTTTAAGAGCCGTGGGGTTATGCTGCAACTGTACAGGACCTTGGTGAGACCACATTTGGAATATTGTGTGCAGTTATGGTCACCTCACTATAAGAAGGATGTGGAAGCGCTGGAAAGAGTGCAGAGGAGATTTACCAGGATGCTGCCTGGTTTGGAGGGTAGGTCTTATGAGGAAAGGTTGAGGGAGCTAGGGCTGTTCTCTCTGGAGTGGAGGAGGCTGAGGGGAGACTTAATAGAGGTTTATAAAATGATGAAGGGGATAGATAGAGTGAACGTTCAAAGACTATTTCCTCGGGTGGATGAAGCTATTACAAGGGGGCATAACTATAGGGTTCGTGGTGGGAGATATAGGAAGGATATCAGAGGTAGGTTCTTTACTCAGAGAGTGGTTGGGGTGTGGAATGGACTGCCTGCAGTGATAGTGGAGTCAGACACTTTAGGAACATTTAAGCGGTTATTGGATAGGCACATGGAGCACACCAGTATGATAGGGAGTGGGATAGCTTGATCTTGGTTTCAGATAAAGCTCGGCACAACATCGTGGGCCGAAGGGCCTATTCTGTGCTGTACTGTTCTATGTTCTATGTTCTAATGTATAGAAACATTAAAAATAAAAAAAATCAATCATTTTGAAAACCGATATCCTGGCTCAGTGGCTTTGATAGAGTATTAGATACACATTAAATGTCAGTGTTGAATGATATTGAGAGCAATCAATAAGTAAGTTGTTGAGACAGATAGGGCAATTTCTGATAAGTAACTGATCTAGTTACAGGGTTCCTATAAATGTTCACCGCCTGTTGACCTACATAACATGGTGTTGACAGTGATTGTGGAGGATTTTTAATTGTGGAACAGTGTGTTCATTCACTATCAACAAATGAAAAATTTGACAATTCATTTAAATTATAGGAATAATTTATTTAAGTAGGAATGAAAATGTAGAATAATCCTTCACCTTTCTTGAATTCTTGATTTATCAAGTGTTGTGCACTTTGTATATTCCAAGAAATAAAATAAAAGTATATTACAAATGTTAAGGCAAAATGATTCATAATCATATGTAGTTTGCACTGCTTCCACAATTATCCATTGCAAAAAGTATCTACAAAACAATCAGCGTGGCATAAAACTGCAGCTGCTGGAAATTTGAAATAAAAACAGAAAATACTGGAAAACCCAACAGGCTTGGCAGCAGCTGTGAAGACGAAAAGAGATTTAATGTTTTGAATCTCATATGACTCTCCTTCGGAACCCTGAGGAAGAGTCATTTGGACTTGCAATATTAACAGTTCCTCAATCAATTTAGGAGTTTGAAAAATTAAATTGATTACCGTATGGCAAAACAAAAAATGATGGACTAGCTTCTAGCAAAATCTGACAATCTTAAAGCAAAAAATACTAATTCACTTTCTATTAATATTTGTTTTAACCAAGGAATAGAACTAATATTGAACTGAATCACTGAATAATATCAACTTTGCATTAGCAAAGAGAAAAATCGCTCTAAAGAATTTGATCTGTCAAAGGATCTGAGAGGAAGTGAGCTATGGGTGGGGGAAGAGCTCTACCAATGCTGGAAAACATTGTGTAATAGATCAAGGGCGACTCAATGAAATTTCAATTATAAAGGCTTTATTGCCAACAAAGTAACTACATACAAGAACATCAATAAAAGACTAGATTGGTGCAGGTGGGAGTCAGTGCTCCATGCACTTTCAGGTCCACCTCTCTCACCCTGCTAAAAACCATGAAGTCCTGTCCGTAATGTTTTTGCATTATAGAAAAATGTGTAACAGTTGAATCATGCATACCAATAACTGTATTATTGGTATGCAATTATACCAATTGCAATAATTGCAATTGGTATTATTGCAATAATACCAATTATTTCTTCTGACTTAAATGTACATTGTTCCCACTTCAGTCTAACACCTGCTTCTTTAAAACATCTCAACACTTCTTCTAAATTGAGTCTGTGTTCTTCAGGTGAAGTGCCAGTGATTAGTACATTGCCCAGATAAACTATTACATTTTACACTGGGGATGCCTTGCAATAGGCTCTCCATCGTACACTGGAAAAAGGCACAGGCTGATGAAACTCCAAAAGGCAACCTTGTTTACTGATATAATCCCATGTGCATGTTGATTGTAACCAACTTTTGCGAGTCCTCATCCAACTCCAACTGCTGATAGGCATGACAGAGGTCCAAATTCATATGCTTTAAACCTCCAGCTAGTTTAGCATAGAGGTCTTCAATTCTTGAAAACAGGGTACCTGTCTATCTCTGTGCTCCTTATTGATTGTTAATTTGTAATCTCCGCAAATCCTGACAATCTGATCCGGTTTTAAAATGGGAACTATGTGTGCAGCCCATTTAGAGAATTGGCTTTATAATGCCCAAACCTTTCAGCCTCTTGAGCTTGATTTCCACTTTCTGATGAAGGGCATAAAGTACTGGGGGAGCCCAAAAAGATTTAGGCATCATCCCTTGATCCAGATATATTTTAACTTTAGTTCCCTGTATGCATCCTAATTTGTTAATGAAATCCTTGGAATATTTATACAGCAGCTCCTGAAAACCGCCATCCCTCAGGTTTAAATTTTCCAGCCAGTTTAGCTGCAGCTGCTTTAACCAATCTCGTCCCATTAAACAAGGTCTGTGACCCCTGATTACCAATATTGGCAGCTTTGCTTTTTGGATGTGATCTGCCACTGTTATTGTTGCTGTACCTAATTAATTTGCTCTGCACCATGATGTTAAGTGGCCTTTCTTGTTACATTTCAAGCATGCAGTTCTTGAATCAACAAACGTCTTTGAAATGCTCTCCCCCACATTGAAAACACATTTCAGCCCTCACTGTTGCACGTCTTCTATTGGGCATTGTTGCACCCACTCCTGGGCTGTTTTGCACCACATCCGTTTCCCACCACAAACAATTGACCTCGTTCAGCACACCTTGCAACTCCGTTACTACCTACTCTGTGCATTCAGTCACCTGGACCAGCTCCAAACTTTTTCGAAGGTGATCTTGGTCTCCACCAGTAGGCTTTTTTGAATAGTTATGCTGTTTATACCACAAACTATTCTGTCCCTTAACATTTCAGCTAATGCTGGGCCAAATTCGCAGTGTTCTGCCAATCCCGAAACGGTCTCCCTTAGCTCTTAGATTTCTGAATGAAATTTGTATCTCAGCATAATAATTAAGGAGCAGGGAGAAGGGGAGGTTAAAATTATTTTTCACCAAATCCACAATCTGGTTAAATAACTGTGTCTGGCGCATCTGGCAAAGTAAATGTTCTCACTGAGCTGCAAGTCTGTGAGCCGCAGACTTCGCAAAATAACCTTATTCATCTTCCACGGTTATTTCATTTGCAACAAAGTAATATCGCAGCCTTTGATATACTGTTCCCAGTCATTGACTTCTCAATCTTTCTTATCATTGGAATTGTGAAATGAGCTTACATTACTTCTTCTTACTCTTGACACTCAAGTCTCGCCCCACCTCCAGCTGGAGACTGTGATCCCCGACGACTTTGATGTTTTGCCTCGTCGTCAATGTAAGAGATTGAAGTCGATCGATAAAGTTTCAACTATAAAGGATTTATTGCCAACAAAGTAATCTATACAAGGACATCAAAACAAGACAGAAAAACAAAAGGCTACAAATGCAACTGCTTCTCTGGGTTCCCGGGCGGCACGGTAGCACAGTGGTTAGCACTGCTGCTTCACAGCTCCAGGGTCCCGGGTTCGATTCCCGGCTCGGGTCACTGTCTGTGTGGAGTTTGCACATTCTCCTCGTGTCTGCGTGGGTTTCCTCCGGGTGCTCCGGTTTCCTCCCACAGTCCAAAGATGTGCGGGTTAGGTTGATTGGCCAGGTTAAAAAATTGCCCCTTAGAGTCCTGGGATGTGTGGGTAAAATATGTGGGGGTAGGGCCTGGGCAGGATTGTGGTCGGTGCAGACTCGATGGGCCGAATGGCCTCCTTCTGCACTGTAGGGTTTCTATGATTTCTATGAACTACGAATCCCTCCTCGACCCGTGGTCAGTGCCCTCTTGTTGATTGGCTCATCTTCCCTCTGGAGCAATCTGTAGGGTCCTTGCCAGTCACGTGGCCCTCAGAACATGCCCTTCCACCACTCCTTCAAGGGCCACACTACTACAGTGATTGTAACAAAGTTAAAGAGGAAAATTTGTGATTTGATATTAACCACTTTTATGCTTAAAATGAATATTGGCTGCAGACAAGCATAATATATTTAGACTACCACTTAATATTAATAATTATATACTATAAGGTTGTGGTTCAGATGCCATGAATGTGGAATGAAGCAATTGTGAATAATGGCCCGATGGTTACCAATTTCCCACCCCATCCATAATTCTATACCTTCTGAAATTATAGATTATTTAAATACTGAAATAATACTGCAATATTACATAATTTTCTGAAGCTTTTGAAAAGATACTGCGCCATAACCTCTGGGTTCCAGGGCAGTGTAACTGGAGGCTACCCCAAAGATATGCTGGGGAACACCCCTACCCCTTCCCCCATCACGCTCCAGAAATTCCCAGGAACCACTACATGCAAGTTCCCCTCCAAAGCACTCACCATCCTGGCTTGGAAATATATCGCCGTTCCTCCTCAGTTGCTGAGTCAAAATCCTAACGGCATTGTGGGTCAACCCACAGCACATGGACTGCAGCGATTCAAGAAGGCAGCTCACCGCCACCTCCTCAAGGGTAACTGGAGATGGGCAATAAATGCTGGCCAGCCAACAACACCCAGGTCCCACGAATGAATAAAAAAAAGATAAAGTTTGCATGGCAATTGTCTGGGAAATGCAAACTTATGATGGGCAATTTTCCTGCACTGGGACCTATCTGAAAATGTGATTTAAATCGCAAACTTCAGAAGGCTCTGACCGTGTTACAACAATAAATTATCCAAAAAAAATTAGAAGAATTAAAACTACTTCTAGCTTCTGGGTAACTGATTGCTACTCTGTGTAAGTTCAGGCCTATTCTTTTGATTGAAAAATGGCATTGCCATTGTCATAATACATGAAAGGATTAGAAGAATATATTACATGAGAAAAAACATTTCTATTTCCAGATTGCTTCTTTGGAGGCTCTGCTACTACTTCAAATGAGTCAGCTGGCCAACATTCTGCAACAGCAAATTCGAAAGTGGATGCTGCCACAGAATACAATGAGGAAATCAATAAAGTTAAAGAAATGCTTAAACAACTGTAAGATATCAGTCTGCAAATTACATTTATTTTTACAGTTGTAACATTATGAATTAGACAAAAGTATTCAGTCTAAATGAGGGAATTCATTCATTTTTAAAGTGTTTATTTTACACTGGTGAAATGATTGGGAGCAACAGTTCCATGTTTGATCACAGTTCTATACCTAATTAATTGATTTAAATTGAAGATGACAGTGAACAGATGGGAATTAATTAACACTGACTGGAGTTCTTACACCTGACTGCTATCATCTACTGACCTCAATGCATGCACGAGTGTTGACAAAGATGAATTCACAACATAAACATCAATGAAGAAAACCATTTAATTCATTATCATTCATTGAAAATAAATCACAAGTTCCCTTATCCCTTAGGTGCACATAATTTTTTTTATTCCACTAGCTTATTAAATGTTTCCTTGACCTGTTTTTTGTAATTTCACCAGTAGCTTATTTTTGTTATCTTGAAATGGCAAATGGTCCAAACCACTCAATGGATTTATAGACATAAAATGCATATTTAAATTGAACTTCTACAAATTATTTAAAATCTTTAAAACTTTATGGAAATTGCAAAGTATACCAAAGCACTCTTTTACTCACAAAATTGTTCAGGGCAATCTTACCTTTGCGCCCCACCGGCCGATGGGCAGGGTGAACCGGTAAAATCGCGAGAGACAAGAAATCAGGTTCACGCCCAATTTCTCATCTCTCGCAATCTTACTGGCACCAGATATCCAGGATAATCAGCCTCATGCCCATTTCCCGGCGCCAAGCTGAATAAATTATTTAAATTACATTGATATCTTGTTTTGCATAGATTTAATGAGCCCAGGACGTTATTGTTCGGACACACTTGACTGTATGACCTCGCTGGAAGAGGTTCTCTCCAGCGATAATCACAGCTGGTCCCCAGCCAAAGGGGCATCCCTCCCTTGTTCCCTGGGGGGCTTCAATGGTTTCCAGTTCTACTGGCGAGACCAACATGACTGGTTCCCACCAATGGGTTGAGGTTCTGTTTTTTATGCTAGCAATTATCAGAATCAGCACAAAATATCAAAATATTTTAAATGCAAGTTTGCACGTTTTCCAAAATCTTTTTATGCTGATTCAAAACTCAGTTCGCCCAGATTCGGTTCCATCCATGCACTGAGGTCAAAATTGCGAAATTCTGCCAATGGTGATGGTTAGAGAAGCCTCTTCAAATTGCACTCATTCTTTTGGATGCCAGGGTCCATTTGAAATTATTTTCATACTGTAATTAATTTACTCAAATTGACTACCCCAATTAAACTATTAAATGGTTCAGTATAGCTTTTATTTTAATTTTTAATCGGGTTACTCAAGTTATGAAAAATGCATCTTTGGTGATAAATCAATTTCCAGCAATAGTCAGACCCCATGTGGAGTATTGTGAGCAGTTTTGGGTCCCATGATTAAGGAAGGATGTGCTGGCCTTGGAAAGGGTCCAGATGAGGTTCACAAGAATGATCCCTGGAATGAAGAGCTTGTCGTATGAGGAATGGGTGAGGACTCTGGGTCTGTACTCGTTGGAGTTTAGATGGATGAGGGGGGGTCTTATTGAAACTTACAGGATACTGCGAGGCCTAGATAGAGTGGACGTGGAGAGGATGTTTCCACTAGTAGGAAAAACTAAAAACTAGAACCAGAGGGCACAACCTCAGGCTAAAGGGATGATCTTTTAATACAGAGATGAGGAGGAATTTTTTCAGCTAGAGAGTGGTGAGTCTGCAAAACTCTTTGCCACAGGAGGCTGTGGAGGCCAGGTCATTGACTGTCTTTAAGACAGAGGTAGATAGGTTCTTGATTAATAAGGGGATCAGGGGTTATGGGGAAAAAGCAGGAGAATGAAGATGAGAAAAATATCAGCCATGATTGAATGGCGGAGCAGACTCGATGGGCCGAGTGGCCTACTTCTGATCCTATGTCTTATGGTCTAATATCATCAGGATATCATTCTCAAATATAGAAAGGAATGTACTTTGATGAAATATTGCATAGTACTGAGCTGCTTGATTGCACTGATACATGGATGATTTTGAGCTTTTGATTATGTAAGTTAATTTTAGTAGAAAATTAACTTGTGCATTTTACAATATTATGACTGTGCCCAAAGCAGAAACTCTACCTCCCTGATACTTTGATTTTTTTTTCAGAAAAAGAGAACGCAAATTGCTTCTTGATGTCATGATGATTATGTACACGCGCAGATGGTTTGTTGAAGAAGCCATTCCCTATATCAAAAGAGCACTGAAAAAATGTGGTATAAAATCAGATGATATGGACTGAACATTGAGAATATCTACGCAAATCACTATTGGGCTGATAACCAGAATAATTGATTCTCCAACACCTCTGTCAAATTCATTCTCCAACATCTGTCTATAAGTGAATTAATTTTTGTTTTGTACTGAATTTTAGTCTATTTATGTAATGAGGGTGATTTGTGCCCACATTGAGGGGATCACCTGGGAGCGCCAAGGTAAGTCTAGCCGCTGTGGGGGTAGGAGGACATGCCCGGGCAATACCCTGGCACTGCCCCTGACAAAGTTTAGCACCACCCTGTCACAGATTGGCACTGCCAACATGTACTGGGGCAGTGTCAGTGACGGACCCCATGGTTGAACCATTGGGAGGGGTTCCTGTTATGTATTGTGGGTATGGAGGGGGAATTGCTCGTTAAGTTGGAGGGGGGGGGGGGGGCAGAATGCAGAGCTTCTGATATTTTTGTGGTTAGGGATGGGGAGAGCCCCAATACTTGTGAGATTGGGGTGAGCCCCCCGATACCTTCGTGGCAGGGTTGGGGTTATTCAGGGTGGCGGGGAGATCCTCCATGGGGGTTGGAGTTCAACCTTAGCGCTGATTGGGGTGTCCTTTAGAGATGGCATCCCAATCTCTGTGGGCTTTATCAAGACCTGTCGCACCAGACAGACAATGTAAATCATGCCCCCAGATTTTTTTTCAATGGTTGAAGGTCTGGCCTGAAAACTTGGCTGTGTATCGGAAGTAATACAGGCCGGTTTTCAGTCAGAGCCTGACACTCTGGGAAACTTCTGCCCAATAATTGTTCACAGTGGTTTTCAAGATGTCACACCTTGTAGTGCAGAGGCTTCCATTTGTTAAACTGAAAGCTGTTTTTTTCATTGTTAACACATTTGAAAGAAAGTAACATAAAATAAATATTTTAATAGATCAAGATATCAAATTAAAATACAAATTACAAGATGCAAAGCATATAAATTTGAATACACTGATAAAAATGGGATGTCACAAAATTTCACAATACATTAAAGTACAGCAATGTTTCATTTCTATTAAGATTGAAAGCAGCATTATTTTGTAGATTTGTCCAACTGAGCTGGTATCTGGAGAAATAAAGCCTTAAAATCTGTTAGAATATAACTTCGTAAGGTTTTCTTTTGGTCAAAATATCAAAACTTTGCATTATCGCACACTGTCTGTTAATTGATATTTTCTTCATGCCATTTCAAAATCAAAACTAAAGAAAACAGAACAAGTTAGTTGGTCAATTATCTCACTGCTGTGCGTAGGATGGCTGCCTTATTTTTCTGCAAAACACAGCTACTTTTGAACATTAAGACTTTAGAATTATAAAAAGCAAATGACTGCAGATGCTGGAATCTGAATTTTTTGATTCATGATATTGCTGACTATGCTAACATTTAATGCCAATCCCTAATGTTTTCTTGAATTTTGTTTTGTTTCCTCTCTTTGTTGAACACTTATGGTCAGGATTTTCTGGCCCCATCATGGCAGGACTTGCCTCAGCAGCAGCAGCAGGTCAGAAAGTCTCAGCTTAGATAATGCATGTCTGTGTTTATAAAAACTCTTTTTGTAATTATTCTTCAGGGTCCATTCACATCAGAAAATATCAATCAGGAGTCCCAGATACATAATGAACCTATGGACAGCGGGCTAGTAATAACATTAGCACTAAATTTTCTGTTACTATTGGCGGTACCTGCTTTCTATTTAACTTCTTAAAATCTCGGTTTTTAATCAGAATCAAATGTGAAAGAGCTGAATCTAGTGAATTAATTCCTGAACTTGGAGCTCATAAGTGCAGTCAACATTATCATTTTTGCAGTACCACAGGGTTGTGTTGTAATTTAGGCTAGCTATTTTAAATACATTTTCACTTACCGCTGGAAACTAGCACATCAATGGTGAGAATGCCACCATTGCCATTTTCAATTTTTATATGCTGAATATTTGTTCAAAATGTATAGAAACAGTTTAAATGTTAACACAAGTGTCTAATATGCAACATAAAAGTAATTTCAGCAAATTTACTGGAAAAATACTTGAAGCAATTTCACAATTAAAAAGAAGAGTTGACATTATTACTTGGATTTCTGCTATATGGGTGCAAATACACCACACGGAACTTGTAATACCTTACTAAAAAGCAATTAACATTAGTAAGAAAAATGAATCTGTATCAGTGTTCTGCCATGAATACCAAAATGTACCAGTCTTCGATCATGTTAAAAAGAGTTAATCTTTCAACAATAAAAATAGTATCCATCAGGAAAAAATAAACATAATTAATATTAAATACATCTTCCTTATATAATTAATCATTTCTATCAAATCTTCAGATTTCTTATATTTCATTTCCAGTCACTCGTCTTCAGATTCTTTGAGCTCATTTTCTTCCAAATCACTTGATTCTTCAATGTGCTCACTACCATCTTGGTCATCATCAGATTCAAATCCATCAGCTTCTTCTTGAGAACTAAAGAAACAAATTTTAAACCCGTATAAATAGCCTCCACTGTTCTAATTTTAATACTTAAGGGTAACTTGATATAGTTTAGAAAAGTTTACAATTGAGGAAATTTGACTTTTAGATACAAGTTGCTAATCTCACCAAATCTTCAATCAAATATGTTAATTGGATGAGCTGCCACACATTCTTTCCCTTGATCTGTAGGGTCTTGAAGATTTGTTTATTCAACTCCTAACATTGGCCCAACAAAATTTTGACTATTCTGTTTAAATAGTATGGTACAGTCAAATTAATGTTAAACCATGAGGATTATACAATAAATTATTCTGCATCTGGGGTAGGTTTACAGCAATAAAAGATAACCTGTAAGTTGAAGTTCCATAAGGTACAATAAAAGCTAAATAAAACTAAAATTGGTTAATCAAGTTTCACCATAAACCTTCGACACTCATGAAATTCTCATGAAATAAAAGGAATATGAATTCAACCTAACACTATACAATTCTATTAGGACAGGGAATGAAATTGTAATTAAGAGCAATACAAGACATCGTCATTCACTAGTGAGTGAATTAAATGTTATCAGCTCAAATCTTGTGTCTCCAGATAGTATTAAAGAAAAGTCAGTTGTTGTAGTACAGAAAAGTTACCTTTCCTCAGTTATACTGTTGTTGTCTTCATTCTTCTCAGATTCTTCATCACTGGAATGGAAAATGAAGCCTGGAACAGAGCGACCTTTTCTGGAAACAAAATCTTCATTTAATCCTTGCTCTTTGAGTGCTGCAGTGTAATGTCTCTCTGCTGCTCTTCTGGCATTCCTCTGGACACAATAATATTTGTGATGTGGAGATAATATTACTTACAATAATATTATATTTAACAGCTTAGTTCTATTTTCTCTTTAACATTTTACTAAATTGGCTTTTGTAACTTCACACTAAGTATTGTACAATTGGCAGCCAAGATAATATCCAAATAAGATATTGACTATCGAGATATCAGAGCTGCACATTAAATTAAGATGGTGATATGTTTACCACCAATTTTGAGAGATCCTCTGCACTACTATTTCATCAAAAGGATAGCCTAAACTCCTACACACTGTACCATGATTAAATAAAATTATGATTAGTCATAACTAAAATTATATTTAGTCATAGAAAGAGGTTTTGCATGGTGAAATGTAGTTAATATGTTCCATGTGTCTTTCACCCTTTAATACTTCACTTTTGATAAATTTTCACATCTTGTAGCCCTCTGGCCAGGATTCTCCCAAAAGAATTCTAGGTTTCCAACATGCGGGAAAATAGGAATAATTCCTGTTGGGTTTTTTTTAAAGCAAACTTACCAGATCAAATCTCCGACAGTTTGAGCACTGCAGAATGCCTCAGCGGGATTCCCTCTAGAAAGTAGGGAGCAGGGCCTATTCCTGCCCGAGAGGCCGGCAGCATAGTGCTGAGCAGGCCATCTGTCAGTGCAGAGATCGGTGCATTCACAGTGGCCCCCATTGCCGGCCTCCCGATCACTGGTCAGCCCTGCAACCCCCGCCATCGCTGGCCTTCTGATTTCCCTCACCTCTCAATTACTGGCCTCCCAGATCTCCCTGGGCCAGCCCTTCTGTCACTCCCCCACTGGCCAGCTCTGATCTACGCCCCCCACCCCCCACCGCCCCCCCCCCCCCCTGCAGCAACCTGAATTCACCCCCGCACCCAGATGGCCAGCACTTATAGCTCTCCCTCCCCCCCGCCCCCACTGATCCTTTTGCAGAGTGGCAGCAGGTCCCCCCTACACTGATCATCCCCCCCAATAGGCCCTGCCCCAGTAAGCCCCACCCTCTGGGTACTGCCCGGTGGGCAGTGCCAGTTTGTCCCTTGGCCGGTGCCAAGCTGGCACTGCCTGAGGGGCACCCCCTATTACCCCCAACCTCCAGGAGGGTCTCAATGGCTTCTGTTCCCTCCAGTGGGGTCCAGCACCTGTTCCCTGTTAGTGGGGAGCAGTCATAAATGCCGCTGGAGGGAACCACTCCCAACGAGGGGAGGGGGGTAAGAGACACGCCAACAGTCCCGGAGAAAACTGTCCCTGACATTCCCATAAGATAATCAGCTCCACGCCAATTTCTGGCACAGAGCTGATGACGCTAAAAAAGTTACCTTGGGAGACACGCAGAGGCCGTGGCGCCCAGTGTGAATCCCACAAAATCTCTGTCGCCCGTTGCTCTGCTCTAATAGCGCAGCAGGCCGGCAGAATCACCCCCTATATCTCTATCCAAAATCTGATTGAAGTGAAATAACAAGTGAATTCACCAAGTTTTTATTCATGCTAACACTGTACATATTATCTGGAATGTTAGCTGTTTTAACATCTGTATTTTCCCTGGTCATTTTCAAATATAAAGTCCAGTCCTTATAGAGTCATAGAGGTTTACAACATGGAAACAGGCCCTTTGGCCCAACTTGTCCATGCCGCCCTTTTTTTAAAAAAAAACCCTAAGCTAATCCCAATTGCCCGCATTTGGCCCATATCCCTCTATACCCATCGTATCCATGTAACTATCTAAATGCTTTTTAAAAGACAAAATTGTACATGCCTCTACTACTACCTCTGGCAGCTTGTTCCAGACACTCATCACCCTCTGTGTGAAAAAAATTGTCCCTCTGGACACTTTTGTATCTCTCCCCTCTCACTTTAAACCTATGCCCTCTAGTTTTAGACTCCCCTACCTTTGGGAAAAGATGTTGACTATCTACCTTATCTATGCCCCTCATTATTTTATAGACCTCTATAAGGTCACCCCTCAGCCTCCTACGCTCCAGAGAAAAAAGTCCCAGTCTATTCAGCCTCTCCTTATAACTCAATCCATCAAGTCCCGGTAGCATCCTAGTAAATCTTTTCTGCACTCTTTCTAGTTTAATAATATCCTTTCTACAATAGGGTGACCAGAACTGCACACAATATTCCAAGTGTGGCCTTACCAATGTCTTGTACAACTTCAACAAGACATCCCAACTCCTGTATTCAATGTTCTGACCGATGAAACCAAGCATGCCAAATGCCTCCTTCACCACTCTGTCCATCTGTGACTCCACTTTCAAGGAGCTATGAACATGTACCCCTAGATCTCTTTGTTCTGTAACTCTCCCCAACGCCCTACCATTAACTGAGTAAGTCCTGCTCTGGTTCAATCAACCAAAATGCATCACCTCGCATTTGTCTAAATTAAACTCCATCTGCCATTGGTCAGCCCACTGGCCCAATTGATCAAGATCCCGTTGCAATTGGCGATAACTTTCTTCACTGTCCACTATGCCACCAATCTTGGTGTCATCTGCAAACTTACTAACCATGCCCCCTATATTCTCATCCAAATCATTAATATAAATGACAAATAACAGTGGGCCCAGCACTGATCCCTGAGGCACACCGCTGGTCACAGGCCTCCAGTTTGAAAAACAACTCTCTACAACCACCCTCTGGCTTCTGTCAAGAAGCCAATTTTGTATCCATTTAGATACATCACCCTGGATCCCGTGAGATTTAACTTTATGCAACAACCTACCACGTGGTACCTTGTCAAAGGCCTTGCTAAAGTCCATGTAGACAACATCAACTGCACTGCCCTCATCTACCTTCTTGGTTACTCCTTCAAAAAACTCAATTAAATTTGTGAAACATGATTTTCCACTCACAAAGCCATGCTGACTGTCCCTAATCAGTCCTTGCATCTCTAAATGCCTGTAGATCCTGTCTCTCAAAATACCTTCCAACAATTTACCCACCACAGATGTGAGGCTCACTGGCCTGTAGTTCCCAGGCTTTTCCCTGCAGCCCTTTTTAAACAAAGGCACAACATTTGCCACTTTCCAATCTTCAGGCACCTCACCCATGACTATCGATGATTCAAATATCTTGGCTAGGGGACCCGCAATTTCCTCCCTAGCCTCCCACAACGTCCTGGAATATACTTCATCAGGTCCCGGGGATTTATCTACCTTGATGCGCTTTAAGACTTCCAGCACCTCCTTCTCTGTAATATGTACACTCCTCAAGACACCACTATTTATTTCCCCAAGTTCCCTAACATCCATGCTTTTCTCAACAGTAAATACTGATGAGAAATATTCATTTAGGATCTCACCCATCTCTTGTGGATCCGCACATAGATTACCTTGTTGATCCTTAAGAGGCCCTACTCTCTCCCTTGTTACTCTTTTGCCCTTTATGTATTTGTAGAAGCTCTTTGGATTCTCCTTTGCCTTATCTGCCAAAACAATTTCATGTCCCCTTTTGCCCTCCTGATTTCTCTCTTAACTCTACTCCTACACCCCCTATACTCTTCAAGGTTTCACTTGATCCCAGCTGCCTATGCACGTCATGTGCCTCTTTCTTCTTCTTGACCAGGGCCTCAATATCCCGAGTCATCCAGGGTTCCTAACTTCTGCCAGCCTTTCCCTTCACTCTAAGAGGAATGTGTTTACCCTGGTTAACACACTTTTGAAAGCATGCCACTTACCAGACATCCCTTTGCCTTCCCACAGACTCCCCCAATTAACTTTTAAAAATTCCTGCCTGATACCATCAAAATTGGCCTTGCCCCAATTTAGAATTTTAACTTTTGGGACAGACCTATCATTCTCCATAGCTACCTTAAAACTAATAGAATTATGGTCACTGGTCCCAAAGTGATCCCTCACTAACACTTCTGTCACCTGCCCTTTCTTATTTCCCAAGAGGAGGTCAAGTTTTGTCCCCTCTCTAGTCGGGCCATCCACATACTGAATGAGAAATTCCTCCTGAATACACTCAACAAATTTCTCTCCATCCAACCCTCTAATACTATGGCTGTCCCAAACAATGTTGGGAAAATTAAAATCTCCGACTATTACCACCCTATTTTTCTTGGAGCTATCTGTAATCTCCTTACATATTTGCTCCTCAATTTCCCGCTGACTATTTGGGGGCCTACAGTACAACCCTATCAAAGTGATTTCCCCCTTCTTATTTCTCAGTTCTACCCATATAGACTCAGTGGCCGAACCCTCGGATACATCCCCTCTCAGTACGCTTTCCCTAATCAAAAGTGCAACTCCCCCTCCTCTCTTACCTCCTGTTCTGTCTTTCCTATAGCATCTGTACCCTGGAACATTAAGCTGCCAGTCCTGTCCCTCCCTTAACCATGTTTTGGTAATTGCTATAATATCCCAGTCCCACGTACCCATCAGTGCCCCGAGTTCATCTGCCTTGCCCGTCAGGCCTCCTGCATTGAAATAAATGCAGTTTAATCTTGACTTCCCTTGCTCTCTGTCTTGCTTTTGCCTGATCTGTCTGGTACTAGGATTACTGATACTGCCTTTACTAATTAATGCGCTCTCTTTAATTTCTGTGCTGTCCTCAAACTTCTCTTCTGTCTCCCTACTGCTTTGGATCCCACCCCCCTGCCAAACTAGTTTAAACCCTCCAGAGTGGCTCTAGCAAATCTCCCTGCCAGGATGTTAGTCCCCCTGCAGTTCAAATGTAACCCATCCCTCTTGAACAGATCAGCCCTTCCCCAGAAAAGATCCCAATGATCCAAAAATCTAAATCCCTGCCCCCTGCACCAGCTTTCAAGCCAGGCATTCATCTACCTAACCCTCCTATTCCTACTCTCACTAGCACGTGGTACGGGTAGTAGTCCTGAAATTACTACCTTCGAGGTCCTGCACGTTAGCCTTCTGTCTAACTCTCTATATTCACATTTCAGGACCTCATCCCTTTTCCTACTTATGTTGTTGGTACCAATATGTACAATGACCTCTGGCTGCTCATCCTCCCCCTTAAGAATGTCCTGCAATTGCTCAGAGATGTCCTTGATCCTGGCACCAGGGAGGCAGTACACCATCCTGGAGTCTCGATTGCGGCCACAGAAACACCTGTCTGTGCCTCTAACTAGCGAGTCCCCTATTATTACTGCTCGCTTGCTCTTTGCCCGACCCTGTCCCATAGCAGAACCAGCTGTCATGTCACAGGCTTGGCTGCTGCTGGTATCTCCCCCTGACAGGCTATCCCCCTCAACAGCATCCAAAATGGTATACCTGTTTGAAAGGGGAATAGACACAGGAGACTCCTGCACTACCTGCCTGCCTCTCCTGGCAGTCACCCATCTACCTGTCTGAACCTGTGGTGTGACAACCTCCCTGTAACTAGTGTCTATCACTCTCTCTGCCTCCTGTATGCTCCGCAGTGCATCCACCTGCTGCTCCAACCGAACAATGCGGTTTGTGAGAAGCTGCAACTGGACACACGTCCTGCAGACAAAGTTGTCAGGAAGACTAGATTGCTCCCTAATTAACCCAAAAAAAAGATTCACAAAAACAAAGCTAATTACCCTTCTTTTGAAATATGTGGTAAAAAACTGAAAATCGATCAAAATAAATCTAATCTTTGTAATCAGAAATTCTTACACAGTACAAACTGTTTGAAGAACATACCTGTGTGAGCTCTTCTAAGAGCAGAGGCCTCCTGTTTACTCTCTCCTGCATCTTCTCAAGCTCCAGAAGGTACTCTCTTGTCCTTTTTCTTTGGTGATTCCTACAAAGGCACAATGGGGGTTAAATTGAATAACCATCGAAAATGCGTGCAGGGATTGTGATGCATTATAAACTTGTGCTCTTGGATTCAAATGCAGGCACATTTGCACGATTTCTGAGTGCAGCCTACATGCTCCATGCTATTCATTGCACACATCAGCAGGGGGCACAAGGGGTCTTGGTCAAAGATTGGAAAAGAGAGCTCCTCCACCCTTTGGGAGGGGTAGGGTGGTGGTTAGAAGGCAATGCCAAGAAATAGCAAAGGAAGTCAAAGTCAGAAGAATGCCCGCAAGGACCTGGATATTGTGAGGATGAAGTATAATGATGTCCACAAATTGTCAAAGTCAGTAAGAGCATCTTCAAATGGCAGATTGTACCAGCTACATCACTGGCCTTATTGCATCCTCCAGTCAGTGCACCCCCATCACTCACTTACCAATAATCTCTATTAATCAGGATTTGTACCTAATATTCAAATACTTACATGGTATTCACACACTTAGCATTTGTATCTCAAACATTGAATTGTAAGCTAGATTTCTTGACTTTAAGCAATGACTTTGGAATGGTGCCAAACTTTGGAATTCTGTGCCAAAAAATTTGGAGGTGAGCTTGCAAGCCACATCAGTCAATTTGGGTCCTAGGTCTTGCTGATTTCTGGGTAAAGGAGACTACAAAGGGATGAGGGAAGCGTTGGCTAAGATAGACTGAGAGCAAAAACATTATGGTGGGACAATTGAGGAACAGTGGAGGACTTTCAAAGCGATCTTTTACAGTGCTCAGCAAACTTATATACCAGTGATAAGGAAGGACTGTAGAAAAAGAGATAATCAGCCATGGATATCTAAGGAAATAAAGGAGGGTATCAAATTGAAAGAAAATGCATACAAAGTGGCAGGATTAGTGGGAAACTAGAGGATTGGGAAATCTTTAAAGGTCAACAGAAAGCCACGAAAAAAAAGCTATAAAGAAAAGTAAGATGGATTATGAGAGTAAACTAGCTCAGAATATAAAAACAGATAGCAAAAGTTTCTACAAATATATAAAATGAAAAAAAGAGTTGCTAAAGTAAACATTGGTCCTTTAGAGGATGAGAGGGGGGATGTAATAACTGAAAATGAGAAAATGGCTGAGGCATTGAACATTTGTGCCGGTCTTCACAGTGGAAGACACAAATAACATGCCAAAAATTGATGACAAGAAGGCTATGGCAGGTGAGGACCTAGAAACTATTATCACGAAAGAGGTAGTGTTGAGCAAGTTAATGGGGCTAAAGATAGACAAGTCCCCTGGTCCTGATGGAATGCATTCCATGGCACTAAAAGAGATGGCGGGAGAAATAGCAAATGCATTAGTGGTAATTTACCAAAATTCGCTGGACTCTGCGATGGTTCCCGCAGATTGAAAAAAGAGAATGTGACGCCACTGTTTAAAAAGGAGGTAGACAAAAGGCGGGTAACTATAGGCCGGTTAGCTTAACTTCTGTAGTAGGGAAAATGCTTGAATCTATCATCAAGGAAGAAATAGCAGGACATCTGGATATAAATTGTCCCATTGGTAAGACGCAGCATGGGTTCATGAAGGGAAGGTCATGTTTGACTAATTTGGTGAAATTCTTTGAGAACATTACATGTGCAGTGGACAATGGGGAACGAGTGGGTGTGGTGTATCTGGATTTCCAGAAGGCATTTGACAAGGTGCCGCACCAAAGACTGCTACATAAGATAAAGGAGCATGGTGTTACGGGTAATATATTAGCATGGATAGAGGATTGGTTAACTAACAGAAAGCAAAGAGTGGGGGTAAATGGGTGTTTTCCTGGTTGGTGATCAGTGACTAGTGGTGTGCCTCAGGGATCAATGATGGGGCCGCAATTGTTTACGATTTACATAGATGATTTGGAGTTGGGGACCAAGTGTAATGTATCAAAATTCGCAGATGACACTAAGATGAGTGGCACAGCAAAGTGTGCAGAGGATGCTGAAAGGGCTATAGATAGTCTAAGTAAGTGGGCAAGGGTCTGGCAGATAGAGTACAATGTTGGTAAATGTGAGGTCATCCATTTTAGTAGGAATAACAACAAAATGGACTATTATTTAAATGGTAAAAGATTGCAGCATGCTGCTGTGCAGAGGGACCTAGGTGTCCTTGTGCAAGAATCACAAGGAGTTGGTTTGCAGGTGCAGCAGGTCATTAAGAAGGCAAATGGAATTTTGTCCTTCATTGCTAGAGGGATGGAATTTAAAAACAGCGAGGTTATGTTGCAGCTGTATAAGGTGCTGGTGGGGCCACACCTGGAGTACTGTGTACAGTTTTGGTCTCCTTACTTGAGAAAGGATATACTGGCACTAGAGGGGGTGCAGAGGAGATTCACTAGGTTGATTCCGGAGTTGAGAGGGTTGGCTTATGAGGAGAGACTGAGTAGACTGGGGCTATACTCATTGGAATTCAGAAGAATGAGGGGAGATCTTATAGAAACATATAAAATTGTGAAGGCAATAGATAAGATAGAAGCAGGGAAGTTTTTTCCACTGGCGGGTGAAACTTGAACTAGAGGGCATGGCCTCAAAATAAGGGGAAGCAGATTTAGGACTGAGTTGAGGAGGAACTTCTTCACACAAAGGACTGTGAATCTGTGGAATTCTCTGCCCAGTGAAGCAGTTGAGGCTACCTCATTGAATGTTTTTAAGGCAAGGATAGATAAATTTTTGAACAGTAAAGGAATTAGTAAAGGTGAGCGAGCGGGTAAGTGAAGCTGAGTATACGAAAAGATCAGCCATGGTCTTATTGAATGGTGGAGCAGGTTCAAGGGGCCAGATGGCCTACTCCTGCTCCTAGTTCTTATGTTCTTATGTAAATATCATTGACCCCAGCAGCATTTCCAAATTTCCCAGCAGCAAATTCCAAAACTGTGTCCAACCCTTCAGTGCCGAAGACAACTGAAAAGATTACTTGTGGAGCAGCTATATGGAGAGAGCTTAAGCAGCAGCAGAATAATCCAGCAAATACTGCCATTCTCAAATATCTATGTCGTGCTGGACTTAGAGTGAAAATCACTGGCAGAGTTTCGTGTCACTCAGATTTATATACAGCAGCACTACTCATGGATTCTCTGGACAAAGGCAGACTAGCACAACGGTGAGAAACGTCTTATTAACCTAGATTTCAAAAGCTTAGCAGAAGTTTGGTGCCGCCTCTACATGAGGCACCAAAAGACAGTGCATTTTGGCCTGCCTGCTAATCAGTTCAAAGGCAACAACTATCACTGAAAACAGAGCACAGTGTAATAGTTTGTTATACCACAAAACTCTGATCCAAAGATAAAATATCACACATGCTGTTGACAAAAGGCACACCTGTATTGTTTGACTTTTGATCTTGACACCTCAGCTAGGCTCTGGTGTGGATCATTGGCTTGGGCACGGGTAGATATGTATTTTTTCAATTTTCTCTCCTTCAGTTTCTGCTCTCGTTTCCAGTTTTCTTCTTCTTCTTTTTTCTTCTTTTTCTCTTCCAGAGACTTCCTATAAATGATAAACTATAAAATTTAATACAGATAGCTACAGAAATGTTCAACAAATTGTCATTTGGCAGTGCAGAACTTGAGTATCTCTGAAAAACGACACATGCTTTTTGTCTTGCACTCATCATTTATACTTCATAAGGGAGTGCTGATTGGTGGGCAAATTGGGTTCTAATTGGTAGAGGTGTTACCATGGAGAATGCACCAGTTAACTGATGACTGATAAAAATTATGCTAACTGATAAATGTCTGACAATAGGTTTTAGGCTAGCGATTGGATTTTAAATGTAGATAAATGAAAATACTTGGTTAAGAAACTGGTAAACAGACCTGGGATTATTACAGTTCGAGGGGTAACCTGTGTTCATTTAATAAGGTAAACACAGTAAGGAGTCTAACAACACCAGGTTAAAGTCCAACAGGTTTATTTGGTAGCAAACGCCACTAGCTTTCGGAGCGCTGCTCCTTCGTCAGGTGAGTGGGAGATCTCATTTTATCCTTATCCGCTTCATTTAATAAGGACAGAGTTGGGTGAGAAAAACTAAACAATAGATGACCCACCTTTGAGTTCTTTGTAGGGACACAAGGTCTGTAGTTATTTCAACAAGGGATTTAAATTATTAATGTAATTCCCAGGTCAAGGAATCTAAAAGTGCTTTTGTAAACAAGGGGGTTTCTTGGTAGAGTCAACAAAGATGGCCGTTAACTTCATTATAGATATAAATTATTCATATGGGTTTTTTGAAGGTAAAGAATAATTAGTTCACATTTTCATTTCAAGCATCCCAAAGTATCTCCTGTTGCCATGGAGATGAGCTATGGCATTTAGGAAGGTTCCTTTATTTTAATTTATGTGTATGTGTGTTTGCTCACAGAAACAGGCAGCAAACAGTCAGCTTGGTTGGAGTTTGGAGAAGGCAGGGATAGAGTCTGTCAGGAACTGTAAAGCAGATGTGGGACCAAGAACTATGGGAGCAGATTGGGAGAACGCAGACATGTCTGCATAAAGCAGGGACAAGGAGCGGAGGGGCCATTAGAAACCAAGGGTGTTGCTAATTTTTGAATCACTACGCATGAAGGCAGTGAAGCCCATGTTTTAGCACGGGTGCACATGTTCATGAGGTGCTTAAAGAGAATTGGAGGGTCGTCTGGTTAAACGCTAGTGGAAGGATCCCAAGGAAACTCATATCTCGTAAAAATGCAGGAATACTTTGGAGAACTAAAGTGAAACCCTATGAGTTGTGGCACACCTTGTTCTCCTGCCACGAGAAGCAAAAGAATTCTCAAGATCCTGAAAAGTATAGGGGAACTTTTGGGTGGAAATAACAACAGAATGGGAAGTGGTCTGTTAGTATTTTTGGGTTTGAAGGATAAGGATTTATGAAGTATAGTGAAGTATTATGAAAATTAGTGATACCTCCTTTGTTTAATTCTTGTACAGTAGACATTTTTCTTTAAAAGGTGAAATTTTGTGGTGTGGTTCTTTCAGTTTATCACTGGAAGTTCAATTTATTTTAAAGTTAATGGTCTTCTCTTGAGTCATACCAATGGTGCAACTTTGGTGTTTGTTATTTGGCAGGTTTGTGAAGTATTTCTACTGGATAAAGCAATATAATTTCCAAATATAAATTTAACTAGAAAATTGAGGGAAGAAAAAATGTATATATTTGATCATCAAGAGAGCAAAATGCTTTCCTGTAAAAGACTTTTTTAAAATTTTGTATTCATTATTGTTGCATCACTATCAAAGCAAATAATATTAAATATTAAATACTTACTAATTTAGAGCCTCAATATATCAATGCAACTTGAAGCAGTTAAATACAATGCCACAGAACCAGAACTTACTTTAACTTTAAATGTCTAAATTAATTTTCTTTGATTTATATAAATAGGAGAAAAAAACAATCTATTGTCAAAGTCTATGCTACTGCAGTTACAATTATATACTCACTTATGTGGTCCTTTTATCTAATAGTTATTATTGGGCATAATCTAGTAATTATCCAGGTTATATGGAGTTAACAATATGAACTTTCAGTTTATTACAAATTATAGAGGATCGTGATTATAAAATCCACCATCCAGTGAATCCATTCCATATATTACACCTTATCTGTATCATACTTGGACCTTGGATCCAATTTGCAAGCACAATTTTCCTATCATGTTAACAAAACTAAATTTTTGCCTTGAACTGTCTTATCGTGGAGCTGTGATCTGTAATGTACTAATGATGTGGATTGACTCATTCGAGTGTATCATCTCAATTGATTTGGCCAATGTTAAAGAAACACTGTGATGAAGTACATAATAAATATGTTTGATCTAGTAGCTATCATATACTTCCAGGTAGATCATGATTAGTAACTAAATATTTCAGGGTACTTGACTTTTAGAAACGATAGGCAAAATATAAAAGGGTTGTGGGGGTGGTTGGCCCTAATAATAAAGGATGGGGTAAAGAAAGCAGTGAGAAAGGATCTTTGGCCTGAAAATCTGGTTGCAGAATCAGTCTGGGTGGAATTAAGAAACAATAATGAACAGAAAACACTACAGGGTATAGTTTGTAAATTCCCTAACAGAGGTCATAATGTTGGACAGACTTTAATAGGTAATTAGAGGAGCATGTAACAAGACTAATGTAATAATGGTAAGGGATTTTAATCTTCCATTGACATGGCAATTCAAATTGGCAAAAATTATTTGGAGGACAGATTTGTGGAATATATTTGAGTTTTCTAGCACACGTCAATGAGTCAACTAGCAAACAAACTACTTAGATCTAGTATTGCGCAATAGAACAAGGTTAATTAGTAATTTATTATAAAGAGTTCTTTGGGAAGAGTGATCAAAATATAATGAAGTTCACATTGAACTTGAGAGTGCTGTAGTGAAGCACAAAGCCTTAAATTCAAACAAATACAAATCCAGAGGAATGAGAGGCAATTTGACAAAAGTATATTTGGGAATTAGATTAAAAGATATGACAGTGCCAAACATTTTAAGGAATAATACATAATGCTCAACAAATATGCAGTCCCTCAAGAAATATATGCTCCCAACAGAAAAATGGTTAACTAGAGAAGTTAAGTATAACATTCAATTAAAAGTAGTTAACAACATTACCAAAAACTTCAAGACTGTGTTTTAGAGGGAGGGTTTTAGAAACCAGCAAAGGATGATAAACAGGGACTAAATGGGATACGAGAGAAAACTAGCAAGAAAGAAGAAAGATTATAAGAGCTTCTACAAGGAAAAGATGAGCAAAACTAAATGTTTATATTTGGTGGCAGAGATGAGAAATAAGGAAATGGCAGAGATGTTAAATCATTTGTGTTTGTTTTCACAGTAAAAGACACAAAAGGTAGTGGAAAGTGAAGAACCAAGGTTCTAATAAAATTTAGTAATTTAAAGTAATCAATATCAAAGAAGTGATACTGAATAAATTAATGGGATTAAAAGTCACAAACTTCTGGACCTGATGGCTTACATCCTGGGGTTTTAAAAGGAGATGAATGCAGAGATCGGAGATCTTCCAGAATTCTCTCAATTCTAAAACGGTTTCTAAAGTATCAAATGTAGCTCCACTATTCAAGGGGAAAAGAGAAAACAGGGAACTATAGGCCAGTTAACCTCCCCTAGTTGTATGGAAAATGCTAGAATCTGCCATTATTAGGGGCATGGCAACAGGGCACTTAGATTATTATAATATTAGACTGAGTCAACATGGTTTATGACTTGAAAATGAGGTTTGACCAATCTATTATGACTTTTAGTGGGTATAACCAGCAGGGTAGATATGGGGGAATTAATGGATGTTGTGTATTTGGAGTCTGAGGAGGGAATTGATAAAGCCACACAAGAGTGGGATTTATGATATTGGGGATAATATATTAACATGGATTGGAAAAAAAAGAGCGCAGAATAAATAGGCAATTTTCAAGATAACAGGGTGTAAAAAATAGAGTACCACAAAGATCACTGCTAGGGCCTCAGCTATTTGCAATGTATATTTTTTTTATTCATTCAGAGGATGTAGACATTGCTGGCTGGGCCAGCATTTATTGCCCATCCCTAACTGCTCATGAACTGAGTAGTTTGCTAGGCCATTTCAGAGGGCATTTAAGAGTCAACCACATTGCTGTGGGTCTGGAGTCACATGTAGGCCAGACCAGATAAGGGTAGCAGATTTCCTTCCCTAAAGGACATTTGTGTACCAGCTGGGCTTTTACAACAATTGGCAATGGTTTCATGGTCATCATAAGGCTTTTAATCCCAGATTTTTTTCTTGAATTAAGATTTCACCATCTGCCATGGTGGGATTCAAGCTCGGAACCCAGAGCATTACCCTGGATCTCTGGATTGCTCGTGACAATACCACTATATCACTGCCTCTCCCAGTGACTTAGATGAGGGACTGAGTCTAATATTTCCAAATTTGCTAATGACACAAAGCTAGTTGGGAAAGAAAGGTGTGGAAAGAAAATAAAAGGCTGCAAAGGGGTATAGGCTGATGGGCATGAAAAGGGCAGATGGAAGACAAGATGGGGAAATTTCAGAGCAACATCAACTAGCTGCATGCTTCTAAAGGAGTAGGAATCTATGCCTGGTTCCCTAGAATTTCAGAAACACTTTAAAAAAAACATCAGAAATAGTGGCAGGAGTAGGGTATGCAGCCTCTCGCACGTGCCCCACCATTCAATTAGATCATTGATAATATCAAGTCCACTTTCCCACCCTATCCAATTTCTTTTAATTTCCTTAGTGCTCAAAAATCTCTCACTCTCAGTCTTGAATATACTTAACTACAGGGCACCCACAGCCCTCTCAGATAGAGAAGTCCAAAGGATCATAATCCTCTTAGTATGAAGTTTCTCTTTATCTTAGTCCTAAAATGGTCATCCTTTATTCTGAGTTCTTGACACCCCAGCCAGGGCATATTATGTTCAGCATCGCCCCTATCAAGCCAATTAAAATTTGTATATGCTTCAATGAGATCACCTTTCATTCTGTTAAACTCCACAGAATTAGTGCTGGTCTACTCAATCTCTCCTCATAAGAAAACCGTTCACCCCAGGAATCAGCCTAGTGAACATGCATTGCACTCTCTCAAAGGCATGTAAAACCTTGGTTAGGCAAGGAGACCAAAATGGTACACAATACTGCACCAGGGCCCTGTGTAATTATAGTAAGCACCTGTGGAGAGACAAATAGAGTTGACATTTCACTAAAGCATTGACCCCAGAAGTTCTGTCTCAGAGGTGTTGTATCCCGGAGCTACCCTAGAAGTCTCCATGCATGGACTGCACAACAAAGTTTAAACTTCTGATAGGCAAATGTCCTTCACTGGGAACATCCAAAACTCCAATTTAATATTAGCAGAAAAGTTACCCAGGAAAGGTTAGAAGCATTAAAATTAATTCTAACTCCTGGGTAACAGTACTACTGACCCCCATAAACCCCGTGACTACCCCCCATCACCAAACACACCCCCTCCACGGACCACCTCAAAGAACAAAACAGCACAGGAACAGGCCCTTCGGCCCTCCAAGCCCATGCCGCTCCCTGGTCCAAACTAGACTATTCTTTTGTATCCCTCCATTCCCACTCCGTTCATGTGGCTATCTAGATAAATCTTAAACGTTCCCAGTGTGTCCGCCTCCACCACCTTGCCCTCACCACCCTCTGTGTAAAATACGTCTTTCTGATATCCGTGTTAAACCTCACCCCCCCCGCCCCCCTCACCTTGAACCTATGACCCCTCGTGAACACCACCACCGACCTGGGAAAAAGCTTCCCATCGTTCACCCCATCTATGCCTTTCATAATTTTATACACCTCTATTAGATCACGACTCATCCTCCATCTTTCCAGTGACCACATGACCATTCCCCCCTCGCGCCCCCCCCCCAACTAATGCCCCTTCCCATTATTAGAAAGTAAAAAATAAAAGCAGGAGTTGGATGTGCAACCCTCCACTCCCAAATACCTTCCCGCAACCCTTGACTACTCTCCCCCCACCCCCTGAACCACCCTCCCGATATCCTGACTATGTTTCTCCCCCCACCCCTGACTACCTCCACATACTCTCCTGATCGTCCCACCACCCCAACTGGCACCCAATATCCCCCAACTACCCATCCAAACCAGAGCATTTTGCTTTTGTAGAAAAGGGCTACATGCTTACAAAACCAAAACAAGGTTCTTGATTAGTTTGCCGGATGCCGTGAAATTTGAATTTTGTGACTCAAACCAACATTGCAAACTACTTTTGCCATGGGGGTGCGGTCAGTAAGGAGGAGAAGAATATGCTGCAAGATGAAGAAATTAAAACTGAACATGAGCTGCAGAGCATTTGGGAGTAACTTTAGTTAGTTGCACTGATCCTGCTAATGCTCCTCAGTCTTGCTATAACGTGATTGATACCACTGCTTTAGTTAAGCTCTCTAAACTTTGAGCTAATCCTGGACAGAATTAAATTTTAGTGGATAGCTAGAATTTTGAAAATGCTGATGTTGCTTCTGATCCTCTGACTCTAACAGCTTCTTTCAAGATGCTTTCTGATATTCATTATATGCAGTGACAATCTAGTGATCTGTTTCAATCAAGCTCATTTGGCGAAAACTGAAAAAGCAATTGCCCACAATTCAATTTTGAAGATAAAACAGTTAAAAATTAATAGATTTTTAAAAAACCTCACTACAGTGAAATTAAAATAAACTCTCACATGTTTCGCCTTATCCTTGAAGTTGTAAATGCATTCAAAACAGTCTGGCAGTACTTTAATATGTTTATAAGGAAAGCTCCCCAATTGTTATAGTACATATAGTGCTTTTTTTTTGTTGATATATCCAAAATTATTGCATTAGGTGGCTCTGACAGTACATTTGATTTGCCGTTTACCTTAATTATATAAACAATCAATCCTTCTAGAAATTGTTTTAGTTGTATCCTTTGTCTTGACTGCTTCCCAATCTGTGTTGCAGGCAAATATGAGAAAATTGTAGTTGGCTCAGTATTAGGTTAATTTATGTAAATTAGAAACATCAGGGTTCCAACAACCAAATCTCACAAAAGTCCACTCACCACTTCATATATTTTACACAGAGGGTGGTGGGGGCCTGGAATGCGCTGCCAGGCAAGGTGGTGGAGGCGGACACACTGGGAACGTTTAAGACTTATCTAGACAGCCATATGAACGGAGTGGGAATGGAGGGATACAAAAGAATGGTCTAGTTTGGACCAGGGAGCGGCGCGGGCTTGGAGGGCCGAAGGGCCTGTTCCTGTGCTGTATTGTTCTTTGTTCATCAAGTTGAATATTACTCCACTTAGAAGTATCATGTGCACTTTTTGAACTTCTACCCTGTAATTCTTGTTAAATTAAAAGCCACATAAGTCTTTCGAGTGAAATATTGACAAAGCTTCTGAAAATCAAATAAACCATGATCATAGGGAGTTCCACCATCGATCAATAAATAGTTTTTAAAAAATCATGCGCCCAAGTATTTTAGATGGCAGTGTTCCTCTTCCCGTCATCCGAAGAGTTGGCAGGGAACATATCCCCACTGAATCTAATGGCCCTGCAGCCATTTCACACTCTAGTGAGCGTCATTTGGCTGCAGGCTGGACTTCCGCCCCTCACTCAGGTGCAAGTCTTGCATTAGAGAGCTGCCGGTCAACTTGATTGGCTGGAAGCTCTCTAGCCCCTGCAATGACAAGAGCTGCAGTGGACAGAAGAGGAAGTTCAGGAAAATGCCTGAGCCTCAGTTCTGGAACTAGACAGCAAGGTACATTTCAGGGATCCAAGGACGGGGAGGGTAGAGTAGGCCTGGGGGAGTGGAAAGTGGATGATGGGGTGTCAAGGGAGAGTGAAGAGAGGTCCAGCAATCACTTGGCCTTAAGTAGGGACCCAAAGTCAGAACAGGGCTTCTGATGGAGGCACACCGCCCCACCCCACCTCCCCTCCGTCCCCATTCCTGCCTGAGGACTAAGTCTGATCATTTTTGGTCTTCCTCCACGCCAGATAAATTCTCCTGCCAGCCTAGAAATTGAGACTGGATTGGAAGTGGGTGGGTGGCCCAACTGAGGCCTTGCCCACTCGTGTAAAATCGTTGCAAAGTCAGGGCAGGCAGGAACCATTTAAACTAATGTTAGCTGTTCTTTAATACCATAGAAGGCTGTGGAGGCCAAGTCATTGAATATATTTAAGAAGGGAATAAATGGATTTCTAAAGGCGTCAAGGGTTATGGGGAAAGCACAGAAGTTTGGCATTGAGATAGAGATCATATTGAATGGCAGAGCAGGTTTGAAGGGCCGAATGACATATTCCTGCTCCTATTTTCTATGTTGCTATCTTTCTAATACATTATTCCTAAATTGGTAGTGCTCCAGCATGGTCCTTAAGCATTAACCATTATTTCATTTATTACAGCTGTTGGTTGTCTAATTGTTTGGATTGGATTTATCACTTTTTGAAAAGAGAAATAGTGGTTTCTTGTCTCCTGTCCTTGAGAATCTCACTAATGCGTGGCACTGACTGGGCCAAATGTCCCTTTTCTATGCCGTATGTCCTATAATTGCTCAATGAGAGTGCCTCAAAAATTCTCCCCAACTTATTGAGTAAAAATGATTATAGATCATCTGGTTCAAGAAATTTGTCAATCTTAAATCCCCTAATTTATCAATTACCTTTGAAGCACCAACCTCAAAATTGCTGAAGATGTTGGATATACTCCAGAAATTGTATAACAAATTAGCTGTATTTATCTGGTGAATACATGTATAAAATATTCATTTAATATTTCAATAATCATATTTTTAATATCATTTCTACTATTAAAGTTCCAAACTTCCTCTGTATCTACTATTTCTACTGTATGGTATTGTTTTAGTTTTTTGCTTAACATTTATACTAACACCAAGGGGTCTTGTACATTTCTAGCTCCTCTCTTAAATTACCTTGGGACATTTCCCTCTCCCTTTCTTTTTCATGTAAATGTAATATAACCTGGTTTTCCTAATTATTTCCATTAACTTTGGCATCAGTTATGGAAACTACAAATAAACCATATTTCTTTGGATGTACCAGCTGATTTTCTGTGGCACTCACATATATAGTCAATAAATAAGTGTATGAAGATTAGAGGAAACACTCACATATATAGTCAAGAAATAAGTGTATGAAGATTTGAGGAAGGGCAAGAAGGTTGAGAGAGGAAGGAGCAAGGGTCATGATTGAAAATTAGCAAGGGTTTGAGGGTTGCAATTTGCAAGATGGATTTGGAGGTTGTAAGACATGTCCTTTGAGGGATTGTAATTGGGCTAGTATCAAACAGTACCAAATTGGGGCACTTTTCTAGTCATCAGGGTGAGGGTTGTAACAAATATTGCTTGTCTTGTTTTCAAAGCAAGTAACCAATTCTTGTGAAAAGAAATTGGACACCTCTCTTGTAGAACAGGATGGAGGGATGGTGGTGTTGGTGACCATGAGACTATGGGGTGGAGGGGAGGGGGTTGGTAATCATGAGAGTGGGACTGGGGCCTTTCAACATTAGAGAGATTGGGGAGGAGAGGTCTTGATGGCACATGGGCTGGGGGCGTGGCGGTACCGAAATCAAACATAATTTACTACCACTGATCTTGCTGAGAGACAACATAATCTTCTCTCTGCTGGACTACTCGGCCACTTAAATTCCTGTTCAAATTACTCAAGCTTACTTTGGAGACTCCCCGCATCAATCTCTCACAGGCTATCCTAGAAATATGGCACAAAAGTGTCTCTTGGAACAATAGTCAAAATAAGGGACAATCCCCTAAAATACATGATAGTAAGTCACCCTGAGAACAAATGACTTTGATGCCTTTCCTCCTTGTGCAATTTTCCATTTCTCAGCTAAGACGAGATGTATGGCTGGGAAAGCAGTTGTAGTTTGATGTCTAGGTTAACAAACCATTCGTTCTCAGCTGATGCAGTGTGAATGGTTGTGATGCCACCAGGAATGGAATTCCCGGGGCACATGTTTAATGCCTCAGATCATCTGGTCAGTGATGCTGGGGCAATCAATAAAGACTGCACCTCAACATTTCTGCATCCTTCCAGCTGGGATTTCCTGTCCTGGTTGCAGCAGCGATGCTTCAGCACAACCATGCATGGAGGGAAAGAGTCAGAGACCATACCCGCTTTTTATCGACATCTCTGAGACTGAGATCAGTATAAGAGTCATTTGAGGAGGGTTCAGGGTAACGCAAGTCAGCCCATTGAGTGATTAAACAAGCAATTACAGCATTTGTACTTTTGTCAAGATTTCTGATGGGGTCCGAGAGCATGTCTCAACATTCACCGCTTTGGCAATGCTCTGACTTGGTCACAATTAGTTGCTGTTCTTCATGCTCCACTTGTCAAGCAAGTGGCCACATTTTCCCTGACTCAAACTCAAGCGATTGAGGAGTGTCCAAATTTTCTGTGAAGATTGACACCTGGGACTTCATCACTTGGGTCAGTTACTAGATTGTGGTTAGTGATGTTTGTAATCAACCAGAAGTTGGGACTGTCATCAGTTTGTAGAAGATGCAATGTACTACATTAGGGACTATGGGAATTCAGACGGCTACATAAGATTTTTGACATCCTGTGTCAGTGGAGGAGCTTTGCTAGCTGTCAGCCAATGGTGTTTTTTGAGGAGGATGTTTTCTCTGGCCATCAGGAGGTTCAATGTGTGCTAGCACAGGAAACCACTCAAACTGTGTTGATTTCAATGTCTCAGAGATAATTCTCATGACTGCTTGGAGGTGGCTATCTATCACGTTTGTGTGGCAGCTCCTGAGCTATGTTTAGCAGAAGAGCTTTGCTGTTGATGGACAAGGGCAGGTGAGGCAGGGGGTAGTTGGCTCTGCAGCCCCAAGTATGAGATTCATTTTTGTCTTGACTTTGGCTCCAGTGTTCTGGAGGTGTTGTCAGTAGGTCAAAGTATTGTCAACAGTGATGTCAAGGTATTTTGGTGTTGGATCGTGAGTGAGTGGTCACCACAGAATGGGGCATGAGGTTCTTCCCTGACCTTGAAATTCAGGTGGAAGGCTGAAAAGGGCTCCCACATTTACTTGAGAAAGGATATACTGGCACTGGAGGGAGTGCAAAGGAGATTCACTAGGTTGATTCCGGAGTTGAGAGGGTTGGCTTATGAGGAGAGACTGAGTAGACTGGGGCTATACTCATTGGAATTCAGAAGAATGAGGGGAGATCTTATAGAAACATATAAGATTATGAAGGGAATAGATAAGATAGAAGCAGGGAAGTTGTTTCCACTGGCCGGTGAAACTAGAACTAGGGGGCATAGCCTCAAAATAAGGGGAAGCAGATTTAGGACTGAGTTGAGGAGGAACTTCTTCACACAAAGGGTTATGAATCTGTGGAATTCTCTGCCCAGTGAAGCAGTTGAGGCTACCTCATTGAATGTTTTTAAGGCAAGGATAGATAAATTTTTGAACAGTAAAGGAATTAAGGGTTATGGTGAGTGGGTGGGTAAGTGGAGCTGAGTCCACAAAAAGACCAGCCATGATCTTATTGAATGGCGGAGCAGGCTCGAGGAGCCAGATGGCCTACTCCTGCTCTGAGTTCTTATGTTCTTATGTTCACAGGAAGCAGTCCTTGCACCTTCAAAATATATACCAGTGGCCCTTCCACAAAATCACATTCTTTGCATATGCTGACAACCTGGCCTTGGTTTTCCAAGCTAAATAAATCCAGGACAATAAGAAAACACTCACTGAAGATCTAATTTCTCAGGAAGTCCACTTTACACTTTGACCAAATGCTGCCAAGACTGCCATTTCAGCTGAACTGAGTTTCTCTATTCCTGTTTCCTTCTCTAGCTCACTTTGTCTTTTAGTCCGCACTAAACTTTTCTGAATTTTAAATTATTTGCACTGCGTAGAGGCTATTACCACCCCATCAGAATGCACCCGATCACCACCAAAGTGATTGAAGGGGTCAATAAGAGTGCTGTTGAGCAGTACTTGCTAAACAAAAACTTGATCACTGCCACTCAATTTGGGTTCCACTAGGGCTACTCAGCTCCCAACCTCATTACAGCCTTGGTTCTAACATTAACAAAAGAGCTAAATTCAGAGGTGAAGTTGAGTGACTGCCCTTGACATCAAAGCAGTATTTGACTGAGTGGCCTCAAGGAGCCCAACAAAACTGGAATCAATGGGAATCAGTGGGAATCCCCGCTGGTTGGAGTCCTACCTAGCACTAAACAAAATAGGTGTGGTTGTTGGAGGTCAATCATCTCAGTTCCAGGCCATCACTGCAGGAGTCCCTCAGGGTACTAGGCCCAATCATCTTCAGCTGCTTCTTCCTTTCATGATAAGGTCAGAAATTGGGATGTTCGCTGATGATTGCAAAATTTTCAACACTATTTGCGACTCCTCAAATACTGAAGCAGTTCATGTCTAAATGCTGCAAGACCTGGATAATATTGAGGGTTGGGCTGACAAGTGGTAAGTAACATTTGCACACGCAAATGCCAAGCAATGACCCTCGGTAACAAGAGAGAATCTAACCATCACCCTTTGACATTCAAATGGCATCACCATCGCTGAATCCCCAACGATCAACATCCTGGGGGGGTTACCATTGACCAGAAACTGAACTGGACTAGCCATATAAATACAGTGGCTACCAGAGCAAAGAACAAAGAACAAAGAACAGTACAGCACAGGAAACAGGCCCTTCGGCCCTCCAAGCCTGTGCCGCTCCTTGGTCCAACTAGACCAATCGTTTGTATCCCTCCATTCCCAGGCTGCTCATGTGACTATCCAGGTAAGTCTTAAACGATGTCAGCGTGCCTGCCTCCACCACTCTACTTGGCAGCGCATTCCAGGCCCCCACCACCCTCTGTGTAAAAAACATCCCTCTGATGTCTGAGTTGTACTTCGCCCCTCTCAGCTTGAGCCCGTGACCCCTCGTGATCGTCACCTCCGACCTGGGAAAAAGCTTCCCACTGTTCACCCTATCTATACTCTTCATAATCTTGTATACCTCTATTAGATCTCCCCTCATTCTCCGTCTTTCCAAGGAGAACAACCCCAGTCTACCCAATCTCTCCTCATAGCTAAGACCCTCCATACCAGGCAACATCCTGGTAAACCTTCTCTGCACTCTCTCCAACGCCTCCACGTCCTTCTGGTAGTGCGGCAACCAGAACTGGACGCAGTACTCCAAATGTGGCCTAACCAGCGTTCTATACAGCTGCATCATCAGACTCCAGCTTTTATACTCTATACCCCGTCCTATAAAGGCAAGCATACCATATACCTTCTTCACCACCTTCTCCACCTGTGTTGCCACCTTCAAGGATTTGTGGACTTGCACACCTAGGTCCCTCTGTGTTTCTATACTCCTGATGACTCTGCCATTTATTGTATAATTCCTCCCTACATTATTTCTTCCAAAATGCATCACTTCGCATTTATCCGGATTAAACTCCATCTGCCACCTCTCCGCCCAATTTTCCAGCCTATCTATATCCTGCTGTATTGCCCGACAATGCTCTTCGCTATCCGCAATTCCAGCCATCTTCGTGTCATCCGCAAACTTGCTGATTACACCAGTTACACCTTCTTCCAAATCATTTATATATATCACAAATAGCAGAAGTCCCAGTACAGAGCCCTGCGGAACACCACTGGTCACAGACCTCCAGCCGGAAAAAGACCCTTCGACCACTACCCTCTGTCTCCTGTGGCCAAGCCAGTTCTCCACCCATCTAGCCACTTCTCCTTGTATCCCATGAGCCTTAACCTTCTTAACCAACCTGCCATGTGGGACTTTGTCAAATGCCTTACTGAAATCCATATAGACGACATCCACGGCCCTTCCTTCATTAACTGTTTTTGTCACTTCCTCAAAAAACTCCACCAAATTTGTAAGGCACGACCTCCCTCTTACAAAACCATGCTGTCTGTCACTAATGAGATTGTTTCGTTCTAAATGCACATACATCCTGTCTCTAAGAATCCTCTCCAACAACTTCCCTACCACGGACGTCAAGCTCACCGGCCTATAATTTCCTGGGTTATCCCTGCTACCCTTCTTAAACAACGGGACCACATTCGCTATCCTCCAGATCAGATGTTAAGGATCATGCAGTGAGTAACTCATCTCTGGACCCCGCAAAGCTAGTCCACAATCCACAAGGCACAAGTCAGGAGTGTGATGGGATACTACCACTTACCTAGATGAGTACAGTCCCAACAGCACTCAAGCAGCCTGACACCATTCAGGACAAAGCAGCCTGCTTCATTGGCACCCCGTCCACAGTGGCAGCAGTGTGTACCATCTACAACATGCACTGCAGAAACTCACCAAGGCTCCTTGGACATCACCTTCCAAATCTATGACTGTGAACATCTAAAAGTTTAACCTGGTGTTGTTAAACTTCTTACAACATCTAAAAGCACATCAGAACACCACTATCTGGATGTTCCCCTCCACGCCACTCTGCATCTTCAGGGCAAAGAGCCTTTTTATGTGCTGTAAAACTCTATGGCTTGGAAATATCACCATTCCTCCACTGACTTTGGGTCAAAAGCCTGGAACTCCCTCTCTAACAGCACTGTAAATGTACCTACAACACACAGACTGCAGCAGTTCAAGAAGGCAGCCCATACCCCCTTCTTAAGGGCAACTGAATAGAGAAAAAAAAGACGCATGGGAACACACCAGCAGCAAGTTCTTTTCCAAGACACAAATCATCCTGACCTGGGACTATATTCCTATTCCTTCACTGTTGCTGAATAAAAATCTTGGAAGTCCCTTCCTAACAGCAATGTAGGTGTATCTACATCATATAGACTGCAGTGTTTCAAGAAATCAGCTCACCACCATATTCTCAAACCGATTAGGGATGGGCAATAAATGCTGCCCTAGCCCCTTTGAATGAGAAGACAGATTTCACTGTTATATTATTCTGATCTTTAGCTCATGGAAAGCTGTGAGGTTAAATAATAATCCATACTATACACTGCAGTAGGCAAAGGGATTTTGTCTTTACCATGTATCTGAATAAAGTTACTAAGGAATCCTTATGGTTTTGCATTGCTTGCTATTTCAAACATCCCATGAATTTTAATGTAATGCGGAATATTTAATATTGCATATTTAAAGTTCATAATATTAATTCCAAGGAAGTGGGAAGAGAGATTTAAATAAGTATTTTGAACAAATTGAAGTTGTGGAACATTTGGGCATGATGCTACACAAATTTTACATTTGGATCATCTCCTATGTATTTGTAAACATTACTTCCATATGAAGATGCCAGTGTACTACTTGTGGATAGGTGTGTGCTAACGCAGCATTAAGTTCTCATTGTACTGATATTTCCTCACAACAATATCAGAATGCTCTCTACATTTGAATCAAATCATAGAATCCCTACAGCGCAGGAAGTGGCCATTCAGTCCATAGAGTCTGCACCAGATCAAATTAACTTTAAATGCTCATGAAATTATTTACCCACCTTTAGACATAAAATTCTGAACCAATAGGTTAATAAATTGACAAGATTTCATTTTTTAAAATTATTGGGCAAGACAGCTCTAATATGAGATTTAAGCTTTTCATTAAAATGCTACTTTCAGAAAATAGAGACAGCGCAGTGGCATAGTGGTTGGCACTGCTGTCTCACAGCGCCAGGGACCTAGTTTCAATTCTGGCCTTGGATAACTGTCTATGTGAAGATTGCACATTCTCCCCGTGTCTGCATGAGTTTCCTCCGGGTGCTTCGGTTTCTTCCCACACTCCAAAGATGTGCGACTTAGGTTGATTGGCCATGCTAAATTCACCCTTGGTATCAGCGGGATTAACTTGATAAATATGTGGGGTCACGGGGACAGGGCGTGGGTGGGATTGTTGTCGGTGCAGGCGTGATGGGCCAAATGGCCTCCTACTGCACTACAGGGATTCTATGATAAATCACTTTCACCTGATTTTATGAATTACTTGAAATTGGTTGAAATTAAAATTGGTCTTACCTAACAGCTTCGTTCCTTTTCTTTGCAGACTCTGTGACCTTTACAATTTCCAAGTCCAAAGATTCTGATGGAGATAAATTTATGCTGTCATGCGATTTCCACCGGTTTCTGCAAGACACATAAGGCCAACGGGTCTCTTTCAACCGGTTTTCATCTGCCATTATATCATCCAAAATCTTTTCTTTTTTTGAGCAAATATGAGGAGTGAGCAGTTGAAAGGGTTCACACACGGTTGTTAATTTCAAGTTCTTCTTTCTCATCAGCTGTCCTTGAGACTTTCTGTGCAACATCTTAAAATCTGGTACTTTTGTGTTAATCTGGGGTTTGAATTTAAGTTCTTTATCTGGGTCGCAACATGTTGCTTTCTTCTTTTCCAAGAAGGTATTATGAAGCATACTTTTTGGAAGGGATGCACTATGTAATATCTCTTGAGCTCTCACTTTCATCCTAATTTCTCTGTAGAGTTCTTCCTCTTTAATCCTGTCACTAATTGTTTGATCATACAGATATCTGGGAACTGGTTTTGCTTTAAATTTACTTGGCTTCTTTACTGAAACATTCAGGTCCTTTATTTGCATTTTTCTGATTTCTTTCTTCTTCTCCTCTCTTTCAAGAAAGCCAAATGGTTTTTGCATCGCTAGTAAAATTTCTTTGTTTCTCATCTTTACAAACCTCCTCCTTTCTTCATTCCGTTCTATTATTTCCTCCAAAAGTGGAATGTAGGTATGGGCTGGTACAGGGTTAGCACGGAATTTTTTCTGGCATTCTGTTTCCTCCTCTAATTGTTTTCTCAACATATGATTCTCTATTTCAATTTCAGACCTTGATTTGATCTTGTGCTTCTTTTTCTCAGCTTCTCTAAGGGTCATCAAGAAAGGGCGTGGTACTGTGATCTTTGGGGTCCACTGCTTTTGCTCCTTCTTTATTGATTTCATTTTTGGTGAACTTGAGCTTCCAGGCTTCTGGGATTCTTCATCTGAAATATACTCCTGCACAGAAAATCCATCCCACATTCCCTGAATTCGATCCCTTCCACAGGACATGATATTTTCTCCACTTTTTTCTTGATCTTCACTGGATATTTCTGAAACACTTGAGTATGTAGCATTGTCCACCTCAGTTGTCATGTAAGATAGATGGGCATCATTTTGCTTATCTGAACTATAAAAAATTACAAAAGTAAGTTTGTTTTTGTTTAGAATATTATGAAATGTTCATTAAAACAAGTTACACAATCCATTCTTCTAAACATGCACCTAAAGAGTGCTACATGGAAGAAGAGGTGATGCAGAAAAGACTAGAAATCCAGAGGACAAGGCTCTGGAGACACAGGTTCAGATCACACCATGGCAGATGGTGGAATTTAAATTCAATGAATAAAATTTGGAATCAAAAGCTAGTCTCAGTGATGGTAAACATCAAACCATCAGTGATTGTTGGAAAAACCCATCTGGTTCACTAGTATTCTTTAGGAAGGAAATCCGTCATTCTTACCTTGTCTGGCCTACTCGTGACTCCAGATCCACAGCAATGTGGTTGACTCATAATTGCCCTCTGAAATGGCCTAGCAAGCTATTCAGTTCAAGGGAAATTAGAGATGGGCAACAAATGTAGGTCTTTCCAGCCACATCACATACAAGAACACATTTTTTAAAAGCCCCCAATGACAGACTTAAGAGGGTGAAGATAAGCAGTAATCCAGAACTGGGATAATGGATATGTTGAACTAATGCAGTGAAGGATAGAAGTCACAGCACAATGAGATACAAGCATAAGTGGACAACGAAAAGCTCAGCTCATGGCAAAAGATTAAAAAATCATGTCGACCATCACCTGGCTCTGCCCAAGTGTGCAGTCTAAAAGGCTGGTGGGTCAGTGCCAAAAGCACAATAGGATGGCTCAGTTTTGATTGTATCAAGTTATAGCAAAGGCAACCCCAGTTGTGGTAGAAGTCACAAATAATTACACTGGTGATTTCATCAAAGGTTATACTGTAAGGACTCAAATAAGAGTGCTGAATACATGGTTAAGTTACTATCACATTGAGGGAACAACCATTGAAAGGGTAGGCAACGCTATAAGGGTCAGCAGTGATTTTTTAAGAGAAAGGTTGTGTAAGAAATAGGGGGCAACCCAACGAATGGCCTGATTTTTAAACAAAGAAGCCCATGATAATCACATTTAAAACCGGACATGGATGCAAGGTATGGAAGGGCTTACTAGTGGTGACAGAGAGTTTGGGTTAGCTATGACCTCCAAGGTGACTGTGGATCAATGGGAGGTTTTTTCTTAGAGTGATAAGGCAATATTGCTTGAACTGGTCAAATCAGGTCCAGTGGTAGACAGCCAAACAGATCATATTCCACAAGTGTTCTAGTCCCTGGTCCAGAAACATGTAGTCATACGGTCAAAGAACATAGAATAGCACAACACAGGAATAGGCCCTTCAGTCCGCCAAGCCCGCGCCGATCACGTTGTCCTACCAACTAGACCAACCGCCTGTATCCCTCTATATCCCGTCTGTTCATGTGCCTGTACAGATAAGTCTTAAATGTCGCTAACATATTTGCTCCAACCACCTCACTTGGCAGTGCATTCCAGGCCCCTACCCTCCCTTTGTATAAAAAACTTCCCCCGCACATCTCTACTGAACTTTTCCCCCTTACCTTGAACTTGTGCCCTCTTGTGATTGTCATTTCTGCCCTGGGAAAAAGCTTCCAACTGTTCACCTTATCTATGCCCCTCATAATTTTATAAACTTCTATCAGATTGCTCTTCAGCCTTTGTCTTCCCAGGGAGAACAATCCAAGTTTATTCAATCTCTCCCCATAGCTAATACCCTCCATACCAGGCAACATCCTGGTAAACCTTTTCCGTATTCCCTCTAAAGCCACCACATCCTTCTGGTAGTGTGGTGACCAGAATTGAACACAGTATTCCAAATGTGGCCTAGCCAATGTTTTATATAACTAACATAATTTGCCAATGTTTATAATTGATGCCCCAGCCAATGAAGGCAAGCATGCCGTATGCTTTCTTCACCAACTTTTCCACCTGTGCTGCCACTTTTAAGGATCTGTGGACCTGTACTCCCAGATCTCTCCGTGTGTCTATGCTCCTGATGGTTCTGCCATTTATTTTATAACTCCCACCTGAATTGGATCTACCAAAGGTAGGAACATGGTAATTATTGAGCAGGTGAATGAGGCACTTGTCAGTACAGATGGGCCTGAGGGGGGGGGGGGGGGGGGAAGAGAGAGAAGAGATGTGAATTTAAGAAGTTGCTAATGAGAGTTAATGGATAATATTTCTAGCTGTATAAAGAATGATTAGGGAGTAGTTAACAGGGGAACTGTGCGGTCAAAGAGATGAAGTAATGATCAGAAGTAGTCCCATCCAGGAGAAAGAAGAACCTAACACTCTAGTAGGTTAAGAATTCAGTAGATATGTATTGGTGAATGGAGTAGGAGGTGGAGAGGGTGCTGGAATAGGTGCATTAATGGTAGAGACTGGGACTAGTGGTAAGCAATCTGAAGTAAACTGGAAAAAGAAACATTATGCATTTTTTGTGGAGGTGAAAATCAACAATCTGCCTCTGACAAATACTGCTATTTGGTTGAAAATTAATTTAAAGTAAAATTTGAATGTCATCTGTATCGTAGCTCCCCTTAGACCTAGCAGGCAATGATATTTGCCATGAGTTACCATATTGTACATACTGGTACCTACCTCAACTAGTTAAATTTTGATAGTGTGCATTATATTCATAATTTCACCACGATAAAAAGAACCATACTGCCCTGGTATTCTTCAGTACAGTGGCAGTCGGCCAGGATAATCTAACTTGCCTTTGAATATATTATATTTAGTTCTCAACGTGCCCTACCTGCAACGCACTGAAGATTCACAGGGATCCTCTGAAGCAGTTACGTCTCCGACACAGAGTTTATTTTCATACAATTTTGCTAGCATTGCCATAGTTTGTACATGTGCATCTTTTAGTTCCTTAATTTTCTTATAGTAGTCTTCATTGGACATGCCACTTAAACTGCTGGGGATTACTGATTCCTTATCCTCCGTACAATGAATTTGTTTAGGATGCTCTGTTTCACTGGTGTCAGAATCAGAATCATTTTCACTCTAAGTACAGAGAAAATTGGTTAACTAATTTTTAAAATCACAATGTACACGTATCATTTCACGAAAATACCATGGTACTATTAGCGTATGATTGATAATTATAAAAACAATTAAGTTATAGAAATGTTAAAGACAGGAGACCATTCAGCCCATCATCTCTATAAAAAAACAAAAAGATGAAATGAAAGGAAACAACACTGGGTTAATACATCTGAAAAGGGTGTACAGAAAAAGATACAAATGCCAATGAATCACTAACAAATAGCTTAAAATTGTGGTAAATACAAGTTAATTTCTGTAAAAAAAAAATCAGAATAATTCTGATATTGGGCTCAAATTAGTTAGGAACTTTTAAAAACTCATTCAGGGATGTTGGCATCTCTGGCATGTACAGCACTGTGTCCTTAAGAAGGTGGTGGAGAATTCCTTAAACCACTGAGGCCGATGTGATGAAAGGTTCGCTAAATGGCGTGCAATTTGGTGGGGACGTATTCCCATGTATCTGGTGCCCTTATCTGCCCAGCTGATGGAAGTCACAGGATTTGGAGATGTGAGCAAAGAAGCCTTGGCTAGTTCTGCAATGCATCTTCTGTATGGTACACACTGCAGCAATATTGTGCCAGTGGTGATGAAAGTGAATGTTTAAGGTATCAAATGGGGTATCAAGCAAGCAGGCTGCTTTGTCCTGGATTGTGTTGAGCAACTTTGAGTGTTGCTGGAGCTGCATTCATCCAGGCAAATGCAGCTTATCCTTCCACATTCCCAACTTGTGCCCTGTAGACAGTGGAAAGTCTTTGGAGAATCACTAGCCACAGAATACCCAGCCCCTGAACACTCTTGTAGTCACAATATACATGTAGCTGACCCAATTTGATTGGATTTATTTATTGTCACGTGTATTAGTATACAGTGAAAAGTATTGTTTCTTGCGCGCTATACAAAGCATACTGATCATAGAGAAGGAAAGGACAGAGTGCAGAACGTAGTGTTACAGACATAGCTAGGGTGTAGAGAAAGATAGAGAGTTTAAAAGAGTTAGAATGAAGTTTTAGAAGCACAGAGCGAGAGTAAAAGATAGAATTAGAAGGTATGCTGGGCATAGTTTGCAAGAACTTGCCTCGCTCCGGCGCCATCTTTCACTGTTTTTAAGTTTCTGGTTAATGGTGATCCCAGGATATTAATAGTGGGATTTCAGTGTTGGTAATATCTTTGAATGTCAAGGGAGATGGTCAGAATGTCTCTTGTTGGAGACAGTTGTTACTGGGTACTTGTGTGACATAATGTTACTTGCCACTTGTTGGCCCAAACCTAAGTGTTATCCAGGTCTTGCTGTTTTTAGGCACAGGCAAGTTCATTACCTGGGAAATTACAAATGGAACTCAACAATATGCAATCATCAGCTAAATCCCCTCTCTGGAACTTATAGTGCAGAGAACGTTATGGATGAAGCATTATAATTAGGTCTAATCTAATGGCCTGAGATATTCCTGGCAGTAGTGTCCTGAGGTTGAGATGATTGGCCTCCAAAAACCACAATCAGCTTCTTTTGTGAGACTCCAATGAGGGGAGAGTTTCCACTTGGTTCCCATTGACTTCAATTTTACTGGGGCTCCTTGATGCAACACTTCAAATGCAATCTGATTTCACCTCAGTTCTGCAATTCAGTCTTTTTGTCCACCTTTGGATCAAAGGTATAATAACATTTGAAGCCAAATGGTCTTGACAGAACAAGAACTGAATATCAGTGAACAGGTTATTGATAAGTAGGTGGCACCTGAATGGTATTGTCGACAATACCATCCATCATTTTGCTGATGCTTGCAAGCAGACTGATGGGTTAAGCTAAGGAAATTTGGCATGTCTGCTACGACTCTCACCAATTTTTACAGATGTACTATAGAAAGCATCCTTTCCCGATATATCACAGTTTGGTATGGCTCCCGTTCTGACCAAGACCGCAAGAAACTACAAAGGGTTGTGAACGAAGCCCAGTCCATCACGCAACCCAGCCTCCCATTCATTCACTTCATCTATACTTCCCACAGCCTCGGAAAAGCAGCCAGCATAATCAAAGGCCTCACCCACCCCGGACATACTCTTCCACCATCTTCCGTCGGGAAAAAGATACAAAAGTCTGAGATCACGTACCAACCGACTCAAGAACAACATCTTCCCTGCTGCCATCAGACTTTTGAATGTACCTACCTTATATTAAGTTGATCTTTCTCTATACACTAGCTATGACTGTAACACTATTCTCCTTTCCTTCTCCCCTGTGTACTCTATGGTTGGAATGCTTTGTCTGTATAGCACGTGAGAAATAATACTTTTGACTGTATACCAATACATGTGACAATAATAAATCAAATCAAAATAGTAGTTGTTTAGATTAGATTTGTCCTGTTTTTTGTGTATAGGACAAACCTAGGCACATTTTCAGGTAGATGCTGGTGTTGTAGTTATATTAGAACAGCTTGGTTAGAAGTGTGGCTAGTTCCAGAGCACAGGTCTTCAGCACTACAGCCAGGATATTGTTGGAGCTCATAGCTGTTGCTATATTCTGTGTGCTCAGCCATTTCTTGATCTCACATGAAATGAATTGAATAGGTTGAAGAGTGATGGTGGGGACCTCAGGAGGCTGAGATGGATCATCCACCCAGCATTTCTGACTGAAGATAGTTGGAAACTCTTCAGCCTTCCCTTTTGTATACGTGATGAACTGCACCATTATTGAGGAAAGGGATGTTCATGGAGCCTCCTACTCCTCTTATTTGTTTAACTGTCCAACACCAATCATGACTTAGATGTAACAGGACTGAGAGTTTTCATCTGCTCGTTGTTCGTAAGATCACTTGGGTCTGTCTGTGGCGTTTGCATCCACTGTTTAGCATGCAAGTTCTGTAAGCTTCATCAAATTCACATTTCATTTTTAGGTAGACATGGTACATCTTCCGGCAAGTTCATCTATATTCCTATTTGAACCAGTTGATTCTCCAGCTTGGCATAATCGAGTGAGGGAAATGTAGGGTCATGAGACTACAGATCATATTGAGATACAATTCTGCAACTGCTGATGGCCATCAATGCTTCAATGATGCACAGTTGTGAGCTGCTTGATCTGTTCTAAATCGCTTCCATTTAGCACAGTCAATGCCACACAACATGATCAACTTCTCCCTGCCATCGTATAATATCCAACACATTTTCCCTCTCTTTAGTTCTGATGAAGAGACAAACAGAGTTGAAACTTTTCTTAACTGTTTCTCTCACAAAGTCACAATTTTACAGCACAGAAAGAGGTCCTTTGGTCCATCATGTCTGCACCAATCATCAAGGACCTATCTATTCTAAACCCATTTTCCAGTTTTTGAATGCTATGACATTTCAAGTGCTCATCTAAATACTTCTTAAATGTTGCGATCCTACAGATGCTGCCAGACCTGCTGAGTTTCTCCAGCATTCCCTGTTTTTATTTATGAGAAAGCAAAGATGGGAAAATGGGACTTTGTCTTCACAAGAACAAGATGTGGAGATGCCGGCGTTGGACTGGGGTAAGCACAGTAAGAAGTCTCACAACACCAGGTTAAAGTCCAACAGGTTTATTTGGTAGCAAATACCATAAGCTTTCGGAGCGCTGCCCCTTCGTCAGATGGAGTGAAAATCTGTTCTCCAACAGTGCACAGAGACACAGAGATCAAGTTACAGAATACTAATTAGAATGCAAATCTCTACAGCCAGCCAGGTCTTAAAAGTACAGATAATGTGGGTGGAGGGAACATTAAACACAGGTTAAAGAGATGTGTATTGTCTCCAGACAGAACAGCTAGTAAGATTCTGCAAGATCAGGGGGAAAGCTGTGGGGGTTACTGATAATGTGACATAAATCCACCATCCCGGTTTAGGCCGTCCTCATGTGTGCGGAACTTGGCTATCAGTTTCTGCTCAGCGACTCTGCGCTGTCGTGTGTCGTGAAGGCCGCCTTGGAGAACGCTTACCTGAAGATCCAAGGCTGAATGCCCGTGACTGCTGAAGTGCTCCCCCACAGGAAGAGAACAGTCTTGCCTGGTGATTGTCGAGCGGTGTTCATTCATCCGTTGTCGTAGCGGCTGCATGGTTTCCCCAATGTACCATGCCTCGGGACATCCTTTCCTGCAGCGTATCAGGTAGACAACGTTGGCCGAGTTGCAAGAGTATGTACCGTGTACCTGGTAGATGGTGTTCTCACGTGAGATGATGGCATCCATGTCGATGATCCGGCACGTCTTGCAGAGGTTGCTGTGGCAGGGTTGTGTGGTGTCATGGTCACTGTTCTCCTGAAGGCTGGGTAGTTTGCTGCGTACAATGGTCTGTTTGAGGTTGCGTGGTTGTTTGAAGGCAAGAAGTGGGGTGTGGGGATGGCCTTGGCGAGATGTTCGTCTTCATCAATGACATGTTGAAGGCTCCGGAGGAGATGCCGTAGCTTCTCCGCTCCGGGGAAGTACTGGACGACGAAGGGCACTCTGTCCACCGTGTCCCGTGCTTGTCTTCTGAGGAGGTCGGTGCGGTTTTTCGCTGTGGCGCATCGGAACTGTTGATCGATGAGTCGAGCGCCATATCCTGTTCTTATGAGGGCATCTTTCAGCGTCTGGAGGTGTCTGTTGCGATCCTCTTCATCCGAGCAGATCCTGTGTTTTCGGAGGGCTTGTCCGTAGGGGATGGCTTCTTTTACGTGTTTAGTGTGGAAGCTGGAGAAGTGGAGCATCATGAGGTTATCCGTGGGTTTGCGGTACAGTGAGGTGCTGAGGTGACCGTCCTTAATGGAGATGCGTGTGTCCAAGAATGCAACCGATTCCGGAGAGTAGTCCATGGTGAGTCTGATGGTGGGATGGAACTTGTTGATGTCATCATATAGTTGTTTCAGTGATTGCTCACCATGACTCCAAAGGAAGAAAATGTCATCGATGTATCTAGTGTATAGCATCGGTTGAAGGTCCTGTGCGGTGAAGAAGTCTTGTTCGAACCTGTGCATGAAGATGTTGGCATATTGAGGTGCGAATTTGGTCCCCATGGCTGTTCCGTGTGTCTGGATGAAGAACTGGTTGTTGAAGGTGAAGATATTGTGGTCCAGGATGAAGCGGATGAGTTGTAAAATTGCATCTGGAAACTGGCAGTTGACGGCATTGAGTACTGAGGCCGTTGCAGCAATACCATCCTCGTGGGGGATGCTGGTGTAGAGTGCCGAGACATCCATTGTGACGAGGAGTGCTCCTGGTTCAACTGCTCCATGTGTGTTGAGTTTCTGTAGGAAGTCTGTAGTGTCACGACAAAAGCTGGGGGTTCTTTGTACAATGGGTTTCAAGATGCCCTCGACATAGCAGGAGAGGTTCTCGCACATTTCCTGATACATTATCTACAGCCCACCCACATTATCTGTACCTTTAAGACCTGGCTGGCTGTAGAGATTTGCATTCTAATTAGTATTCTGTAATTTGATTTCTGTGTCTCTGTGCACTGTTGGAGAACAGATTGTCACTCCATCTGACGAAGTGGCAGCGCTCCGAAAGCTTATGGTATTTGCTACCAAATAAACCTGTTGGACTTTAACCTGGTGTTGTGAGACTTCTTACTTCACAAGAACAATGCAGTGGTTGCTTCTACTAATAACATCATAGATTGATGCATCTATGACTGGCAGATCAGGATGAGCTCAAATACGTTTTTCCTTCTTGTTGGTTCCCTCATCACCTTCCACAGGCCCAAGTCTGGCAGCTATGCTATATCCTTGAGGACTAGGCCATTGGTGGCAGTATTGAGTAGTTTTTGGTGATGGACATTGAAATACCCCAGCTTGAGTACATTATATGCCTTTTCTACCCTCAGTGCTTCTTCCAATTGGTGTTCAAGATGGATGAGTCCTGATTCATTGGCAGGAATTTTCCAGCTGTTCCCGCGGGTGGGATCTTCTGCTCCCACCATTGGTGAACCCAGTTTCTCGGCGGCAGGGGGGTTCATATAACAGGAAATTCCATTGGCTGTGGCAGGACCAGAAGATCCTGTTACTGGCCCATGGTGAGCCGCCTCTGCTACCACAAAACATGTTGCAGGGGTGCAGAAAATCCTGCCCATCAGCTGAGAGATGGTAAAAGTTGGTAATCAGCAAGACATTTTCTTGCCACATTTGATCTGATACAGGGGATCTGGAGTCAATGCTGAGGACTCCCCCAAGGCCACTCCCTTTTGACTATATATATATATATATATGCTACACTGTTACCAGTTCTGGTGGGTCTGACGTGCTGGTGGAACAAGACAAGTAATGTGAAAGAGGAGTCTGGGACAGTGGTTGTAAGATATGATTCTATGAATTTAACTATGTCAGGCTTTTGCTTGACTTGGCTGCAGGACACCTCTCCCTACTGTGGCACAAGTCCTGGATGTTAGTGAGGTTGACTTTGCCACGTTGACTGGGCTGAGTATGCCTTTGTCATGATCAATGCCTACCTAGATTAATGCAGGGTGATCCAGATGGTTTTATTGTTGGACATTTTTGTTGATTTAACTCAGTAGTGGCTTGCTAGACTAGTTCAGAGGGCAATTAGAGGTTAATCACAATGCTCTAGGTCTGGAATAATATCTCATAAAAGGAGGCCATTAGGTGCATTATGCTTGTGCCAGCCCTTTCATAGAGCTATCCAATTAATCCAAGTCATAGAATCATAGAATTCTACAGTGTAGGAGGAGGCCATTCAGCCCATCGAGTCTGCACCGACCACAATCCCACCCAGGCCCTACCCCCATAACCCCATGCATTTACCCTAGCTAATCCCGCTGACACTAAGGGGCAATTTACCACGGCCAACCCACTAACCTGAACATCTTTGGACTGTGGGAGGAAACTGGAGCACTCGGAGGAAACCCACGCAGACACGGGGAGTACGTGCAAACTCCACACAGTGACCCAAGCTGGAAATCGAACCCAGGTCCCTGGCGCTGTGAGGCAGAAGTGCTAACCACTGTGCCACCCCAAGTCCCTTGCTCTTGCCACACAGGTCTGCAAAAAAATTATTTTCAATCCTATATCCAATTTTATTTTGAAAGTGACTGTTGAATCTGCTGCTACCACCCTTTCAGGCAATGCCTTTTGGACAATAACAACAAAGTGGGTAAAAAAAAAAAATCTCATCTCTGCCTGGATTTTTTTTGTCAATTACTATGAATTTTGGTCCTCTAATCACTGATGCTCCAGTTGTTCATATCTACTCAATCAAAACCCCTTGTAATTTTGAGCACCTCTATTAAATCTCCACTTAACCTTCTTTGCTCTGAGAACAATCCCAACTTCTCTAGCCTCTCCACATTACTAATCCCCCAAATCTCCTCTGCACCCTCTCCTAAGCCTTGACAATCTTCCGAAAATTACCTAGAACTTACAGCACGGAAGTAGCCATTTTACTCAACTGATCTGCGTTGATGTTTATGCTCCACACAAGCCTCCTCCCATCTTGACCAAACCTTTTCAGCATAATCACCTCTATTCCTTTCTCTCTCTCTCATGTATATCCAGCTTCCATTTAAAAGCATTTGTTATTCACATTAACCACTACTAATGGTAACAAATCCCACATTTTAATCACTCTGGGGAGAGGGGTTTCTTCTAAATTCAGATTTATTCGTGACTATTTTTATTAAGGGTACCTAGTTTTGGACCCCCCACATACGTACTTTTATTTAGAAAACTAAATAAAGTCGGGGTACTAAAGTTGATTTTTAAGGAAATTATCTTCCAGTATTAGCTGTATATGTATGCTGACATAATCGTTATGTTTCTACTAATGTTCGTCTTCTTTATCATCCTCAGGAACTCTAATCATTGCCATCAATGTTTAAACAAAAATATTACAAGAAATGGAAATGAATCAAGCTAAAGCCCATGTATAGATGAATACGAACTTCACATGACTTTATCCCAACTTTGCCCGGAATAAGTGAAGCCAACTTTAGCGGCTTAATGCGAAGAGGCTAGTGTAATGGAAGATTCAAATGATATAATGAATTCATAACCAGCCAATGCTTCTCCGGAAAGCCTTGAAATCACTCCCTGACATCTGTTTATAAAGTACACACGACTTTTTAAAAGTCAATGTTTGTCCTGACACATTACTCGATATCCTTGACGAGTATGTAGAATTAAAATTAGTTTATTACCAACAAACGCCACATTCAATAAGTACAATCGTCGTTGTGAAAATTTCTAGCTACCATTACGGATACTGCGGCCGAAATCAGAACAAGAATCGAAATCTCAGAAGACCCAACTACGAGGATTGAAAATCTATACCGGAGATGGGAGGACCAAAACTTCCTTTGAAAGAAAAGTGGATTGAGACAACTTATTTTATTGACAGGACAATAAATCCAGACAGGCATTTATATTAAGACTTTTCCAGGCAAACCCTGCCGTCCGCTTACGTTGTTTTTTTAAATACACTTACTTGAACAATTTTCATTTTAAAAGAGTAAAGGGGTTTCTAACGCTGCCCCAAATGCTGACACTTGGCAATGCTGAAAACCGCTCCAGTTGCGGGTATCCGTTACTATTAACAACGCTGCCGCCCTGCCCAACACCGACAGACGCTTCGTACCAAGCCTCCCCTGCCCCGCCCCCCGCTCGCCCCTCCCCCGTCCCGCCCCCCCGCTCGCCCCTCCCCCGTCCCGCCCCCCCGCTCGCCCCTCCCCCGTCCCCCCCCGCCCCCGTCCCCCCCCCCCCCTCCCCCGTCCCCCCCCCCCGCCCCTCCCCCGTCCCCCCCCCCCCCGCTCGCCCCTCCCCCGTCCCCCCGCTCGCCCCTCCCCCGTCCCGCCCCCCCGCTCGCCCCTCCCCCGTCCCGCCCCCCCGCTCGCCCCTCCCGTCCCGCCCCCCGCTCGCCCCTCCCCCGTCCCGCCCCCGCTCGCTCCTCCTCTGCCCCGCCCCCCCGCTCGCTCCTCCTCTGCCCCGCTCGCTCCTCCTCCGCCCCCCCCCCGCCCCGCCCTCCCCCGCTCGCTTCTCCCCCGCCCCGCCCCTCCGCTCGCTTCTTCCCCGCCCCGCCCCTCCGCTCGCTTCTTCCCCGCCCCGCCCTCCCCCGCTCGCTTCTCCCCCGCCCCGCCCCTCCGCTCGCCCCTTCACCTCCTCGGCATCTGGTAGCTTCTGCCTCATTCGGAGAGGCTGGGCCTCCTTTCTCTCGTACAGAGCGGTGGGTATTTTGGTTTTGGGGTCCACTGGGGTTTTGATGCACGAAGTGATGAGAACCGAGTTTCGATGAGGATTCTGCATACCGACTCGCCCGTTAAACCGCCGCCAGCTCCGAGTAACGGCCTCGGTGTGGGGTGTGGGGTGGGGGTGGGGTGAGATTAATAGTACGGGCAGCTGACCCGGCCAAAAACAATCATCTTTAAAGCGCGATTGTGCTCATTCTCTGCCGCATATTCCTCTGCAGAATAAGGCGGGAATACGTTGGCTCCATAATTTTTTGATTGTCACAGTGGTGAAGTTGTCAATATTCACACTCATCGCTATAACATTGACAGCAAATTTTGGCGTCCGTAATTGAAAGCGGTCATTGTAATTTGAAACAAAAACAGAAAATCTCAGGTCTGATAGCATCTGAGGAGAGACAACAGAGCTGACATTTCGAGTCTCCATGACCCTTCCTCAGAGCATTGGAAGTTGATTTATTATTGTCACCTGATAATAATAATTTAGT